>NW_027507787.1:200117736-200627736 GCF_037356315.1 Lithobates pipiens
AAAAAATTATTATAGATAGCTAGATATCCCAACTTATCCACTGTGTATATAGTACAATTGTATCTCAACAAATACCACCTACTTATTATTTAGTGTTTCAACAAATACACGTAACAATGCATGCATCTGCAAACACTGATAACCAAATAAAAAAAACCGCAAAAGCCAATCCCCAAAAAATGTTTACATATATACCAAACCCCCCCCCCCCCCATTTTCAACCCTTATACACTCTCAAATAACGTGTGTGTGTGTGTGTGTATAGGAATGGGATCCTGTCCCCAATTCCAATGTTCTTTTCAATCAATAGTCCTTCCAGTGTTCACGTGTACAACTCTTAATCGCAAAACACCCTTCGTGCCGCCACCACCACCTTATGAAATGGCCACTCACCAAACTTAGATAGAAATTCGCCTTTGGTTCATTCAATGGATAACCACTACTTATACTCGCTCTCCAGTCAGCAATCCGTCGATTTAATGCGTACTCATAAAAAAAATATATGGAACCAACATTAGTGTAAAAACGTTCCAATTTTTAATGTAAAAAAACTTAAAAACAAATTGCACTCATATTTCTGTGTCATCTAGCTGACACTAAGCTTATCCAGCCATGTATAAACTGTGCGTTTTGGGCAAGACAATGTTGTTCCACAGGTAACCTTCCTCTCTCTCTCTCTCTCTCTCCTGGGTTCACCTGTTCCTGGCACCTTCACTGCACTGTAAATGATTCCCACAGCCTCTACGCGTTTCAGTTTCCTCTGCGTCATCATGAAGCTCATGGCTGGATAAGCTTAGTGTCGACTAGATGACACAGAAATATGCGAGTGCAATTTGTTTTTAAGTTTTTTTACATGAAGAATTGGAATGTTTTACACTATGTTGGTTCCATATATTTTTTTTTTTTTACGAGTACGTATAAATCGACGGATTGCTGACTGGAGAGTGAGCGAGTATAAGGAGTGGTTATCCATTGAATGAACCAAAGGCGAATTTCTATCTGTTTGGTGAGTGGCCATTTCGTAAGGTGGTGGTGGCACGAAGGGTGTTTTGCGGTGAAGAGTTGTACACAAGAACACTGAAGGATTATTGATTGAAAATAACATTGCAATTGGGGACAGGATCTCATTCCTATACACACACGTTATTTGAGAGTGTATAAGGATTGGAAATGGGGGGGTGGTATATAATATAAAAAGAAAAATGTGGGGATTGGCTTTTGCGTTTTTTTTTTTTTTTGTTTGTTTTTTGTTTTTTTTTTTGTTTTTTGGTTATTCGTGTTTGCATATGCATGCATTTTTATGTGCAGGAGCAGTTTGTATCTTTTGAAACACTAAATAATAAGTAGGTGGTATTTTTTGAGATACAATTGTACTATATGCACAGTGGATAAGTTGGGAAGCACATATCTTTTTCACAAAAAGGAAGACAGGGGGCACAATCCACAATCTAACAAATTTTTCTTCATTCTATAGAAGGGGCTTATTGGATTGCAGCGCACCAATATATAAATGGCTAATTATTTGTCATTTAAAGTAACGCAGTGCTGTATCACAAAAAGAGGCCTGGTCATTAACCACTTCAGCCCAGGAAGGGGGTAAATCCTTTTCCTTCTAAGCCCTTTTTTGTGATTCGCCACTGTCGCTTTAACTGACCATTGCGTGGTTGTGCGATATTGTACCCAAACAAAATTGACGTCCCTTTTTTTTTTTTTACACAAATAGAGCTTTCTTTTGGTGCTATTTGGTAACCTCAAGCTGCAGTTTTTATTTTTTGTGCTATAAACAAAAGTGTAAACTTTGGAAAAAAATATTTTTTACTGTTTGCTATAATTAATAAATATCCCCAAAAAATATACAAAATGGGGGATAGATTTATGGCATTTCTATTATTTATCTATTAGTAATGGTGCCGATCTGCAATTTTTATCATGACTGAGACATTGCAGCGGACACATCAGACACTTTTGAAACATCTTTGGGACCATTGACATTTATAGAGGGATCAGTTCTATAAAAATGCACTGATTACTGTATAAATGTCACAGGCAGGGAAGGGGTTAACGGGGTGATCAAGGGGTTAACTGTGTGTTCCCTCACTGTGCTCTAACTTTGTGGGGATGGGACTAGCTAGGAGAGATGACAGATCGCTGGTTCTGGTAGAAACACGCGATCTGTCTCCTCTCCTGACAGCACATGGATTTACACACAAATCCCTGTGCTGGCTGTTCATGTGCCGGCCACACGCATCGGGTCCCTCGCCTTGCAGCAGGCGCACTCTTAAAGGGGTGATGTAGACCTACGTGATTTATTTTTAATTCTTTTTTGCAGCCATGCCACTTTGCCGACGTATATAGACGTGAGCCGGTTGGCAAGTGGTTAAAAGGGGTAAATCCTTCCAGGGCTGAAGTGGTTAAGATAAGCCTTGTGTATGCAGCAGCTGCCCCAGCACCCCCTAATACTTACCTGAGCCGGATCTCTGTCCAGCGATGTCCACGAGTCCCTCGGCCATCTGTGACTCTCCCTCCTAATTGTCTGAGACACAGCAGCAGCGCTATTGGCTCCCGTGGCAGTCAATCAGCCAATCAGAGGCGAGAGGGGGCGGGGGTTGAACGCCGGCCCCGTGTCTGAATGGACACAGGGAGCTGTGACTCGGCTCGGGTGCCCCCATAGCAAACTGCTTGCTGTGGCGGAACTCGACAGGAGGGAGGGCCAGGAGCAGTGAAGAGGAGGATCCAGGCTGCTCTGTGCAAAACCACTGCAACCGAGCAGGTAACTTTTTTTTTTTTTTTTTTTTTTTTTTTTAACATGTTTTGTTATTTTAAAAAAAAGTAGACTTTACAATCACATTAAGTTCACTCACCCACAGCAACCAAGCAGAATTTATCATATACTGATCTGATATCATAAAGGGGAATTCTAGGGGTCTTGAAGTGTAACTGGAATTAAGAAATGCCCCCCCCCCCTTTTTTTTTATTTTTATAAATAAGTCTGCACATGTCAGCTCAAATAAAATGGTGTATTCAGCCTGTCTCACGCCCTCTTAAAGGGCATTTTTGAAGTTGGCTTTCAGGATGGCTGAAAAAAAAAAAGGGGGCAATGCTCACATGTTGGCACAGACATCTTTTCATGTCCTAACATCTGTTAAATGTGTTATAAATATAATTTTAGGCATTGGTTCACCTATGAAGTTTGAGAGCCTAACTGATATACTGCACAGGAAAATTGAAGAATCCAATGGGCAGTTCCTAATTGGACAGGAAGACACTGCTCCACCTTCTTGGGCAGCATTATTTGATGGTAACCACCAACTACATGTTGAGAAGAACACACTTTCTCCACCTTTAAAAGGAGAAGTAGAAAATGTTATTGATGTCAAGGGGAAGAAGAGAAGGGCTCCACCACCACCACCAAATAAGACGCCATATACAGTTGGAGATTTAAAAATCTCAGACCCATCAGAAAAGGAGAACATTTGGCAAAGATCAAGCTTTTCTCGCAAGTCTCTTGATGCAAAATTGAATTCCATCATGCAGCAGTTTCAAAGGCCAATGGCCGCCCCACAAAAGCCAGTAACCTCTGATAAAAATATCTCAAATAATGACCAACTTCAGACAAGCAATGAAGAGATTTGCCCTTCCAGACCGGTACCAGCGCCAAGACAGAAGTCCATAAAAGAACGGTTGGATCCCAGATCATGGCTTCAGATACAAGAGTGACTTCATCCTACCTATAATTCTGCATGGGGCATGTGTGTGTGCAAATAGTTTTTAATTGAATTTTTAATTATATTTTAGATGTTAAAACTGGAATAATCCACAGAAAATTGACTTTAATTTTCTACAAAGAACTTTGTGAAAATAGTTTAATTTTTTTCTGTCCCTGGAGCAATTTGTTACATAGCATAATTGGCTTATTATTTTTAATCACAATCCTATCCTCGTGTTATTTGTAATGTTCTCAGCCTATGTAGAAGAATTTTTTGAATACCCTGAAAGAAAACTGGGCTCTTAATCTTCAAAGAAAGTTTTCTTTTTTTTATCATTATCCGCTGGATTGCAGACGGTTCTGCCTCATAATTACGCACAGAACACAAAAGTAAAATGTCAGTTTAAGTTGACTCATAGACTTAAATTCTTGTCTGTGCCGTCCTGAGCTCAGGCTACACCATCGTTAGCCTTAGTAATAACTTCTATTACAGTTCATGATCTCTACTAATGAAATATATGAAAATAGTATGCAAACATGGAATGTAAGAAATGTATTGTGATGGTATTATAAATGTATTATAACAATGGTTGATAATGAAAAGCTGGTTTATGAAGACTGTGATTATGCTTATAGCAGGCAGTGATTTTTTTTTTCTGTAACACTGGAAAATTAAGTTAAAGCTGTTTCTCTCATTTGAAATCGCACAGTGCAAAGTATTATGTGGCTTTATTTTTGCTAAACTTCTTTTTTTTTTTTTTTCATTGTATGTAGATCCTTACACCTTTTTTTAAAAGGGTAAATCTGTTGCTGTTGTGCTTTTTTTTTTTTTTTTTTTTTTTTTTTTTTTTTTTTTATAGCAGTTTTCAACTGACCACACTTTTGTTTTACCTTTTTTGATTTTCCTATTTTTAAAACTGTACTTCAAAGTACAGCCCAGTCAAAATAGAAGGCAAATTTTGGCTAAGATGAGGAAGAGTTTGAACTTATGACAGGGTTGTATTGTCTGTGTTCCCCTTGAGAAAATCCTGTGCCTCTATTTGTGAAAACCATTGTATCCAGGACCGTGATGGAAAGTCAAACTTTGTACCATTGTCCATGGAACTGGATAGAGGTCAAATCCAATGGTGACTCCCTCCCCCACCCCCATTTTGGAGAGATTTCTACTTCCTGTTGTTCTAGGAAAAAAAATCGGGGGAATCAAATAGAAAAAAAACCTTTATAGGCTATCCAAAGCTAGATGTGTGTGTGTGTATGTGTATGTATGTATGTGTGTATATATATATATATATATATATATATATATATATATATATATATATATATATATAATATATTATACTTTTACCACCATGCACCAAAACACATGTGTACTTGGCACAGCTGGATCAGATCAATGTCCTTTCATTCTGGGATCTGGTGATGAGGGATCCCTTTTTCTTACTTTTATGTAATGCAGAAAAGATGTTGCCCAAAAACAGGGATCCATTTATCAAAGGTTTGTTGAACAAATGTTGTAGTCATTATCCCATCCATGAAGAAATCTGGTTTTCCACCCTGAAGTGGAAGTTCCGCTCATCTGATCCCCCCCCCCCCCCCCGGTGCCACATTCGGCACCTTTCCGGGGGGGGGGTGCAGTTACCTGGATAATCCAGGTATCTGCATCCACTTCTGGACAAGACCCCTGCAGACTGCCGCAGATGCCCCGCCGCCACCCCCCGTTGTGTTCTGGGAAACGCACAGTTCCCAGGACACAGCGGGGACCAGCAGAGACGCGCAGCGAGACTCACGCATGCGCAGTAGGGAACCGGGCAGTGAAGCCGCAACGCTTCACTTCCCGATTCCCTGACAGAGGATGGCGGCGGGGACAGCTGAGAGACGAGCGATCGCTCGCCATCTGCCGCCTACATCCCTGGACCCTGGGACAGATAAGTGTGAATTTATTAAAAGTCAGCAGCTGCAATCTTTGTAGCTGCTGGCTTTTAATATTTTTTTTTAAAGGTGCAGAACCACTTTAAATACTTAAATCTGGAAAATACTGTATTATGGCCACCAGTGGAGCTGCTGATCACTGTATTAAGCAAAATATGTTCAGAATTCACAGCTGGGCAAATGCTTGTTTTGCTTTTATAAATGGACCTCTTACTGTAGGCTCTGTATTTTCTCATGTGGAATGTACAGAATCTTTTAAGTATTATACCCAACCAATGTATGATAGTTAGTTAATTTAGTAAGCCTAATTGCAGGCATTCTTGAATTTATTTTCAGGAAATCCAAATCTGACATTTTTCAGTGGACTGCTTCACTTTGCACCCCACAATTTGCTGTGTCTCTTTAACCACTTGCTTACTGGGCACTTAAACCCCCCTCAGTCCCAGACCAATTTTCAGCTTTCAGCGCTGATGCACTTTGAATGACAATTGCGCGGGCATACAACACTGTACCCAAATGAAATTTTTATCATTTTTTTCCCACAAATAGAGCTTTCTTTTGGTGGTATTTAGTTACAGCTCGGAGTTTTATTTTTTGCTAAACAAACAAAAAAAAGATGCAAAAAAATAAAAATAAATAAATCATGTTTTAATAGTTTGTTATAAAATTTTGCAAACGGGTCATTTTTCTCCTTCATTGAAGTGCGCTGATTAGGCGGCACTGATGGCTGCATTGGTGGGCACTGATGGGCTGCATTGGTGGGCACTGATGGGCTGCATTGGTGGGCACTGATGGGCTGCATTGGTGGGCACTGATGGGCTGCATTGGTGGGCACTGATGGGCTGCATTGGTGGGCACTGATGGGCTGCATTGGTGGGCACTGATGGGCTGCACTGGTGGGCACTGATGGGCTGCACTGGTGGGCACTGATAGGCATAGTTAAGGCGGCACTAATAGGCACAGATAAGGCGGCACTGATGGGCAAAGATGGGCACAGATAAGATGGCATGGATGGGTGGCACGGATAAGTGGCACGGATGGGTGGCACGGATGGGCACTGATAGGTACCACTGATAGATGGGACTGATGGGCACTGATAGGTGGCACTGATAGGTGGCTCTGATAGGTGGCACTGCTGGGCGGCACTGCTGGGCACTGATGGGCGGCACTGGGTCGCAGCACCTTTGAGGCAGATTGTGGGCACTGCTGGATGGCACTGTGGGTGGCATTGTGGGTGGCACTGTAGGTGGCACTGTGGGCACTGATGGGGGGCACTTACTTTTATTCAGGATGGCACGGCGGTGGGCAGGTGGGCACTGGCAGGGGGCAGGTGGTCAGCTGTATTGCTGGCCGTGATCGGGACTGATGTCCCGATCACGGCCGCCGGTGATCGGCTTTTTTTTTCTCTCCTCGCGCTGTCAGCGCGAGGAGGAATAATAGCCGATTACCGGCTCCGTTCTATCACATGATCAGCTGTCATTGGCTGACAGCTGATCACGTGATAAGGGGTCGGGATCGACCCCTTGCACGGATCGGTGATCAGGCGAGTCTCACGGACTCGCCGATCACAGAGCACGCCGCGCGCGCCCCTCAGGGGGCGCGCAGGCCGCTCGTATCCGGGACGACGTCAATAGACGTAGTCCCGGGAATGTAGGTCCGCGCTAATGCCGTCATTTGGCAATAGCGCGGATCTGTAGTGGTTAATGTGCTCATTAATGCAATATGTGACTTTGTACAGTACAACCGTCCTATGTGTAAAAGTGGTACAATATAATAAAGGAAGCAGAGAGTTGATTTGACTGTCATTGTTGCAAGTCTAAAGGTATTGGAATGTTATACGAAGGCCAGTACACATTAGTCAACTGAGTTGTCCTGGAGCAGCAATAGATTTTTTTCCCCCTGTAGGGGGCACATGTGGATGCTAGCCTTCAGCAACTTCAATCAGGGCTGAATGTAAAGGTAAAAATGGTCACACTGAAGAAGTAACAGCACTAGTCTAAAACCTATTAGTTCAGCGGAGCTGTATAGTTGGCCGCTTGTAATATCTTCTAATTCACTGGATCAGTTGATATAATAGGATTCCTTCAACTTGATGTGCACTACATCTCATTCATTGAAGCAGCATTGTTGTATGTTTAAAGTGGTTGTAAACCCTTACAACACACTTTGACCTACAGGTAAGCCTAGATTAAGGCTTACCTGTAGGTCCAAGAAATATCTCCTAAACCTACATGGTTTAGGAGACATTTGCCGAAAGACAGGCACCGCTGTCTACGGCGCACTGAGTGCGGCTGCGATATGCCGCACGTGGCGGCTCCCGTGCGCATGCGCGGGAGTGACGTCACGCAGCTTCGCCGAATGACAGCGACGGAGCGGCAAGACAGCGGCACGCAGGCGCACTGAGTGCGGCACCATCAACGATGAAGATGCCGCGCATGGCGGCTCCCGTGCGCATACACGGGAGTGACGTCATCGCGGCTTCGCCGAATGACAGAGGCGGAGCGGCAAGACCCACTGAGAAGATGGATGCGCCGGACTACAGGGGACAGCGGTGACATCGCTGGCTCCTGTGTCAGGTAAGTGACACATAATGGATTACTATGCGATGCATAGTAATCCATTATGCTTTGCCTTTGCAGGGAATGAAAGAGGAAGTAAACTCATCAGGGTTTACTTCCTCTTTAATGGACATTCCGGGAACTGTGTATATTTAAAATGCAAGTGTTTGGAGAAGTTGTTGGTGCAGTATATTGTACAAGTGTAGCATGTTGTACTCTTTTTTTTCTGCTTTCATGATCTAACTTGATCATGAAGCAACTTAATTCATTACTAGATAACACTTGTAACACAAAATTGATATTTCAGTTTGATCTAGTTCCTTTCAAGTTAAATCATATGCAAGGTTATGACAGTGACGTTGTGGAATGGGGCAAGGACACCAAATGTCACCACTATGGCATTTTGAGAGATGTAAAAAAGTTAATTTCAGTTCACCAGCGGCAAACTTGAAAAATTGGGTTTGTGTGGAGATGACATTTCAGCTGTTTGGCTGGACAATTCTACTAATGTTGAAACCTGGTGTTGTGTTTTTTGTTGTGCTTTTATATGGTTAATGAGTTTAATTTCTGCCCTGGAACGAGTATGCAACCCCAGAGTGAATGGCCACTTCTACTCAATAACTGATCAGTTTTACCATCATTACCCTCCACTGTTAATGTGGACTTATTTTAAAAGAGGAAGATTATTCCTCACTATATAACAAGTTATATAACTGTACTGTCTTGTTTTGGTTGAATTTTTACCTTTAAATAATTTTTCAGGCTGTGCAAAACCTATTTTGACAAATGTTTATTGAGCTGCTTTATCTTTTCCACCTTCAGAGTGGTATAGCAAATGCTTTAAAATCATCCTATTTAAGCCTTTATTCAGCCCATTTATGTTGTGAAAGGACGGTCACTTTATATACCGCTATAGATTAAGTAATGGTAGGATTTCTATAAGTTTTACTGATTTTGCATTTCTATGTGCTTACAATTGCTGTCGAAAAACAAAAATGGCCATTAAACGGTAAGTGATAAACTGCCAGCATGACCATGTAATAACTGTGTTCAGTGGCTGCCTTTTGGTCCCAAAAGTGGCTAATCTCAAAAAATGTGCAGGTAGTAAAACTGAAGAGAGACACATTGCTCATTTGTTATGTGTCTGTGAACTTTAATATCTCCTGTGTTTCTTCATATGACTCAGAATGTTAAATTGTGTAATGGCTAGTTTCAAACAATCATCAATCACTTAGCGAGGAAAACTACTTGGCAGACTTTTTTCAGAGTGTTCTAAAAGGTATGTCAAACAATCCTAAAATTGCAATTATTTAACAATATTTTATGGTGTAACATTTCACTATGTACGTATGTTTATATACATTGTGTGTGTGTGTGTATGTATGTATATGTGTATATCTAATGTATATGTGTGTGTGTGTGTGTGTGTTAGGAGTGCTTTCAAAAGCAGAACTGTTAATAGTTTACTTTCCATTTTGTTAATTGCTAAAAAATAAACGAAGAGAAATCAAATCAACATTTCCTCCACCCTTTGCCTTCAAAACTCCATCAGTTCTAGGCTCACTTACACACAATTTTTGAAACAACTCAGCGGGCAGCATAGAATTCAATGTGCACAGAAAATTGAAAAAATGGCATAAAAAATAATAAGATCAAAGTGCTAATGCTGCCACAATGTAGAAATGGAGTCCAACAATGAACATAGGTATCCAGAAAAACTTGATAAAGTGCTTTTTAAATATATATAAAAATCAATATGTGGTGTTATTATCTAGTTAATGATAGCTCATTGCCATAAATAAGGTATACATCGCATGTGCAAAATTTCATAAAAAATTGCTTACTAAATGCTACATAATCATATAGAGTTCAAAATGCACAGGAAATTTAAAAAAAAAAGGCATAGAAAAATAGGATTAAAGTGCTAATGCTGAAAAGCCTTGCCCCTTCTCAGTTACACAATGGAGAGGAGTGCAGGAAACCATTATAAAAGTATATTGGGGTACAAATTTTAAATTAGCCTTGAATGACTCATTCGCAGACTCATCCCTTTTATCCCAAAGAATGACAAAGCAGTGGTAGTTGGAACAATCATTAATTCACGACTGGACTACGCAAACTCGCTTTACGTAGGATTACCACAATATCAACTTGCGCGATTACAACTGATCCAAAACACGGCGGCAAGGCTGATAACAGGAAAAAAACCTTGGGAATCCATCTCTCCTTCACTGAGGAGCTTACATTGGCTAACCGTAAAAAATCGGATCACGTTCAAGACCCTGTGCCTCACCCACAAATGCGTGCATAGAGAAGCTCCGCAATACCTAATGGAGAAAATAAATCATTACACACCAAACCGCAGTCTTCGATCAGCCAACAAAAACCTCCTCCTCGTGCCCAAAGCCCGGTATAAATCCAAGGGTGATCGGAGATTCGCTGTCCAAGGGCCTCGGCTATGGAATGCTCTACCAATCAACATCCGCCTGGAAGAAAATCACCTGGCTTTTTGGAAAAAACTCAAGACCTTCCTCTTTTAGCAGATGATCAAAGCTCGCCACAGCGCCTAGAGGCGATTCAGTTCGCATTGTGCGCTATACAAGTATTTCATTCATTCAATGAATAAATAACTGAATTAACTTGTTCCAAAATTTAAAAAATGCATCCTGCAAAATTGCCTGCTGGTGGCCTGGATTTGCAATTTATTACCAAATGAAAAGTACTAATTCTCCCTCTTTTGAATCTGGAGTGGGCCCAGATTCTCGACAATGACATAGCGATGGAGACACTGGTGACTGAAATGGCATTGATCCTGATAAAGTCTGAGCTACATGGACTTGATGGCGGGCCTTTATTTACTCTGCAGCCTTGCGTGCCTGTATTTTACAATGATCTGCCAATTCTAACCACCTTTGAGTGTTTCTGAAACCCCTGAAATTCCCAAGTATTCCAGAATTCTCATTAACTTCAGTTGTCCATGTCTTATCCTGCCATACACTTTTTGTTAAATATTACTTTTTTTTTTCTTATGCCATGGCCTCCCAATGTTGTGAAAAGGCCCTTTATCTGCCAGGTAAGAAGTACTGTGGTTGGATGCAGCAGGAGCCAATCAGCAGGTCCGGCCGCCACCTGCAATTGTTAAAAGGAGCGACCGAGAGACGGTATGCCTATATAAACAGATGGGATTGTAATTGTATATGGGCCTTATCACAGCATGCTACCATAGATGACATATTCATAATATGGGACGGCCCTAAAGATCTTTTATCATGTTTGACTGAAATGAATTTAAATGCTTTCACTTTGAGTTTCATTATGGCCTATGATGTATCCAGCATTATATTTTTGGATGTGAAAATACATTTTACACGTTGGTAGTTTCCATCGGAAACTGTTATTCCGCGTACACATGAGCGGACTGTATGGCGTACTTAGTCCGTCATACAATCCGACGGACAGTCCGTCATACTTTCGACTGAACGGACTTGACCACACACTGATACCCAAACAGTCCGTCGAAAGCTTGCGCGATGACGTGTACAGCACGTACGACGGGACTAGAAATAGGAAGTCCAATACACAGCAAAGCACCCTTCCGCCGCGTAAATCCTTTCTGGGCATGCGCCATTCTTAGTCCGTCGAACTAGCCTACTGACGAGCGGATTGTCCGCTGAAACCAAAGTACGACGGACAGAATTTAGAAAAATCCGAAATACTTAGTACGCCAGACTGCACGCTGAAAAAGTCCGCTGAAGCCCACACACGAGCGGACTGTCCGCTGAAGTGTGTTTCGACGGACTAAGTACGCCATACAGTCCGCCCGTGTGTACGCGGCATTAGTCTTCCATCCAATCTAGTCAATACCTTTTACTTTTAAAAAGGGATGCTAATAGGTTGAGATTGTTGGAAAACTGATCTACCAGGAAAGAGTAGTGAAAACATTTTGGGAAGATCTCTGATCCAAAAAAAAACAAAAGCTGTATAATCAAATTAGAATTATTACTAGATTTTTGAGACAACATGCACAAGTTGGAAGCATTTAAAATATAAAATACTGATACTTATTGCACATGGACCCAGTTTGCGGACAGTTTATTTCAGACTTCATTTCCATTACATATAGAAGAGTGAGATCCATGAGAGACAGAATTGTTCACAGAAAATATACAGGGGGTAGGAATGGGGGTTCCCCCCAGAGACCAGGGTATGTTCAGCACATATACATACTGTAAATACATGGAAGTGGGCAAACGAATTGTTTTTCCTCATGGGGAAAGTTTTAAACCTGCACATTTGAATTTTAGGGCAACAGGGTTAGTATACATGCTCATGTGTGACTGGTTCCTTTTTACCTCAGAAGGATGAAGCTGGAACACTGGAGAGGTTTTTACAGCTATATCCAATGTAGGAAAAGTGTAAATCTACACCTACCAGTGGGCCGACCTGTTGCCAATGTGCAAACTTATGTCTTGGCAAATGTAAAGGTTATGGCATTGGATAGTCTATCCCAGTCCCAGCGGGGGAGACTAGAACAAGTCTCTCTCCCAGCAGGAACTGAGATGTATTCACCACCTAAGCACAACTACTCCTCCTGGCTTAAATGAAAGCGATAAGATTTAAACCCTCTTTGGAAGGTTTCATCTCTAGAGGTATAGAGAAATATTTAATCAAGGGAGAATTTGATGCTTCTATCTGGTCTCTGAGGGCTCCTAACCCTGTTCTCTGCCCCCCACCCTTAGGCACTCCTCTTTGGGAAATGATACTGTATTTCCTGTTTTCATGTATACACCCCTCACATTTTTGTAAATGTTTTATTATATCTTTTCATGTGACAACACTGAAGAAATTACACTTTGCTACAATGTAAAGTAGTGAGTCTACAGCTTGTATAACAGTGTAAATTTGTCCCCTAGAAAATAACGCAACACGCAGACATTAATGTCTATACCAGTGGAAACAAAAGTGAAACTGCCAACATTGGGCCCAAAGTGTCAATATTTTGTGTGGCCACCATTACTTTTCAGCACTGCCTTAACCCTCTTGGACATGAAGTTCACCAGAGCGTCACAGGTTGCCACTGGAGTCCTCTTGGCCCCTCTACACACGGTCTGAGAATCTGTCGGAATGCATCTTATCGGACCGTGTCGTCAGATAATCCGACTGTGTGTGGTATGCATCGGACTGATTCCGTCCGAATCTCCGTCCGACCCAATTTTCCAACATGTTGGAAATATTTCCCAACCAACTGGGCCAGTTAGGCCAAATCCGATCATGTGTATAGCATTTTGATCGGACCAAGTGCCACGCATGCTCAGATCAAATTCCTACATCAAAGCTATTGGCTACTAGCCTGAATGTAGTCCCATCGTAACGAAATTACGTCATCACGTTCTGAAAGATCGGATTTTTCGCTAACTTGGCCCGACCGTGTGTATGCAACAGTTTCGGACACAATCCGACGGACAAAATCCGATGGATTTGGTTGGCAAAATCTCCGACCGTGTGTACAGGGGCTTACACTTCTCCAAGATGACATTGCGGAGCTAGTGGATATTAGAGGCCTTGCGCTCCTCCATGTTCTGTTTTGAGAATGCACCACAGATGCTCAATACGGTTTAGGTCTGGAGACATGCTTGGCCAGTCCATCGCCTTTACCCTCAGCTTCTTTAGCAAGGCAATGGTCGTCTTGGAGGTGTGTTTGGGGTCGTTATGATGGAATACTGCCCTGTGACTCAGTCTCCGAAAGGAGGAGGATCATGCTCTGCTTCGGTATGTCATGGTACATGTTGGCATTCATGGTTCCCACAATAAAGCTCCCCAGTGCTGGCAGCACTCATACAGCCCCAGACCATGACACTCCCACCACCATGCTTGACTGTAGTCAAGACGCAATAGCAGGAAACGAATCCTAACCTGACCAGTTTCATCACAAAAGGACTTTTTGCCCCAAGAGAAGTCCTTTTGTGATGAAACTGGTCTGTTTCCTGCTATCGCGTTTGCACGGTGCCTGGATATCTTAAGGCGGCCGCCTATATTGTACACAACGCTGGTTTTACCTGTACTAATGTAAGTGCAATACTTTATATTAAACCTTTTGTGATTTTACACTATCTAGCGCATTTCATTTTATGATCAATCTAATCATGGCGTGGATGGAGCTTGGTTTTAATAGCCTGCTAATGCCCTGTTTGATCTGAGGACACATCTCCAGCTGATGACCTCTGCAAAAATCAAGCCTGTTTGACCCATCATAATAAAGGTTCCAGGCTCTCTGGTAAGACTATGTTGCCTGCGGTGACGGTCCACGCACAAGGTGGAGTTTTTTTTTTGGGATTCAACTACTTATTATGGGTTTGTGTTTTCTACCGTTGGATTTAATAACCCAATGTGAGATTTTTGTTTAGCGCATCATTTTTTTTTTTTTTTCGACATCTCTGATTTAATGATTCTTTCCTGGGATATCTCTGGATGTTTCTCCTTATCCAAACTTTATGCCTTCTCTGCTGCAGCACTGCTGGCCCCATTGTTTGCATGACCGGTGGTGAGGCATCCTCATACTTTTATAATGTTTAATTTTCCTGGTTTGCTTTTCTGTATATAATTTGGATGCAAGTAGGTTATGCTCTTTGGCGTCTTGCTATGTCGAGCAATTAGCAGTATATTGAACGTTATTCAACCTTATTATAGATACCCTTTGCACTCCTGAAGAAGAGAAAAAAATATCTTGAAATGCATTTGTTTTGTTCTAGTTTAGAGACCATAGCAGACAAGCCAAGCTCTAATGAAAAACTAAAACCTTTCCCCAATTATGGACTTTCTGGGTATTTTAGAACAATGTATTGTTCAGTACTTTGCCCATTATAAAATTTTGTCTTAACAAATATTGTAAAGATTGTACTTTTCTAAATGCTTTATTTCAGTTTTGCAAGTGTACACAAATGGCAATACAGCAGTGCACCACAAAGTAGGGGCATAAAGGCCTAAAGTCAGGACATTTAATGGAAAGGCAGCGGTCCAAAGATGCCATTTGATCAGGCGACTAACTTTAGTGCTCCAAGCTTCCTCAAGAGTAGGGGATGAAAAATAATGTAATTAAATAAAGTTGTTCTTCTCACAGGGAGGAACCCCAGTTAGAAGGCAACACACCCAGGGAGGAATAATATAGAAAGTCTAAAACCGTTAGGAGATCCCACAGGGAGTGCTTTATTTTTTAAACTTGATGGTTTTGGTTCTCAGATTCTAACCTTTTAAAGTCTTGTGGGAAATGTATGTTGAATTATGTATTTGATTAAGGATGTTGGCCATTTAAACCCCTAGCTAGCAACACATTTTGTTTGCTAAAGTTTTCTGGGGAAAAAAAAAAACACAAAAAGTCAGCATTCATTAAACAAGGTCAAACCAGCATAATCAAATGGCTGTCTTTTAAATGGGATCTTTCATAAGCATTCACAGCGGTAATGAGGATAATCTCCCACAATGTACCTAAAGCATCCAGTTATGTGTTTGCAAGCTCAAAAAAAAAACACTTAATGGCACTCACTGTTATAATTTTACAGTGCGTCTCACTCGCCTGGATCACTGTAGCTCTGCCCCAATAAGTTTTGCTAATATGTCATACTGATGAAACACGGACGAAAACACAGTGATCCTCTCACTCGCATACTGCATTGCAGTGTTTTTAAAGCCTGTATCTTTGGGGTTTTATGTAAGTGTAATTTAACTCTTGACTGAATAAAAATTGAATAGTGAACACTATGAAGTGGTTTCTTTTTGAACTTGCCAAAACACAACTGGTTGCTTTGGGAACATTGTGGAAGAGTACCCCTAGTGCCTCTGTGAATGCTTACGATGGATCCCATTTGAAGATAGCCATTTGGTTATGCTGGTTTGAATTTTGTAATGGGGTAAAATTAACACACCCTTGCGGAGACCTAGTGGAGGAGTTGGCATCACTTTTGGATTTGCAATTGTTTTTACACAATCTACTCCTTGTTTTATGAGCGCAGACTTTTTTTTTTTTTTTTTTTTTACTGAGAACTTTGGACATGATTCTCTTTCACCATATCAACGTTATTGTTTGTTTTCAATTGTACACCCCAATCTAGTGCAGCACTATATTATTTCATTTAAATCATGATGACTTTTTAAAAGTTCCATTCACCCTAAAACCATAATGGAAGCTGATATTTGCCTATGTTTTTTTCTTTTAACTTATTTTAATGGCACTGTCACACACACCTGTGTGGTTTTGGCTTTGATTGAATCAACTATTCCATAACATCAATATTAGGCCAGCCATAGAGTGATTTTCTTTCCTGCAACCATGGGTAGCTAGATTCCCCCATCAACAGTCTGTGTTGAGGGAAACCCTCCTGCGGGGACAGAACATGGTGATTGGTAGTGGCTATAACAGCCGCTGGCAATAATTGCATGTAAAATCCAACAGACTGGTTGCTCTCAAGTTGATCGATCAACTTGGATATATTCAGCCTATCCATACATGGTTCAAATCTCGGCTGGTTTCTACAGAACCAGTCAAAATTCAAACAGTTTATGGCTGGCTTTAGTTTCAGATGGGTAATTTTGCTCATTTTTTTTTTCTGCCCTCTTTATCACAGTTAAATGCACAGCTACCGAATTCATCATGACATCAGAACACAGCATTTGCACAATGCAATCACAAGCTAAAACTAAGCAGCTAGCATTTCAAGCATAGGCAATTACATCTTGTTAAATTTCCTTTAGGCCAAGAAACTTCTGTCTTAGGGAAACTACCTGAGAGGGGTACTGGTGACTAGTCCTCCTTCTGAAAATGCTAGTTGTCTGTCAAAAAATGTTCCTCGGACTTTAGTACAATCTGGTTATCTGAATTGGAATAAGCATGCAGTAAATAGTGAGACATTCAGATCCTTTGATCTATGTCCTTCAGGGCAGCAATTACATAATAGCAAATTCCAGATTACTCTTGGCACTAGTTCCCTTTCACATTAATGCTCATTTCATACCTGGCATCACTATACCCCCTATTATATCTGAATGTTGCTCCCAAATTGCTGAACTTATGTCTGTGTTTTGCTTGGGGGAGGGGGTGATCTGCATTTTCTTGTAATTTCCAGCTTTTGGTTAGATTTTTTTGTTTACATAATTCATGTTTACATGCAACTTTCTATTTAATTATGTTGATGTATAATGAATTACATGCTGTATTAGATTTAATTCTTACTAGTCTTTTATACTGCCATTAATAAAATACATTTTTTTCCTACACATTTGCCCAGTCTTTGTGTATATATGCCAGTTAGCAAGTGAAAGCTAATATCAGATGGTTTGCTTTTTTATTCCCAGTGTGATACGAACTATAGCTCTGATATTGTTTTGAGACCTCTAAATGTTTGAGGAGAACCCTCCAAAATAATCATGGGACCACAAACATTTACTGCAAGAGCCCAGCACATGGGTCGCTTACCTAGATTCTAAGAAAAAACAGATTTTTCCTGTTGAATTATTAGTTATCTGTCTACACAAAAGTAGTTTCAACTAGCCTTACCATGTATTTGGTAAAGTGACCCTGCCATCAAACTATCACATTGCAGTATTTAAAGCTATGCTTGCTACAAGAGCCATGTCGTAAACCATGCTCCCTCACCACACACTGGGGTTGATTTACTAAAATCGGAGAGTGCACAATATGGTGCAGCGGTACATAGTAGCCAATGAGCTTCTAACTTCAGCTTTGAGGAAAAAAATCTGGAAGCTGATTGATTTATTTGCAGAACTGCACAAGATTTTTCACTCTTCCGTTTTAGTAAATCATCCCCATTGTGTTTTCTCCCACGGGCTTGTATGTCACTACAAGAGGTATGAGCTGTTGGGAGGAACAGCAGCAAAGGCATTTCAAGACATGGGCCACCAGAAGGGTAAGTATTTTCCCTTGTCTCTTAGCAAGTTTAGTTTGGATAACAAAGGACCCTGTGCTACATATGGTAATGGAGTTATAGGGACTACTTTTAGAACAGATACGGCCCTACATTGGGCATCGCAGGTGCCATTTTGAAATCCTCCCTTTAGATGGCTAACTGCTTTAATCTTTCTCCCATGGAAGTCAGTGGGGGTAAGTATTCCAGGAGAGGGGTAAAGGCAGTGAGATATTGAGAGGGAGTATTAAGAAACTGCACTTGCCATGACGGGTTGTACTAAAATTACCCAGTGGAATCCATGGCCATTGACATATGGATTCCTGACACCTCTCCCTCTGCGATCACTCATCATGAAGGGTTTTTGCTATTGGTTAGCAGCACCACTGATACATGGGGCTATTTTATTGACCTATGTTACCTCTGTACTACTCAAGAGGCTGACAGAATTCTGCCATATGTATTCTTTTCAAAATTGCATGGGGGGGCACATAATTTCACTACATTCAATCTGAGCTGTATGCACAACTTTTTATTTTTTATTAGAGGTAGTTAATAAGAGGTACTGTAGTTAACCTATAAAAGAGTAGTGGGATGCATACCCATAAAATATTTTGTCCATACTTTATATGATTGGTTTTTAGATTTATACAACAAAATGCTAATTAATTTTAAAGAATATTTTGTCTTGTATATGGTACAATCTCTGTACAATTTCCTTTAGATTTACCAGAACTTTGGAATAGGTAGACCCATCTGAACAATCCATTCAATTCGTATTAAATCTGGCAGGCCCTTATACTACATAACTGGTAGCTCTAAAGGAGTTCATAAAATCAGTTTGTTCAAAAATTGGGTAGAAATAAAACAAGATTTGGTATAGTAATGAGGGGGTGTGGACCAGAGTGGTGAACATGGCTTATTACTCCCTGTTCTGTGATTCAGCAAGCCAGTGATCATGTGAGACGACCTAGAGGAAGTGATGCAAGGAGAAAACCTTTTTTAAAACCAGGTGAAAATTTAAAGCTGCTATAGATGAGGTGAGAGATAAGCAGATTGTGATGGCTTGGCCAGAAATGACATTAGAAAACGGTGAACCTGGCCTTTAAGTATATCTTTGTGGGCTCTGGTTCACCTGGTACTTTTATGAACAAAGCTCTAGGCTTCCAGCTTCAGCTCCCTCTTGTTCTGATAAACCTATTGTTCTCCCTGGTAAATATGGACAGTCATTTCTTAGCATAAGGTACAGTCAATCTCCCAACTCTTGTGCCAGTACTTTACTATAAGAGCCTATCATCAAGAGCAGATCTTATTCTTCATCAACCACTCTCCAGCCTGCCCCGGTGATCTAAGGTTACTCATGGTTACAGGAGTATCAGTTGAGCTACTCAGAAGATTGTGGCCTAGTGCAACTTATGTACTGTTCACAGTCAGGGTGAGTTTTACACCTTTGGAACTTGAAAAGCAGGCCATGAAGGACCACATCAAGGAAAATGTATAAAATTGATACATTTTCTCTAGCTGGTGCAGGTTTTTTTTTTTTTTTTGGAGAAAAACAATGGCATCCTCTGGCCATGTATTGACTACCAAGGCATGAATTGTACCTCCATTTCAAATACCTATTTGCTTTGATCACTTGGCTATTCAGCTGCGTTCCAGCGAGCCGGGATTTAGTCTGATCCATGGCATAGTGGAAGATGGCCTTTAACACAATAGATGGACAAGAAGAGTACTTGGTAATGCCCTTTTAATTGGCTGTAAAGCTTTATCAATATCTGATCTATTGTAGCATAGCTCAGGAATATAGCTATTATTTCTGCAGAAATGTTTGAGTTATCGGTTATATGCATATACTTTTTCTGAACTTCCTCCTTTAGTGTATCTATGATCTCCTCAGCTTCCGGTTTTTAGAGCATGCTCCGTGCAGCACCGTCGCATCTTCAGATGAACTACAATTCCCTTGATGCTTAGCGGCATGTGCAGTGCTGCTTTTTCGCTGTGTCAAAGAACGAGACTTGTTCTCATTTCTCACCGCCCAGCAGCCACGCGCATACACTGAATAATCCTAAAGGAGTCAGAGTAAAGGCTGTGTCTCCCTGCAGGGATTTAGTGCCAAGGGAGGGGGTGAGCATGCTGACTAACCCCCAGCCAGAACAACTCAGATGGGGGCAAGCTGACAGAGGAGGAACAGGACGTGAGAAATTCAGACAAAGAAAAAATACATTTAGAATGAAATTTGAAGAAAAAGGTAAGTGAACCAGCAATACACTAGCTTAAAGGAACCTAATTAGATAATTAAAAAAACAAGCCTTTACAACCCCTTTAAGTTTACAAAATGCTGCTGCTGTCTTTTAAGAATGTGTAGTATTTTCCATGACTAGCTGGGCGAGTTTCTAGTAGTGTACCTGGATGACATTCTTATTTGTTCCTAGACTTTGACAGACCAGCTACGTCCTGATCTCATACATTTTATCTCAAAACACAGATGCTATGGTCTATAGCTATTTTGCAGTGGCCTCTGCCTATAAAACTTTGTTACATTTGACGCTTCCTAGGGTTTTCCAGCTTGTATTGGCATTTATCCAGGGATTCTCTACCCTAGTAGCACCCAACACTGACCTTACCAAGAAATGTGCTTATCCTAAGTTGTGGAAACAAGAAGCTATCTAAGCTTTCAAAACTCTAATGAAGGCTTTCATTTCAACTCTTGTCTTTAAGAATCCAGACCCTGCCTTTGCCGTTCTTGGTGGTTGATGGTTATGAGATTGGAGCAGGAACTGTTTTGTTGCAATATACTTCCAACAGTAGCGTGCATTCTTTTCTTGCAAATTCTCCTCTCTTATGCATATTTCTGACATTGACAACTGAGAGCTACGGGCTCTGAAATGGGCAGTGGAAGACTGGTGTCATTGGCTGGAAGGAAGGTGGCTCAGAAATTTGCTCCTAGCAAGGCCCCTGACAACCGATTTGTTTCTCCCCAGCGCTGACTGAAGTGGTTTCAACAGTTACACTATGCCAAGTCTGCTGATCATCCTGGTATTTGCAAGATCACCTCACCATCTCTCAGGTTAAATGCTATGGCCTGCAACACCTATACATGGCCGAAGACCACCAGGAATAAGCTTTGAGCTGCTTTTACTACCTGTTCCTAAATGTCTTTCACCTTGTCTCTCTGAATTTCATCATTGGCATGCCTCCCTCTGAGGAACAGACTATCTGGGTAAAGGTGGACATGTTTTTAACACTATGGCTCGCTTCCTGGCTTTACCCAAGCTGCATTCTACTCATTTCATTCAAAAAAGTCAGCAGGTTTCATGACATTCCAGTGAACTTGTTCAGACCATGGATATCAGTTCACCTCCCATTTTTTTGACGCTCTTATCAATTGGAAATGTATCAGTCGCCTATGCCTATTACCCTCAATTTAAGAAATGGAAAGCACAAATCGGTCTCTAAAAGGCCCTGTCCACTGTTTTTCATCTCCAACAGGCAAAGCAAATGGGCCTCTCTTCCCCCGTGGGCAGAGTTTGCCTAAAGTAATTGGATGCATGCCTCCTCTGGGTTTTTACCCTTCTGTGCTTATGCCCCTTACCCCATGTCCTGCTCTTTTTTTTTTTTTTTTTCTCTACACAGTTTTAATTTTCAAATGGTCTACAAGCTTGTGGACCATTTACTGTCCTTTAGAAATCTTTGTGCAGTGCTTGGTTGCTACTAGTAACTAACATCCACCATGTCACCCTGCTGCCAGACTTCCGTTTATCACTTCTGAGACAAAAGTAATTTGCCTTGTTTTGTTTGAGGGATATAACTTGGTTGGGTGAAAGGAAATATGGGATGCACATAGAAAATTGCTTTGCCATCATAGTTAATTAGAAGAAAAGGTTGAGCCATGAAGTACTGATGTACAAATATCTACAGTCACTTCCCCTGCATAGCACCATGCAGACTATTACTCCTCTGCGTATCTCCTGCAGACGATTACTCCCAGGACTTCCACCCTCCTGCACAAAATTCCACTGTAGATCATTACTCTTCCTGTCATATCATCCTCTCTTGACGAGACCACTCTGAATAGTCTCAGTTGCTGGCTAGAATTGGTTGCACTATTACTAGGCCAGAGGTCTGCAGTACCTCTCCCCCCGTGGCCTAGTGTTAATTGGTGGACTTCTGTTCCCAGATAGTCCGGCCTGCAAATCCTGGGCCCTCAGGCCACATTGATTTGACACTCTACCCACAGTCTCTCCTCTGGCCTCACACCCAGCTCACCTGGCATGCCTCATCTAGAAATCCACTGTGGCCCGCTCACTGACCTTCTCCTGCCCCGAGTCCATGATGGAGAACTTTAACTGGACATACTTCTCCAGCCCCTCTGTTCCAGAACACTTCAACCATGACCGTGTAAAGATGAAGCTCCTTCCCAGCTCTCCATGGCTCCTCCGCTACTCCTTGCACCCCCCCCCAGATGGGGCCCCTGCTGCTGCCTAGTACTCCACTCTCCACGTCTCCCAGCCGACAACTCCTCCCCAACGGGCTTTTACCTCAGCTTATATGGGAGGCCTGCCCCCTGCCAATTCCAAAATAGGTGTCCCATCCCACTCTAAGCCATAATACATTCCCAAAACCCTCTACCACCCCCATCAAGGCATGAAAAGAATACTCAACAGCATATGCCCACCACCTCCAGAGTCTATCAAATTGACAGCACCCAAGATGCAATAGCGAACAGAAGTGGCAAAGTTGGCATCCCTGTCTGGTACTCCTCCAGAGGGGAAATGGATGCGACGCATCACTGTTAGTGAGAACCCAAGCTTGAGGCTGACCGTAAAACAAATGAGCCCCCTTGATAAAGGATGGCCTGAAACCCACATGTGACAGCCTCCTACAGAAACTCCAAACTAACCATGTCAAAGGCTTTTTGGATGTCAAATGACAACACAAGCCCATTCCTCCAATACTTGGTATGAATATGGAGGTAGAGGCAGCTTACAAGTGCTCTTGCTTAGCATAAAGCTAGATTGGTCCAGGTTTATCAAGAAAAGAATAACTGTTCAGTCGGGTGGCAAGATTTTCATAACACAAGTTAGTAAAGAGAAATGGCGATATAAGCCGCATTCCAATCTATCCTTACCTGGTTTTGGTATTAGGACAAAAAGGGCACTGGCCATTGAAGTTGGTAAGATACCCTGCTCCAGAGCCCCCAGAAAAATGCAACTTAGGGGTAAGCACCTCATCATAGGTTTGGCACGACTTAGCAGGTAATCCGTCCAAGGCAGAAGCAAGAGAACAAACAAATGTAATTTCATCCTCAGAGGACTATCAAGCACGAAACACTGTGGGGCAGTCAGTTGTGGAAGTTCAATACTATAAACAAAAAAGCTGTACATTTCTTGTGGCCGAATGGTTTCAGTAGTTGTATTCTAACCTGTTCTTTTTCCCAATGACTGAAAAGCAGTCCTTACACCAGAGTGCATTCAAGAGCCTGGGTTTTAGGTGGAGGACACCAGATATGGACCCCTTGATATCCTGGTTCAACTGAACAGGTTTGTCTCCAGACTCACCCTGGATCTAGTCCTTTGCTCCTCTAATGCTGCTTTTGTGATTTACTTGAGAGAGCGAGGTTTCAGGAGATCTTCACTGCTCCCGATTGACCCAGGCATTTGTATTTTCTAACCTGGTGAGGGTCCTGACTGTTGCTCTGTGGGCTCCAACAGATCATTGGATTTAGTGAGTTATGAGCATCTCTAAATCTGTGATCTTCTAGGATAGGATGGATATCCCAGAAGTCCATTATAGAACATTGCTTCAGGGATGTCTTCCCTTTCACACATGCTAGAGTTTGACTCTCAGCACTTTTTTAAAGTGATTCTAAAGGCATATTTTTTAATTGGAATAAAAAAAACTGTTGTACTTGCCTATTATGTTCAATAGTATTGCACAGAATGGTCCCTTACCACCTCTGCTGGGGTCCCCCTCCAGTACTGTCTGCTGCTCCTTGCCTAAATGTGCCCCCATAGCTAGCCAATGTGCTATGAGAGCACATATGCAGGGGCGCTCCCAAGTTAGGCTGTGCGCGTTTATGAACGCACACAGTTTGGCTTGGCCACACCCCCTGCTCAGTCCTCACAGGATTTGACAGACAGCAGCAGGAGCCAATGGCTTCCACTGCTGCCTGTGTGTACTGTGAGAGGAGGAAGAAAGGAGAGAACTGCTGCAGTCAGCATAGTGCTGCATCAAGTGGGCACTCGGGTAAGTGTTTATGGCGGGGAGGGGGTTGTAAGCAGGTGCAGTTAGCTAGTCTGCCACTAGGTGGCTCTGTAACAGAATAGTGTAATCAGGTGCTAGGTCCCTTTTTATTTAGAACCCTCCTGTAGTGATGCCATTGGTGAGTCAGGTATATAAGCCAGAGACCCCACCATCTGGCATATGTAGTCCGATAGTGGAGGACAGAGCTACACCTGCATCCAGAAATACTGGTGATGGACATTTTGATGCTTATGGTAAAGGAGCCTATAGCGTGTTTCAAAAAGCCCTTTAGGCCAAGTGTTCCCTAGTGTGAGGCTACCGCCTGGGAGAAGTGTACCCAAGCTAGAGGTGATTGCAGTGACACCATCTCCATAAGACCACCTGGAGGGAGCAGTGAGCTGGACACAGGCAGCCTAGGGCAAACCCAGACCCCTCTAAGACTATTCATGATCCCTGGAAGAGAGAGACTGAGTAGGGGAGATTATTTACTAAATTGTACTGTGTTCAATGTGACTACTGAGTTTTTTCTCCACTATGTGTTTGACAAAATGCTGTCAAGTGACTCCAGACATTGTGGGTTATTTACGAAAGGCAAATCCACTTTGCATTTGGAAGTGCAGTCAATCTAAGGGGTAGATCTAAAATTAGTGGAAGCTCTGCTGAATTTATCATCCAATCATGTGCAAGCTAAAATGCTGTTTTTTATTTTCCTCGCATGTCCCCCTCTGATCAACCGTGACTTTACTTCCAAGTGCACTTTCAGTGCAAAGTGGATTTTCCTTTAGTAAATAACCCCCAATGTGTCTGTGATGTGGCGGTAATTACTTAAAGTGCTAACAGTAAAGTGGAGCAATGCACATTCCTTCCTTAGGATATAAAGATCAAGATATAAAGATCAATGGCTGGGAATGTCGTGAGGAGGACTCTGGCATGGAGTCCACAAGATTTGCAGAGGGTTAAAACCTTGAGCAGAAGGGTGGTTGTTCTTGTAGAAAAAGCAGAGCAGGGATTTGTGCTCTTGGCGCCATTATCCAGCCATTTGCAAGCCCCTTTGTAGGGTAATTTTTTTTTTTTTACCTTAATGTAGAGAATACATTAAGTGTGATGTCTCCTTTGCTATTTTTTTTAGTAAGGAAGAGTAATCTTTTCTCAAAAACCGAATAGAGAGATACTGAGACTGTGGGTGCCGCAAAAACTGGTTGCAGCTGAGGAGCAGCTGAGGCTGCAGATGCAACAGAGACCTAGTCTCCTTTTGACTCCAATTCAGGCTTTGAGTCTGTATGTAAGCTATTTCAATTTTTTTGGTCAACTTGTATGGACCCTGTAGGTTGGTTTGGGTTTTCATTTGACAATACTGGGTGATTCAGGTAACCAGATGACAAGCTTCTGGTCTAAAGGATTGGCTTCCTACTTCCCTGTTGATACATACTTTACTAGCTATGTGGCTGTGCCCTGATCTTTTAATCCTCAAGCATCGGTCTCCCAATCCACTACCACCTGGTCTTCTGTTCTCATGCTTCTTTTTCCTAAGTTCCAACAGGTGCTGGTTGCAGTCTCATCTCATGCTATCTTTGTAAGTAGGGTCCTTCAGGTGGCCCATGTGCTGCAGGCAGTCCCTAGATTTCTATGTTTACATTGGGCCTGTTTAGTGATTTGCTGTGTTGCCCACCCCTCAATTGGACTTTTTTTGAACAAAAGAACAGTAATGAGAGATAGCAAATGACAAGGCATTATGTGAACATCATAATGTCAATATGAGCGAATATTAAAATGGAACCAATTTTTAGAAAAATAGAAAATACTGGAGGGAGATGAAAACACTGAAATAGGCTCTAGAAAGAGGAAATGATGCAATGTGATATTTCTCCCCAAAAAGATAGGATAAATGAAATTGGGCGAAATGACAAAAATTAATGTAATTTATGAATGTTATTTTGATAGCAATTAAAAGTTAGGGTTAAATAACTCTGATGGAGTAGACATGCATATTAGTAATGTGTGGCAAAATGTAAGCGTAAACGATGAGACAGAGAAAATACTCCTTTTCTTGGAGTTCACACTTTTCCCATTCCCTTTTTGATTATACCTTCTGTACTGCTTTGCTACAAATCAGAGACATGCTAGTAGAAGCAGGGGTGGCCCCCTGAATTTTTGGTGGCCAGTGTTCAATCCTGTTTCAGCAGTATAACCCGTGAAGTATGATTTAAGGTTTCCTGTGTCTCTCCCAAGAATACAAAAAAAAAAAAAAACAGGTAAGCTGAAGATAGCTAAAGGTCCCTTGCTACTTCATTGGAGATTTAGGAAAGACTAGGTGGCCCCAATTTTTTTGATAGTTGAAATATTCTGGAAGCTAATTTTCTTCTAATAGAGGGGAGCGGGCTCCAGCCTGGAGTATGCCCATAAGGTTATTTAATCAAGAACAATCGTTTTACTAGCACATCACTCCTGCATAAATAAGCAACAAAGAGCAGAAATGAGCATGCTGAATCTTATTCCCCGTCAAGATTTTTATTTTTAATGGATTACATTAAATCTTTGTGGTGCTCGTAGCCATAAATATAAAAATGGCACAGTGTGCCGGGGACAAGATTAAAAGGATAATGAAAGTGTGTTTTTATGAGGCTTAGAAACCAGATGCTTTAGTCGGCTTGATGCATTATTTTGCCAAAATATTTAGTGACTAGCATAAACTGTGAGGTTTGAAAGGTTTTAATAGCCTCGGTGGGAACTAATTTCACTTCACAAAACAAAAGTAAACATCTGGTAAAGCAGGGTAGCCCTGCTGTTGGCCCACGTAATTTAGTACCATTTGCTTGGTTTTTCTCTGGATTCTTTTGTTACTAGTGGAAAAACGTGAATGTAGTTCCTTGAATGTCTGTCCCAATGCTTATGCCCTCCTATACTGTAAACGTCAAAGTAAGATGTAAACCTTTACAAATTTTAATGGATGTTTTGATGAAGAACACATTGCTGTGGTTGCAGGGACACCTCTGAAAGTTAAGGAATCCCTGTTACCAACTAAAAAAAAAAAAAATTGCAAATATGTTAAACGCTTTTTTTCTTTAAAGGACAAGTCCAGCCTGAGCTTGTTTGGCTGTGCTTCTCCTATGGCTCACAGGAGTGCGTTCGTTTGGCACCCTCTTTCAGCAGGGAGTGGACTGAAGTCCCCTCCTTCTCTGCTGACATCACAGAAATCAGTCCAGGCACCGCGTCAGTCTGACAATGGAAGCCCCGGATTCACCAGGTGGACTGACACTCATCTCAGCAAGCTGCTGAGAGCATGAGATGGCCGCTCACAGCCTCTCCACAGCTCAGCGCTCCAGTGAACGAGGAGGAGCAGAGCGGAGAGCTGCTGATTGACAGTCAGCTCTCTGCTCAGGGAGCTGTGAGAAAACCAAGCCATCGGTGTATGATTGCTAAGTTCTCGGTGCAGAGGTGTCAGGGAACAGATGCAGCATCGGACCAATGCCGTTGCTTCAGTTCGCTTAAGTGCGATGACATCAGCACATGCAAATACAGGGATATCTCCTAAACCATGCAGGTTTAGGACATATCTAGTGTAGCTACAGGTAAGCCTAATTATAGGCTTGCCGGTAGTATAAAGTGGTTGTAAAGGGTTTACAACCACTTTAAGTTCACATACTATATAATCCTTTGGGAAGATTTTTGTTGAAATGGTCTGGCGACAGGGTCTCTTTAACATCTTTCTGACCATGCTATAGCCAGAAGTCCTCCAGTTCTGAGAGGGTATCCATAGATGTCATCCTAGAACCACTCCCCATAGGGTCCTCTCACAGCAGATCACTTGCTGGTTCTCGGCACTCCTTGCTTCACACGCTGTCATAGTATAAGGAGAGGGGAGCCAGTAATCCACAATTTTGACAAGGGATATTTACACTGCTATCATGATTATCAGTGCAGCACCATCAATGCCGCCTTTTAGTGCCCATTAGGGCAGCCTCATCAGTGAAGGAGAATTTTTTTTTTTATTACATAACTTTATAACTAAAATTTATATAAAAAAAAAACTAAAAGTTTTTTTTTTTTTTATTTGTTTAGCAAAAAATAAAAAAACCCTGTGGTGATTTAAATACCACCAAAAAAAAAAACTCTATCTGTCCCAAAACAAAATGATAAAAATCTCATATAGGTACAGTGTTGCATGACTGAGTAATTGTCATGCAAAGTGTGAGAGCACTGAAAGCTGAAACTTGGCCTGGGCAGGAAGGGGGTGAAAGTGCCCAGCATTGTAGTGGTTAAGAAAACGACTTTTAGGCTGAGTTCACACTAGTGTGAATTAGACGAGGGTTTCCCCCGCATCTAATTTGCATGACAGGAGATTGTGACCGGCTCTCTATGGAGCCGGTTTACACATCTCCGTTGCGGCTGCAGAGTAGATTGCACAGAAGTTTAGTTTCAGGGCAGAATTCAGGCAAAAATTCGGCCCCGATCCGTCCCTGAAACTGAGAACAGGGATACACTGGACCCCTGCTGCGAGCCACATGTAGCTTAGATGGGAACCCAGCCTCAATAGATCATTCTATCCTCACTGACTTTTATAGCTCTGCATCCCCATGAACAGGTCCGTCTTTCCGAGCGAGCATACCTGGGCACAGCCCAGTGGCCCCAGATGCACATGGGGCCCCATCAGGGCCACTCGGATCTAGAGCGAAGCTATTGGCACTAGTGCTAGGGTAGAATTGTATACTGCAGCCCTCAAATGGTTGGTCAGGAGCCGTTTTCCCAGTGCTCACCCCAGTGGAAGAGAGCATGGAGGAAGAGTCAGAGCGGAAGAGAGCCATGGGGGTCACAGAGCGGTATAGCACGCTGTTACAGCTGACATTGAAATTGCCTCCCCTCTGCTCACTGTCAAAAATAGCCCCACCTCCTCCTAACCCCACACCTGTGCTAGACAGAATGCATGCCCAATGCTGGGATATGTTCTGTGTATTATAGGAGCGGTGTCAGGAGGAGGTGAGGCTGTGTATGATGGCGAGCAAAGTGGAGGCAATTTCAATGTAAGCTGTAACAGCATGCTATTCACGCTCTGTGATATCGTGGCTCTCCTCTTCCTCCAGTCATGATCCGACCCACCCTCTCTCTTCCTCCACCCTGGCAAGTCTGCAATGTTGGGCACGGTGAGGCTGCAATGTCGGGCATGGTGAGGGTGCCATGTTGGGCACGGTAAGGAATTATACTTTCATTCTTGCGAGTAGGTGCAAAAATTGGGACAGGCTTGTAGGGGCCCCAGTGCATTACTTTGCCCAGGGGCCCATGATGCTGTTATGATGACCCTGACCATGAGAGGTAACTTGATTGAGCAATTAATAATTTACTTGTGTAGCCCTGGACTCAAGCCACCTTTAAGTCTGATGTGGTAGATTGTTTACAACAGTTGCTTTCTTCCAGTGACCAGTTTGATTTTAATTTTCAAAATGAGTTTAAGCATGAATACAAGATGCTAGTGAGGAATCACATGCATGTTACCCATAAGCTGCTCATTTGTGGCAAGCTGTGTCTTTGCTATCCTGTGTGAAAAAATGTCATAGTGTAAAACATGTCCCTTAGTAAATGAAAGCCCATATATAAAAATTATCCTTTGCAGTGGGGTTGTGCCCACACTGTAAGGATTAACTGTTTTTTTTTAGCCTAGGGGAAAGTTTTTGCACCTTAACTTACCCGATCCTCCACTCCTACTCCGCTTTTCAATGTGATTTTTTTGCTCCCCGTGTTCCGATGGACCCTACATTTGTCTTGATGATATCAGAACTTTAAACGAGTGGAGCATAGGGGCTAAGATACTGTTGGGACCAGTCTAGCTGCGCGGAGGATCAGGTAAATAGATTATCTTATCTATTTCCCCAAGTCTAGATGAGCAATTAAAGCAGATCCTCACCCTCTTAACCAACTTCTCTCCACTCCACCCCACCTCCCATCCTGTTTATGTATAGCGCTTTGTTTTTTTTTTTGTTTACCTTTTTTTTGTTGTTTTTTAAGGAAACTGTCCAGGCCTGCCTCCTTAAGCATGTCATTGGCCGGCACACTGTTCGCATAGCCTTTCAGGAGAGGAGGGAGGGGACAGGCCTATTGGCAGGTCATTGGGAGGTCTACAAGCTGAACCCTTGAAGAGCCGGTGTGCCACTTGATGACATAAAAAAAAATGGCTGAGCGGGGCAGAGCTGTGGCCGGCTTCAGAAGATCTCAGTGGGACAACGCTGGACGGGTAAGCATCTGAAATGTGCAGATAACGCCTTCAGGTAGGTGGTGGTGAAAGGGGATTGGGGGGGGGTGGGTGGAAATCCGCTTTTAAACCTTCAGGTAGGTGGTGGTGAAAGGGGATTGTGGGTGGGTGGAAATCCGCTTTTAAACCTTGCAGTGCAGACAGCCACAATGTAAGGGATGGTTTTTGTTCCCCCCCCTCCCCCCACAATTGGGCATTTAAGAGCCACAGTGTTTGGCTCTTAAATTCCCCCTTATTGGACATCACAACAAGTTTACCTGCAAATTGCAAGACCCTGCCAGTATTTTAAGCCCTTGCTACAGCAAGTTGAAACCACCAGCCAATTTGCCAGATCAGCACATTGGCAAACTTAAGAGAAGCCTGTTATTGGAGAAATAAGGGGTGCCTTTATTTCTTTCTGAAAGCGCCATTTGTCTGGTGGTTAAAGGCCGCTAGTAAACTGCTCTTGCTATCCTGGAAGCATTGTGGTTGCATTAAAGTGGCAAATTCCACTGTTTTCATTGAAGTGATCCTGTTGCTATAGTAAATTAAATCAAAGAGGAACTTCATGAAGTATTTTAAATTAAGTCAGCAGCTACTAATCTTTATCTGGTGACTTTTTAGTTTTCTGCAGCCAATTGTCCCACCTTTTGCTGGTTCCCTGGCACTGTCATCTTGGATCTGGGTGGCACCCTTTGGATAAAGCACTAGTTTAGGGCATACCTATAAATTTCCTGCTGCCTATGCCACTGAATGCTGCTTCGGTCCTTACCAATGTTCTGCACTAAAGCCAACACTTCAGGAAGTGTTGAGTCCCCGGATCTCCCACAGCGGAATCCTCCTTCTTTACCCAATGTGATGGTGAGGGATCAGCAAGAGGAACCAGTGAAAACTGAAGGGAATAACTGTGCTCAACTGAAGTGTACCTATTTAATTCAATCTATATTGTATTGTGCATTTTACATAAGGAGGTGCTGATTTGATTTTTAAAAATTACACCAAACCCTCCCCTTTTTTTATGCTTCTTATTTTGAGTTCCACTGAGTATAATCATAAATGATGATAAATAAGCCTCTCGATCTGTAATTTCTTATTGTAAAGGCAGCTGTGAAATATAGTGGTTAAAGATTTTTTTTTTTTCCTTGCATGCAATTAGTCTTGTAATAATATCCATTAAAATGGATACATACTTCAATAACCTATAATTACCAGCATACAATGTTATGTGTGCTTTTAAACAAGAGTTATTTCTGCGTGTAAGAATAATATTGAGTTTACTTATTGCCTGCTTCTTGAAGCAATCCATCTAAGGTTACAAATGAGCTTCAACATCACACTATATAAGTGCCAAGTTTAACTACAAAGATGTGTTTGTGTCATTAATAACATTTGTATCCCCAAGCAAACTGCAGTTCAAATTCTTTTCTTCATATTGCTGCTGTTGCTAAAAAAAAAACAGCCTTGATCAGCTGTAAAATAAAGATGATACTTAGAAAATAGCTCAGCTTTGTGCATTCAGATTTTCTCTTTTTAAACTTCCCTTGTGTTATTTAATGAGCTAATTTGATGTTTTACTTTAAAATAAGCATTTTCTTTTGCCCCTGTTAGATTTGTATTATGTTGGCGGGTAAGCCTGTAGGTAAAAAAAATATCTCCTAAACCTGTATGGTTTAGGAGATCTTCTCCGTGCAATGCGCCTCTGACTGCAGCAGCGCATGCGCACAGGGGATTCTCAGCTGAAAGCCCGGCAGATGCCGGACCTTGCCGGAAAGAAGTTTCCCGCGCGCATTCACAGGAGTGACGACATCGCGGCTCCAGCCACTCAGTGCTGGATCCGCGATACCTGGAAGACACGCCAAGGCAACATGTCATCTCCCTTGGCATGGACCAGGTGAGTTACTGACGCCTTGTTCTAAGGTGCATATTTCAAAATGAGCTAGTATGCGACATACTAGCTCATTATGCCTTTTGCCTTACAGGGGTATTGAGTGGGTATACAACAGCTTTAACAAAAAGCAGAGACAATGATTGGTGGGTGAGTTTGTTTTCATTATTAACCACTTAAGGACCGCCTCCTGTATATATACACGTTGTTTTTTTGAAGAGGGATATTTCGTAACGACCGCAGCTGCTGCCACAACCGAGATTATCCCTCTTTACAGGAAGCGGCCCTGTGTACGATAACGGTGGACTCCGTGGCGTGTTCGCCACGAAATCACCGTTATCAGCGGCGGGAGAGGGGCTACCCTCCCTCCCGCCGCTCTCCCGCGCCCACCGCCGCTTACCGGAGCCATCGGTAGTGGAGGAGGCGATCGGTCCTTTCTTCTGCTGGGTATAGAGACGAGTGAGGCTAAGAATAAGGCCCCCACTCGTCTCTATACCATAGGAGGGCGGAAGCAACGTCAAAATGTCACTTCCGCCCATACCGCTTAAAGGTATATTTTTTTCAATGTCCTTTTTTCAAATGACATTTTTTTTTTTATTGCATTTAAGTCCAAATATGAGATCTGAGGACTTTTTGACCCCAGATCTCATATTTAAGAGGACCTGTCATGCTTTTTTCTATTACAAGGGATGTTTACATTCCTTGTAATAGGAATAAAAGTGATCCATTTTTTTTTTCCAAGTGATATTTTTAAAAACCCCCAGTCCCGACGAGCTCGCGCACAGAAGCGAACATATACGTGAGTAGCGCCCGCATATGAAAACGACGGTCAAACCACACATGTGAGGTATCGCCACGATCGGTAGAGCGAGAGCAATAATTCTAGCCCTAGACCTCCTCTGTAATGCAAAACATGCAACCTATAGAACTTTTTAAAATGTCGCTTATGGAGATTTTTGAGGGTAAATGTTTGACGCCATTCCACGAGCGGGCGTAATTTTGAAGCATGACATGTTGGGTATCAATTTACTTGGCGTAACATTCTTTCACAATCTAAAAAAAAATTGGGCTAATTTTACTGTTGCCGGTGCTCATGGCTGATTCTAGTTTATCGGGAGTAGTGACTGGGAAGTGGTGAGAGCTCATAATGCACGTTTTTGGGTCCTGCTATATCCGCAGTGCAACACACGTTCGTTTGGTGAAAGTTTGCTGTGATCCTTTTTTATTGATGCTGGAATTTTTTAGTCAACATGTGAGTTGATATATTGAAGTGATGTGTGTGGTGTTTGAATACATTTTTTAAACGTGATCACTCTATGTGAAGCATTGTATTTTCACTGTGTCACGGGCACATTGGTGTGGTGGAAGTCTGAAGGATTTTTTCTGGGATTTTCAAGATTATGTTCAATGGACTTTTAGGTCTTTTTATCACTGCATCTCCGGGTGATAGTTTGGATCATTTCACATTTTTTACACTTGTATTATGAGCGCTACTTAAATTATCTTCTAATATTTTTGCAGTACACGGTTAGGGGTATAATTTATTTCATTAATTTCACTAAAGTAGCAGCTTTTTGTTTATTTTTCATTTTCACTGATATTGTTATATTCTTTGTATGGTTTTTATTAAGACCGTTCACTGATAGGGATCACTGGTTATTGATTGGCGCAGTGGGGGCAGTGCAGTTTTGGAGGGGTACACATTGCCAGCGTATTTGAATACTGTATACAGACCATGTTAGCAATTTGAACGTTATTACTAAAGGTAGACATTAAAATAAAGTATTGGAGTGTGATGACAGAGAATGGTGTTTGCTACAGGGGTGTATAAAAATATTAATATTTGAACTGTAGAAAAACAAAAATTGAAAGCCCTACTCTGAGAATAACGCTTACCAGGCTTCAAACTGGTATTCATTCTGTTGCTTAAAAAGCACCCCCCCCCCCCCCCCGTCTGCTGGCTTTCTTTATATTTTTTTTTATATCTGCTGGTTTACGTCGGAAGTACAGCTTGTGCAAGTACAGCTTCTGCTTTTTTGCTCTGGGGCCCAAATGGATGTAACTGCTGCAGGTCTCATAGACACCAACACTGTGGGTATGTCTTTGCTTTCCTCTCATCCTGGCCATTCACAAAACAAAGCATGGAGGAGAGGGCGGTGTAGACAAAATGGGTAACAGGTCTAGGAGACATGCATCACACATCCACAGAGCCCTTGAAGTACAGTGGGAGCTATACTCCCTCCATGTAAACCAGAAGATTTGATTAAAGTGGTGTGACAGACCCAACTGGGACCAGAGGCTTTTGGCAGGGACTAGGACAGTGATGGCAAACCTTGGCACCCCAGATGTTTTGGAACTACATTTCCCATGATGCTCCACTACACTGCAGAGTGCATGAGCATCATGGGAAATGTAGTTCCAAAACATCTGGGGTGCCAAGGTTCACCATCACTGGACTAGGAGCTTGCCTCCTACCCACGGATTATGGCCCATGGGAGAGACTGGGATTTTGTCTGCTTCTTCTGTTCAGATCTTGGTAAAGAGCTCTGTTCTTCCTCTGCTCCCATGGAGAGAGAACAAATGGTTCTCCAATGATGGACAATGTGTTGAACACCTGAGAGCGAGGCTTGGATTAACTCTCTAATTAAAGACAATAAAGCTTCCCTTCTGGAGTGGAAAGAAAGGTGTACTATTAATCTTATACAGGTTAATGGTCAAGAAATATGGTGGCCCTCCTGCAAACTGAATTGGAGAAGCCCCTTCACTTGGGACAGAAATATTTATCAAAATCTCCCCCAAGAATTCTATTAAGATAAATGAATTCCACTTTTTCAGACTGCTGGAATATTGTATGAGTTTTGTCTCAGACTGTTGCCAGACAGTCTGAGGTGGGGTGGGATCCCTCATTAATCAAAGCAGTGTCTGGGTGGGCGGTGACCTGAGTCATCTATGCTTGTCTAGGTGTCTAATTGTTAATTATCTTACTGTTTAATTCGATTACGGTTTGTGTATGTTGGTTGTTCAATAGATATACTGTTTACAGTTTGCATTGTTGAGGGTGCTGTGATCAAGCTCTTACCTGATTTTGTGGTTTATAAATTGTGTGTGAATTTGCAATAACGTCCATTCCAGTTTGCACCTAAGCTAGAGTTGTCTAGTTCTTGGATGCAATTTTCAGCTATAATATCTGATTCTAGCTTCCAGATTGGAGAAAGCTATATCTTGGCAGAAGCACCCAGGCTTGGTGCCAGGTAGTCCATCACAAGCGGTAGTAAAACCAAAAATGTATTATATTGCGGCTTACCAATCATTAGATGTAGTGCATCTGTTCTTTCCTTTGCCCCCCCCCCCCCTCTGTTCTCATCTGATGATCTTGCCAGTAACAACCTTCCTTTATTAGTGAGGCACAACTCTGGGTGGAGGCGAACAGAAGGTACAGCATTGTCAGTCGGGGGGGACTTGTTAAATGTATTAGCAGATTTAGATACACTAACAAATTAAAGCCAAACTCCAGCTCACAGTTTATAATCAGTTACAGAATTATTTTTTTTCCTTTTGGGATAAAGGTTTTGAATTAATAAATAAAAACCGATCATTTTAATCACTGCTGGCAGTGATTAAAACTGATACATTCTGCTGGAGAGCTTGTGCTTTTTAAAAACCTAAAAAAAAGGAATCTAATACAGTCATCACATCATAATAAGCTCCAATATAGTAAAGGTTCACTTTTGGGTTTAATGCTGCTTTAATGTAGAATAGAGGTCTCCAAACTGTCTAAAATAAAGGGCAAATTAACGGGTCCTTCAGCCTCTAGCGGGGCCAGCCTTTGGCTAGTGGGCTTAAAAAAAACATCCTGGCATCAGTGGAAAAAATTCCTGTCTCATTCATTTTAGTGGGAGGCATAGTGCTCCATAGTTGGTATTTAGGGAAGGAATAATGCCCCATTGTTTGTATTAGTGGAAGGAATAGTGCCTCATCACTGGTGGATGCAATGGTGTCTGAAGGAGGAGCGGGGGTGATCATCTGGCAATGGAACTCATCACTGCTTGGAGCATGGTAATGTTGTGCCTGGATTTAGCCACTTCCATGACGGGCTTATTTTGGCACTCCTCTCCTCTCCTGTGAAAATCATATTTTTTTTTTTGTTGCTAGAAAATTACTCAGAACCACCAAACATATATTTTTTTTAACAGACACCCTAGGGAATAAAATGGTGGTTGTTTCAACTTTGTGTTGCACGGTATTTGCGCAAAAAATTTTCAAACACCTTTCGGGGGAAAAAAAACATTTCATGAATTAAATAACAAAACGGTAAAGTTAGCCCAATACATTTTGTATAATGTGAAAGCTGTTACACCAAGTAAATCGATACCCAACATGTCACACTTTTAAATTGCGCACACTCATGGAATGGCGCCAAACTTCAGTACTTAAAAATCTCCATAACCAATGCTTTTAATTTTTTTTTTTAACAGGTTACCAGTTTAGAGTTACAGAGGAGGTCTAGTGCTAGAATTGTTGCTCTCGCTCTAACACACACAGCGATACCTCCCATGTGTGGTTTGAACGGCGTTTACATATGTGGGCGGGATTTATGTGTGCGTTTGCTTCTGTGGGATGTAAACATCCCTTGTAATAGGAATGGTGTGTGATCGGTCCTCTTTCTGGAGAGATGTGGGGTCTATAGGATCCCACATCTCTTCTCCAGGCTGGAAAGCATGAGATTAAAAAAAAATTACGATCCCATGCTTTCCAGCCACAATCGCAAATTTGTTTACAATCGCGGCCCGGACGTGACACCACAATGATGCACCCGGCGCCTCTGACAGTCATGGATGACCATCTGGCTACCGCAAATCTCTATGCACTTCATTTGGAGCCCCCTTTCTTTCCCCATGATCTGTTACACCACGCTTTGATTATATGGATGAGCGGGTCATTTGAAGAAAAGCCAGCATCTTTCCCTTACAAGTGCTTTTGACCCTGAGAGGTCTTGAATTAAGGTGAGAGGCTGGGGGAAACGGGGGGTGCACCACTAGAGCGCTGAAGGTGGAGCGATATAACTGTGGAGCCTGCTTGCACTTTTCACACATTGCATGAATATTAATTTTAATTTATTGAACAGCACTGGATATTTCGGATCACTAGAGGTTCTGATGGACTTTCTTTGCTATTTGCACTGTGATTGTGTATTTTTTTTTTGCGTAATTTGCACATTTTAAGAGTGTGGATTATTATTGCATGTTATATGTGATTTTGCACTTTCGTCATTGTATTACTATTTTGCACCATTTACTGTGATTGCACATTTATTTATGTATAGTTTATAGATTTTTTCACCGATTGATTAGGTTAGGTGGTTCATATATTTATATCATTTTTATTTACTCTTGTTTAAAACAGGCAGCGCTACATAATTTTTTTATATTTAATATTGTGGAGATCATTATTTATGTTGGCAGCTTCCCATAAGTTTTATTTATATTAGTTAGATTTGGTAGGGTTATTTATTTGGGGTTGTGCGCACTAGAACCTTATTTATAATATAGGACCTATGGATGTTATTCAGGAAGTCTTTAATGAGTGCACTGGCCTACTGATTACTTAGAGCACCTGAATCATGGAAGCTGTGACAGAAAGCCAAGCAGTGGGCAATAAATGAGTCCCCAATATTGCTTACAGGCTTCTTGCAGCTGATCTTTTCTCCCCTAACCTGGGTACACACTATATGTGTCTTTGTTATTTTGGCTGTGAGGTCTGATTGGATGCTGGTTTTCCAACATGATCATTCGACAGAAGCGGGTTGCGAGATCGGCTTCTGTCGGACTGAGAGCTGTACACCAGGGCCAAAAGTTGTCCGGTTCCTGCCAAACTGACTGTCTTCAGCTCATGTTTTCCCAGCATTACCGACTTATACTTTGTTCCAAACTTTGGTTCTGTAAAGCAGCAGGGCTTTGCTTGCTCGTTTCAACGCTGCTCCACTGATGATTGGTGATCTGTTGAATGATGAGGGTATTTAAAAAGCAGTAGTAGAGATAGCACGGAATGAATAAACACAGTAGAAGCAGGGAGATTCTTGCACTACAGATTCTCAGGTATAGCTCCCTATTCTGCACGGATAACAGTGAGCAGCACAGGAGTGATGTCACCAAGTACTGCTCTAAATCTCTTATCAGACTAGCTATCAGAGCTACACATACAGTATGAGGTTTGGAGAAATTCAAGACAGGGTAAATCGCTAGGGTACTGCTTCTATAGAATTAAAGTATAACTAAAGGTAAGGTTTTTCTTTTTTTAGTTTTGGACAGAGTGGCGGTCTGTGCCTTGTTTGAGAATTTCATCTTCTCAATTTGTCTTGTTTACATTTCTCAGTAGAAGAAAATCACAAATTTTAGGTTGTCCCCAGAAAAGTAATAGAGGTGAAATCACTGCAATGGTACATAGATGGCGGGTTATAACCCTCCCTTGCTCTTTCCAAAAAAAAAAAAAAAAAAAATTGCTCACAGTTTTACTTTATTTCTAAGGGGTTCATTGTGGTATAGCAAATCTTCATGTTTAGAGATCAGCTCCACTTTAAACTGGAAGCTGTGGCTACTTTTACTGGAAGGGAGCATGGTGGTTTTAGCCATCTGACTTTAAAGCCTCATTCTGGCTGCTGATTTATATCTAGGGAATTTTTCTACCTTATGAACTGTGATTGTAACAGTATGTTAGATGTAGAAATGTGTCAGAAAAAAAAAAACATGCAAAACAATGTCCTTAACTCGGATAGCAAGCCAGGAATTTAGCAGCAGTCTCCGAGAAGGCTCTTTTTGACTTCACATCCTTAACCATGTAAAGGGTTTCCTTCTCTGTTGGCAGGTATGGAAAATGTAAAGCAGAACTCCAGGCAAAAACACAGAGACAAAATAAAAACAGTGTTTTGCTTCCTTGCTCCTCTTAATTCCTCAGATTTCCCCCACAGTACTTATTTCTGCCACTAGGCATCCTCAGTTTGATGGCAAGCATCATTCCACTCTCTTCCTCTGATTCCAGATCATCCTGGACCAGCCCCATCCTCTTACTGGACAATGAAATGAGAAACAGCATGCTGCTGGTTTACAAGAACCCAGTAAGGCCATGTGTTTTTCTTACTCTTGCATGTTCTCAGGTCAAATTCAGGTACTTACACTTCTTGCATTAAATAAAATCCATTTTGTAATGTAATAATGCTTGCAGAGCTGAATTAATTTGTGTCTTTTATATCTGCCTAGAATTTAGCTTTTGGTCTTCTGTAGCATTTTCTACCTGAACGCTTCCCTCTGTCTCCATAAATCAAGAGTTGTCACGGGCACTCTGTAGCTGGACTTGGAGGCTTAGCATTTATACTTTAGTGCTTTTGTGCTATCTTTCTAGAACATTGGATAGTTGGATACTGGTTTGAATTTAGGTGCAAAATATTTATTTTGCCTTTATGCATTTTAAATAAATCATTTAGAGGCTATAATGTAATAAGGGGAGGTGCGCACTTCATCAGGTTCTACCTCATGAAAAACAGAAATGGAATAATACATTTTAGTATAAAAGTGGGTACTCACAAAATGCAACTGACAAAAGACCATAAGCACAGTGCATGGTATTTTATGGCCTTTGGTCAGTTGCATTTTGTGAGTACCCACTTTTATACAAAAATTTCTTATTAAATTATCTTTGGTAATGCACTAGGTGTGCGCGCCTTCAATTTGTTTTTCTTGTAGTGCCTTTCATATTACCCCATCTGAGTTCTGGGATACCATATATACCTTTCACACCACCATTTTATCTGACATCTGTTACTCCTCACTTTGGAAGACCTATTAGCGCTGGAAGTGATTGTGTTTTAATTTCTACCTCCTGTTGTAATTCTGCATGGTTTTTACTGAGTAAAATATGTTTAGAATGTTTTGGCTATCAAGCTGCCCGAAAGTAAGGAAGGAGTTAAGTCTGTTGTTGGTCCGGGTGTTCATGGCTCTGCACCCCTGTGTGGGCTATAAATCCAAAGGGAGGCAACCTAGCTGTACACTTTGGATAGGGAATTGCAAGGGAACTGCACCCACATGTAGCTCTGCTTTACTTTTTGAGGGGCTCTCCCTGGGTGGGCACTCAGTCGGTGGAACTGAAGATGGGTTCATGGACTTTACTTACAGGACCTTGCCCTATTTGAAGGTATGAACTGGGGAAACCTGAAGTTAGGATGAACTTGAGTCGTGTATGCTGGAATCTGAGAGACTGTTTGATATTGCTCTGTACCTGCACAAGTTTCCAGTAAGGCCTCTTGCACATGTTGCTCCTGTTTGAGCATCTACTTTCCCATAGCTTCTTTCAGGGCAGCCATCTATGAGACCTTGGCTCCTCCCTTCTGAGGAAACACCGCCCAGCCTATATTTAAAAGGTCTGCTTCCCCGCCGGCTCCTCAGTTCTGGTGTTTCCTCTGGCAGGAGACGATGCGAAGAACCGTGGCTAAAGACAGCCAGGGAGGCTAAAGCCGGTATGTAGAGGAAAGAGACAGAGGTCGCTGGGAACTAGTGGCAGTGCTATACCTCAGAGAGAGGTTACCTGGCAGCCACACTGTTTTTCTGTTGCCACCCCAGCTCTCTGAAAGTTGTGTCGTGGGATATTCCGGGGGCCCCCTTTCAGGTTCTCAGTGGAAACTCGGGAGGAGGTGCTGTCCCCTCCTCACATTCTGGTTTGCGACCTGTGATGGAGCTCACAGCACCGCCGTGTGGTGGGTGACGTCACCTCTGGCGGGGAGTGTGCCCCTTTCCTTGATCCGCAGCTTCCATGCTGAAGGTGGGCCAGACTTTGGCTGATGGGGAGCTGAAAAGGTCGCACAGGCAGCTGGAGATTCCAGAGGCAAGACCATCCTTTCACGGTGGGAGCATGTCAGAAGCAGGGGCCATCCTGGCGGCTCCTGGCATTGCCGACATCAGCCATCATATGGTAAGGAGGGGGACCCGGAGGTGGCAACCCTTACCTATCTGTCACCTGCAGCTCCAAAGGTGGGGGTTCCCTCTTTGTGGTCAGAGGGGTGAAGGTACATGGGACCCAGGGGCTGGTGGTTCTATGTGCTCTCCCAGTGGTGATCCCTACAGATTAGGCTTGTGGAGAGGGGAAGGTCCCAGGCCTCAGACTGCCTCACAGGGTTGCCTGCCAGTTGGGTGGGTGGTAAATCCCACAGCCCCAGACTGTGACTCACCAGTGGTAGTAGGGTACCGTACCCTTTCCTGATGGTCATCCCCTCCAGGGCAAAGGGGGCCAGGACGTTTCCCTTTTTAGTTAAAGGCACCAGAGCCTCCACCGGGGGTGTGGGTGAGTACTGATGTCCCCTGTCTCCTGGGGAAAGCCAGGACCGTGGTGATGTCAGCCCAATAAGTGCGGGTCGCATAGGCTGCATGGCATTGTGCTTTCCCCGCGGACAGCATGGCTTGTATGTGGATATCGGGGCTGGCTTAGCACTTTCTTCTCTGGGCTGGCTGCTCAGCTGTTGGCTAATTGCCAGCTCTGATCTCTCTCCACAGTTACCAGCTGTTCCTGATGATGCTCGTCTGACCTGCCTACTTAACCACTTCCCACCTGGCCAATGCACATATACGGCCTGGTGGGAGCCGTCTACTTCTGATAGGACATTCAGGAACGTCCTTCAGAAGGAGGGGGATCGCGCGCGTGCCCGCGCAGCGGCGCGATCCCGATGTGCTCGTGTCACCCGGAAACGGCGCATCTCGGATTGGCAGGAGGGCTCTATGATTGGCCCTCCTGATCACATGAGGGACGTGTCCAATCACGGCCGTCATGTGATGTAAATAAACAGCCAGTTGCTAGGCAATCGGCTCCTCCTCTCCTCACACAGAAGTCATCGCTGAGGAGAGGAGAGGAGAGCAGATCGGTGCAGCCGGCTGGTGATCAGTGAGTATGAGCTGTTTTTACAGCTTTTTACTCACTGATCACCAGTCTAGTGTAAACACAAATCACCACACAGTGTAAACACACATGTCGCCACAATACACGTCACCACACATGTCCCCAAAACACACATGTCCCCAAATAATAAAAAGACATGTCCCCAAATAAAAAAAAAACACGTCCCCCACATATGTCCCACTAAAATCACATGTTCCAATGATTATCTGCACACATATGTACGTGATCACCTGCACACATCTGTACATGATCATTTGCATACATATGTCCGTGATCACACAAACCAATTATTATACACTTAACGAAATTTTTTTTACCAAAAACATATAGCAGAATATATTTTGGCTTAAATTTATGACAAAATTAGATTTTATTGGATTTCTTTTAAAATAGAAAAAAGAAAATATTGTGTTTTTCCAAATTTCCGTTTTTTTTGCGCTTATATCGCAAAAAATAAAAAACGGAGTCGTGAATAAATACCACCAAAATAAAGCTCTATTTGTGCGAACAAAATGATAAAAATTTCATTTGGGTACAGTGTAGCATGACCGCGCAATTGTCATTGAAATTGCGAGAGCGATGAAAGCTGAAAATTGGGCTGGGAAGGAAGAAAGTGTCCTGTATTGTAGTGGTTAAAGCTGTCCAGCTCACTTCACTTCACCTCTGCCTTCACCTTGGTCACATCATAAGAAACCATCTCCTGTGATTCTGTTTAAAGACTGGCTTGCTGACATCCCTTCTGGCTCCTTATCCTGCTTGCTGTTGTTCCACTTGGATCCCTGACTTCTGGCCTGGCTGATTACCCAATCTGGTTATTGAACTCTGGCCTGGCTGACTACTCTACCTGGTTACTGGACTCTGGCTATGCTTTGACTACGCTTTTTCTATTTACCTTTTTATTTTTATTTAATAAACAAGTGTGATTTAATTGTACTTCTATCTCGGTCTAAATTGCGGTTTCTGATAGTGGATAAGTGAAAGAATTGCGCTAAGCCAGTGACACAAACTTATTAAATCATGTGAAAAATACCCCAAAACTGTGTCATCAATAAAGGAATACAATATTGCATACCATGAATAGAAAAGTAATAAACACAAACCTATACATATATGTGTTATATATATAATGTAGTGAAAACCATACATGAAAAAGTCCTCACAAAAATAATGTAAAAAGCCAAAATGAATGACCATAAAACCAATAATGGAAGGTCCATGTGTTAATTCAAACACCAACACCCATGCAAAATAAGTCAAAAGTATCAAAGAAAAATTTTATTTTGAAAATTATATAAAGTCCATCCGTGAGTGAAAAATCTTCAAAAATGTGAGCCGTATTCAATCCACCACCAGTGTATAAAGATTTACTTCTTACCAGAAGTCTATGACCCCCCGTTACAGAGGGTCACCGAAAGCTTGCAATACCAATAGATCTCTCCTGGACCACCAGATCTTGCTGAACTCATTGTTGCACAGCCTCCAAACTATAGGCAAAAAAACACCCAGCACTCTCCGATCCACCTCTCATGAACGCAAAAGCTTATCGGTATGGGACCATGGTATGAAAAATAAAAAGCTCCAATAATATAAAGCCCACAATTTATTAGATAAAGCAAATAAAATAAGCAATTGCACTTACAACTTACAAGTAAAAATTTCCAGAGCCTTAAGTCTGGTGCGTCGACCGACTCACACGCGGACAAACCTGTCCTTCCCAGATCTCCGTCCACAAACATGAGGTGATGCGTCGTGAGGAGCGACGTGCTGACATCAGTGGGAGTAGGCCTGGATGGTGAATCCAGTAGGCCTCATTACAAAATTTCTCTGGAGGAGGTCGTGGCAGGAGGAGCAGAAAAACACTCTTGTTCCACAACCGAGAACAGAGCAGTGGGAAAGGGTGTTCCTGTCCATGAGGTCTGATGGGAGCCGGAGAAGTCCAGCTTCTCGGAAAGGCTTCAATTCAGTACCCTCCGCTCCCACAAGATGCATTTTTTTCCACAGAAACAGACTTGCCGGCCTAGTCTTGGGAGATGGAAGGGTATTGGATTCCATGCTCAAGAGAATGAACTCTCTTCTGAAAGGGACCTGTGATTCTCTTCATTGTAGGAAAATTAACTACTTGGCAATTAATTAATACTCATGTTGCGCATCTCAGAATATTCTCTGACACATTTGCAGACACACATTATTGCATGGTCAGTAAGGGGACAGGCAGCCCCCCAAGTGGTGGGTGATGAACAAGACTGTCCACTATCCCTCCCACAGGGGACCTGTTCTTTGTCCTGGACAAGAGGTGATTCTTGAATTGCATAGCAGACAGGAAGCGAGCCTTTGCTGTGAAATACAAGGGTGACTCAGGAACGAATGCTGGCCTACGGGCCACAGCACGCTGAATGCACCCAATCTCGTCTGATCACGGAAGTTAAGACTAAACTCAGTGGAGACATCCTCTTGCAGTTGCGGGCACTTCCATCTGGACCCTCTATAGGGCGGTTAACCCTGGGATTTTGAGTTTCTTCCGGAACTCTGGTTTTCTCCCAAAAACATCCTCTTTGGGCCTGAACCGGTATATGGGTGACACTCTTGGGTAGATGCCGTCGCTCAGAGCTGGCATTTCCCCAGGTGCTATGCCATCTCGCCCACCCGTAGTCTTACCGGTGGGCAGAGAACACTACAGTTGTTCTCATTGTATGGATTTACTGGATTTAAAGGACCACAGTTCTCTGTCCGGAGGTCTCTGGACACCTGGTGGTCTGGCTACTGAGAGGGATCCCTCAAGATTATATTTTGATTATATACCTGAGATTTGGAGGCTTTACAGGAGCTGGACCAGTTTTAGGTCTGCAGTCCCCCAAGTAGGAGAAAATTTCACTTAATGCAGGCCCTAGTGGACTTTCCTTTGAACTTTGATTCATGTGTCAATGAGGGGTTGCTTTCCTTGTTGTTTTGCAGGGACTAAGGTAAGGGTTAAAATCTCTAGCAGTACCTGGGCAAGATGGCATAAGACAGCAATCAGACAAGCCTATATGTAGGGAGATCTCAGAGAAGCTGCTCCGCACCAGATCTGTGCAGCGGCAACATGATCTTTTCAGCCAAGGGATCAGGCTCTTTGGATACAGAGTCCTGTAAGCCGTAGTCCCACCCAAAGGGGAAGTGATCGCTTATCCTCTTAGGTGGCTGTCCTGAAAGACGCTATGGAAAAATTTGTTACTTACCGATAACGTCTTTTCCAGGAGTCTTTCAGGACAGCACCATGTACCCACCCTGGTTGGTTTCCTTTTTGGGTTCCTGACTCAGGAACTATCAAAAAGTAATTTATGGTGTATGATGTGTTCTTGTGTCTCCCCCACTGGCTGTTCAGTTCTTCAAGAGAAACTCCGGCCAGCTGGAAAGCATGCCTTTTAAATCTAGGCTGGGCTTGGTTTCCTCCGAAGGGAGAAGCCGAGGTCTCTCATAGGTGGCTGTCCTGAAAGACTCCTGGAAAAGAGGTTTCAGACTTTTTTTTTTCCATGTATTTGAACGTAATTACGCGCAGATTTGCTTATATGCGTTTACGATATTTTGTGCGCAGGCGCTTTTTTGCGCAAGTGCGTGAAAACGTATTCTTGCATTCTCATTTTGCACAATACATAAATGGGGCATTTGCACACATTTGTGAGCACAAGGTGTAAATTATTGGCCACAAAAAGCTGATCTTTCTATTTATTTTACTGAAGAATGCACGGCTCTTGTTTATGCACCTGTGTGGGGGCACATTACAATTAACCACTTAAATACAGGGCATTTATACACCCTTCCCTCCCAGACCAATTTTTAGCTTTCAGCACTCTTACACTTTGAATGCCAATTACTCATGCAACACTGTACCCAAACAAAATTTTTATCATTTTTTTCGTACAAATAGTTTTCTTTTGGTGGTATTTAATCACCACTGGGTTTTTTATTTTTTGCGACATAAGTGAAAGAGCGAAAATTTTGAAAAAAAAACTTTTTTTTTTATTTTCTATGATAAAATTTTGCAAATAAGTCATTTTTGTTCATAAATTTATACTGCTACATCTCTTTGGTAAAAAATAACCCAAATTAGTGGATATTTAGTCTCTTTGAAAGTTAGTCTACAAGCTATGGTGCAAATCATTGAAAATTAATCGCATCTGATCACACCTGATGCATTGATGGCCTATCTCATTTCTTGAGGCTCTGAAATGTCAGGAAGGTACAAACCCCTTTTTGAAAAGTAGACCGTCCAAGGTATTTAGTAAGAGACATGGTGATTTTTTTTGAAGTTGTAATTTTTTCCCACAATTCTTGGGAAAAATAATGTTTTGTAAAAAAAAAAAAAAAATTGTCATAACAAGTTATTTCTCATACACAGCATATGTATACTTCCAATTGCACCCCAAAATACATTCTGCAACTCTTCCTGAGTATGGCGATATCACATGTGTGGGACTTTTACACAGGCTGGCCACACAAAGGTCCGACATGCAGGGAGCACTGTAAGGGGTTCTAGGAGCATAAATGACACACCTAATTTCCTAATGACCTATTACATTTGTGAAGGCCCTGGAGCACCAGGACAGTAGAATTACCCACAAAATGAACCCATTTTGGAAAGCAAACACCCCAACGTATATATTATATGAGGCATGAGTCTTTTGAACAGTTCTTTTTTTTTTTTTTCCACAAGTCTTCGGAAAATATGGAAAGAAAATGAAAACGTATTTTTTTTTTTTTTTTTTACACAAAGTGGTCAGTTTATAAGATATTTCTAACTCAAAGCATGTACATAGCAAAAATTACACCCCAAAATACATTCTGCTACTCATCCTGAGTATGGTAATACCACATGTGTGTGACTTTTACACAGCGTGTCCACATACAAAGGCCCAACATGCAGGGAGCGCCGTCAGGTGTTCTAGGAGCATAAATGACACCTCTAATTTCATAATGACCTATTACATTTGTGAAGGTCCTGGAGCACCAGGACAATGGAATTACCCATGAAATTACCCCATTTTGGAAAACAAACACCCCAAAGTATATTCTATGAAGCATTGAGTCTTTTGAACGGTTAATTTTTTTACACAAGTCTTCAGAAAACGTGTAAAGAAAATTTATAAGATATTTCTAACACCTAGCATGTATATAGCAAAAATTACACCCCAAAACACATTCTGCTACTCCTTCTGAGTATTGCGATACCACATATGTGAGACTTTTACACAGCCTGGCCATGTACAGAGGTCCAACATGGAAGTAGTACCTTCAGGTGTTCTAGGAGCATAAATTACACATCTCATTTTGTTCCTACCTATCACCAAATTGAAGGTCCTGGAGCACCAGGACAATGGAATTACCCACAAAATGACCCCATTTTGGAAAGCAAACACCTCAACGTGTATTCTATGAGACATGGTCTGCAAATAGGTACTCGGGTACTCTGACGGGCTGGTGACAGGTACTCCGTTACTCCAAAGGGGCTGGTGACAGGTACTCCGTTACTCCGACGGGCTGGTGACAGGAACTTGGGTACTCCGACGGGCTGGTGACAGGTATTCGGGTACTCAGAATGAACTGTGACAGATACTCGGGTACTCGGATGAACTGTGACAGATACTCGGGTACTCGGATGAACTGTGACAGATACTCGGGTACTCGGATGAACTGTGACAGATACTCGGGTACTCGGATGAACTGTGACAGATACTCGGGTACTCGGATGAACTGTGACAGGTACTCGGGTACTCGGATGCAGGTAGGTTAATTGGCTTCTGTCCAAAATTGGCCCCAGTATATGAATTGGGACATAGGATAGTGGGCTCCTTGAGGGTAGGGACTGATGTGAGTGTGCAATGTACAGGGATAGGGACAATTGTAGACACTCACTCAGGTTGAACTGGATGGACTGGTGTCTTTATTCAACCTTACTAACTATGAAACTATGACACTTCTGGCGTCATGATGTCACAGGGTGGAGGCACCATCTTTAAATCTGTGGACGCCATTGGTGGAATTTTTTGTAGCCATTAGGGGGACTGTTAAACTGCCAGTGTTCCCCTGGTTTTTGGACACCCTGGTGCAGCACCCAGCGATATAGGCACAAGAGAATCATCCCGATTCCATATTGGTGTTGCAGCATCTCTCGCTCTGTGACCCCCCTCCCTGTCCTCCCCACATCTGATTCCCCCTGCTGTGTACACACCTGCACAAATCCCTCCTACACATCCAGGAACTGTAGTTCAATGATGTCACAAGCATTGCTTGTTGTTCCAGCAGTGATGACTGACTTCAGGATTTGGACTGGACCGGGCTCATCCCGATTCCATACTGGTGTTGCAGAATCTCTCTTCCTGTAATCCCCCCTCCCCCCACCACACTGATCCCCCCTCCCTGTCAGCTGACTTCAGGATTCGGACTGAACCAAGGCTCATCCCAATTCCCTATTGGTGTTGCAGTATATCTCTCCCAGTAATTCCTCCTCCCCGCCGCACTGATCCCCTCTTTGTTCTACCGACATCTCATTCCCCCTGCTGTGTACACATCTGCACAAATTTCCCCTTCCCATCCAGGGACTGTATCTCAATGATGTCACAAGCATCCCCATCCCTATGTATACATGCCTCCGGAGGCCAAGAAATCTCCCACCTGTGGCTCATTGGTCCAGCAATGACAGCTGACTTCAGGATTTGGACTGAACCTGAGTTCATTCCGATTCCCTACTGATGTTGCAACATCTCTCTACCTGTAACTTGACCCCCCCCGCACTGATCCCCCTCCCTGTTCTGCCCACATATGATTCCCCCTGCTGTGTAAACACCTGTGCAAATTCCCCCTTCCCATCCAATAGCTGTAGTTCAAGGATGTTACAAGCTCCCCCATGTATACATTACTCTGCGGGGCAAAAAATCTCCCACCCACAGCTCATTGGTTGTTGGTCCAGCAATGGCTGCTGCCTCAGGATTTGGACTGAACCCAGCTCATCCCGATTCCCTACTGGTGTTGCAGCATTTCTTTCCATTGGTTGCTGATGAAATCGAATCCTGGGACATCTATTGTTGGACGTCTTCTGTGTTCCATGAAACGCTTACTCTTCACTCTTATCCTCTTTGCCCGGTTTACCTTTGGACTCTGTGGACAGCAAAAACACATTAGATACCGGAAATAATGATTTCAGATAATGCCGAATTATCACTATATGGAATATTACTATTGGGTGACTGCTGTTATTTGCTATGTGCTGAGTGGACATGTAAAAGGAAATCCTACATGGACCAGTCACAATTCGACATATGCATCAGTATAAATTGTCATTATATCATTATAACTATACAGGCATGTGTATAAATGATCTTTATATGCTATACTGATTCTTTTCAAATGTTTTTATTGAGATTTTTAGCAGAGTTAGTTACAACATGGGTTACAAAACAAAAAAAAATAATATATAGTAATAAAAGTAACATAACACAGTATAATGTAGTGACAGGGTTTTCTCAGCACAATATAGCATATAAACAAATAATCCACAATAAAGAATATAGTAGTATTCCCAAGTATCTAATATTCATAGTCATACAGGGACTCGAACAAGAGTAAGTCTCTTAGAATTTGTATAATAAAGTCTGTAATATAATTATTGTAAGATTTATAAATAGCGATATGTATAATGGCCACTTCTGGACCCCAAGACACCCCTCACAGGGATCTATCTGTGTCTTGGAGTACCTAGTCCAACATCCTAAAGGAAATTCAAACACAGTAGTTATCTTTTATGAAGGAAAATAAAGATCTATTCTTACTCCGCAGCTCAATTCAGATAAACAAACATGTGATATATTTGCCACTTTGTTATGAAATTATTTTTAAAGCCATCCAAAAAAAATATTAAAATGCACAGGAGTTCTTTCTTCTATATGATTAAAGAATCAGCATTATCTAAATTGTGGAAGTATAATTTTTGTACCATGTACTCCAAGGTTCCCATAGTTGTTGTTCCTTAATATATAGGGATTTGTCATTAGGAAATAACAATTCGTAGGAGTGGTGGAGTTGGGTTAATTCTATAACTTCTGTCATAGTAGGAAGAGAGTCAGTTTTCCATTTTCTAGTTATGGATAGTCTCGCAGCTAAAAGTATATGTGTTACTACTTTACGATATTGTTTGGGAATCGTATGTAAATTCATATTCAGAATGGCTAGTTCTGGTGAAAGTTGAAGGACAATACCTGTTACGGAAGTGAGTAAATGGGAGATTGCCTGCCAGTAGTTATGTAAGCTTGGGCAGTCCCACATAATATGAAATAGGGTCCCCAATTGGGTACAATTTCTCCAGCAATTAGGTGACGAGTTCCTCTTGAATTTTGCTAGGATATGTGGAGTCAGGTATTGTCTTTGAACAATTTTTTGTGCCAGTTCCCATAGTGTAACACATGCAGTGGCCCTATATATGCTTCGTAGGGAAGCCATCCATTGTTTAATTGAAAAGTCTTGCCCCAAATCTTGTTCCCATTTAAGGAAGGAAGGTAGTTTGCTGGGTATGTTTTTTTCCCCTAGAATTGGGTATATTGTAGCTACTCCTTTCTGTGAGGTGGCATGGTTATTGAGGAAAGACCATATTTTAACCGGGATTGAAGCTCTGAGTTGTGGATTGTGTAGCAGACACTTTTCTATTTGAATATATGTAGATCGCTCAGAATTCGGAAGCTGTAATTCATTACTTAACTGAGAAAAAGACTTTAATGAGCCCTGTTGGAAGAAGGAACCAAGTTTGATATCCCCACCCAAATTCCAGTCGTGTATTTGTACGCCAGGAATTAATGTTGGTATAATTGTTAGAGGAGGGTTTAACACCGTGATTGGAGTTTTATCCCATTTGTATGTGATGATTCTCTGCCAAGAGTGTAGCGTCGCTTTCACCGTTGGTGGGTATTGAGCTGTAATTGTGGACTTAATTTTCCTACTAAGTAACCAGAATTGCATATTAGGCTGTCGTGTGATGTCTTTCTCAATTTGTCCCCATAAAGTTTTAGGAGTAGGCAAGAACCATTCTTGCAATTGGGTCAAAAGAGTTGCGTCATAATAATCCTGTAGATCAGGTACGGTCGCACCACCTATATTTCTATGTTTAATTAGTATATGGTATGCGCAACGGGATTTTTTGCCATTCCATAGATATTTTCCCAAACTGCTTTGTAAGGATTTAAAGTAGTATTTAGGGATACATATTGGAAGGGACCTGAGTTGATATAATAATTTTGGTAAGGTCATCATTTTGAAAGCTGCCAGGCGACCAGCCCATGTAAATTCGAATTTACTAAGTGTTGTCAGATCTGTTTCAAAATGTTTCTTAAATGGTAAAAAGTTTGTTTTAAATAACTCTTTTGTTTTGTTAGTGAGAGTGATTCCTAAGTAAGAAATCCCCTTGTCTTTCCAGTGGTAGGGGTATTTATTAGACAATAACTGCCTGGTTGTGTTATCTAATCCTAGGTCTAAAATATTGGACTTAGTTTCATTGATTTTATAATATGATGCTGCTCCAAATGTCGTTAGTATATTTTGGAGATTCGGGAGAGATGAAATAGGATCAGACACTATAAGCACTATGTCATCTGCGAACAGACTTATTTTATTATCTATTTGCCCAATTTTTATACCAGATAGTTTTGTGTCAGATCGTATACGTTCTGCTAGAGGTTCGATGGCTAAATTAAATATTAAAGGAGATAAGGGGCAACCTTGTCGTGTTCCATTCGAGATGCCAAAGGGCCTAGACATCATATAATTTGTGTATACTCTCGCTGAGGGGCCCTTATACAGTGCAAAAATTGCTGATAAAATATTTCCATGAAAGCCGAATTTTAAAAGCACTGACTGTAAATAGCCCCAATGGACCCTATCAAACGCCTTCTCTGCATCCAAAGAAAGGAGCAGAGAAGGCGTTTGATGTCTCTCAGTGAAGTGTATAATATCAATCAGACGTCTTGTTGCATCTGAAGATCGTCGACCTTTAGTAAAGCCAGATTGATCTTTGTGAATGAGGTCTGGTATGTAGTTCATCAGTCGATTCGCTATTGCTTTGGCGTATATTTTGATGTCAATGTTCAATAATGAAATCGGTCTGAAATTTTGGGGAGCATTGGGATCTTTGCCTGGTTTCGGCAGTGTTATGATCAAGGCCTGAAGCATCTCAGCCGGAAATTCTGATTTGGATGCCGCTTCGTTAAAAAGTGAGCATAAGTGGGGAGCCAGTATATCTCGAAGTAATTTATAGTATTCTCCTATCATTCCGTCTGGGCCCGGAGATTTATTGTTGGGCAGGGAGTCTATAGTTCTAGCAATTTCTTCCACTGAAAATGGGACGTTAAGATCAGAGATTTGATCAGTAGTTAATGATGGGAGACTAATAGTATCTAAGAAATCACTTATTATCTTTGGGGTAGGTGTGGGAGTTTGAGAATCATCTTTAAGATTGTAAAGGGAGCTATAATAACAGCTAAATGCATTCGCTATGTCTTGGGGGTCTTGCAATTTTTCTCTAGTAATAGGGTGGTATAGATATGGAATCTTTGATTTGGAATATCTGCCTTTGATCCGAAGTGCCATGTTTTTTCCTGCTTTGTTGCTAGTATGGTAATATTTAGCTTTAAGTTTTCTAGTATGTTTGTTTTTCAAATGTATCCAATAAAGTCGTTCTGAGTTCCTGTCGTAATATTTGTAGTTTAGTTTTCAGTTGTTGTGATGGGTGAGATTGGTTTTGGGAATCTAATGTTTTAATGTCAGCAGTAAGTTTCTCAATGAGTTTCCTTTTATTTTTCCTGAATTGAGCATTCAGTTGCATTAGGATTCCCCTACTAAATGCTTTATGAGCACCCCATAGGGTGGCGGAGTCTGACACCGATCCCACATTATATTTAAAGAATTCAGTTATCTGGTTTTGTATAGCTGTAGCATAGGTAGGCATTTTGATAAGATATGCATTTGTTCTCCATAGAAAATGGGTCGTTTGAGAGTGTTTAGGTAGAATAGTCATACTAATTGGGGCATGATCAGTCCAAGTGATGGGTGCAATGTCAGACTCCCTCACCCGCTGCAATAACCACTTATCCGTAAAAATATAATCGATACGAGTATAGGTATTATGTACCAGGGAATGATATGTGTATTCACGATCTCCAGGATGATGGCATCTCCATACATCATAGAGATCGCTTTTATTCAAAAAAAAATGTAAGTGCACAGTTGGTTCTGGTTTTGGGATTAGAAGTGTCTAGTTCTTGTTCATGTATTGTGTTGAAGTCTCCACAAATTAAGGCACCTTTTCGGCATTTACCTATTTTTCTCATCAGGCCATTCAGAAAATGGGATTGCCTTTTATTAGGCGCATACACATTTACCAATGTAGTAAGTGTATTATCAATGGTACATATTAATATGAGGTATCGTCCATTGGTATCTACAATAGATTCATGCAATTGAAAATTAACTGAATGATGTATGGCAATAAGTAATTTTTTTTCTGTTGGCCTGATGCTGTAAATATGTGAGAAAAGTTCTTATGGGTGCAAGTGGGAATAGCGCCTGTTTTGAAATGGGTTTCTTATATACACAATATTTGACATCGCTGGGTGTTAGCCATTTGCCACATCGACGCTCTTTTTGCTGGATGGTTAAGACCATTAGTATTTAAAGATATTAACTTTATACTCATAAAAGGATAGTAATAAGACGGAAAAAGTAAGTACATACTAGCCTGATAATAGCTTTAAATTCTACTTCCATGTGAACAATCTGTCCAAAAATGTAGTGACTGAAAAGTTTTGATTCAAATTTTGTAGGTTCACAACATACCTGTCCCTTTGAATGCTATGAGTTGTGTATAGGATACTGTGAAGAAAAAAATAAAAGAAAAAGCACAAACAAAAATATAACCAAACATTAAACTTAACTTGCAGTGGTAAACATTTCAATGTATACTGCAACATTAGAATGGGGAATTGGTTCAAAGGTCAGCTGTTCCAAAGATTTAGTATCGCACGGCACGGCGGGCAAGCTGATAGATCGGTTTCCTATAGATAGGATTGTATTTTGACCGGGTCTAGTCAATGAAAGCTAATGCCATTGTGGCGTAAGTTTCTCCGGATTCTTCTTAGCTCCGATAGGTGGAGTTGGTTCGGGGATAATACCCCATGTGTGAAGTAACTTAATGCCTTGTTCCACAGAAGTGATTGTATGGTAGGTGTCGTTCTTCTGTATCAGTAGTTTAGATGGTTGTTGCCAACGGTATTCAATTTTATGATTACGCAGAGCTTTTGTAATCATGGAAAGTTGTCTTCTCATATCTAGAGTATGTTTAGACAAGTCAGCATAAATCTGGATTGTATTATGTGGTTGTGGAAGTTGTCCTAGATGTCGCACTTTATATAGGATTTGTTCTTTAACATGGTAGAAGTGTACTCTAAGTAGTACATCACGTGGTATCTGTGGAGGGAGAAATGACGGTTTCGGAATCCGATGGATGCGATCAATTGTGAGCTCTAAGGCTGGTATAGCTGGCAGCAAGTTGGAGAATAAGTCAGTGGCATATTTTTTAAGATCAGACTGCTGTATATTTTCAGGGATACCCCTGATTTTGAGATTGTTCTTCCTTGAGCGGTCTTCTAAATCTGCGATTTTAAATTTAAAGGGGAGGGCCACCCTGAAAAACAAAAAAATGTTAAAAATTACAAAAAATCTAAAAAAAAAAAAATGAAAAAAATATTTTTTTTTTTTTACTTACCAGAAATGCCTGTTGCTAGGCACTTTCTCCTAATCTTCCTCTTCCTCCTCCGCGGAGATCTTCTGTCTTCGTGGCGGCGTCTTCTGGGTAATGAGTCGCGCTGTGTTCTGGGAACTGTGTGTTCCAGAACACAGCGCGTCCCATTCAGAAAGCGCTGCGGGACTCGCGCATGCGCAGTAGCTGCGGGACTCGTGCATGCGCAGTAGGAAACGGGCAGTGAAGCCATAAGGCTCCGCTGCCTGTTTCCCTTACAAGGGATGGCGGCGCCGGGACCCGAGAGCCGAGGGACGGGTCGGCCTCGGGCGGCCGACATCGCGGGCGCCCTGGACAGGTGAGTGTGTTTATTAAGTCAGCAGCTGCAGTGTTTGCAGCTGCTGACTTTTTTTTTTTTTTTTTTTTTTTTTTTTTTATAACTGGCCCTCCACTTTAAGCCACTCTTTTTCAGCTTTATTTTCTTCATGAGCATCTATTAAATCATTAATAGTATTGGTCATGTCTCCCATAGAGTTCTCAATAGTGTGTACTCTTTCACCTAAGGAGTTCACTGCTTTGGAGAATTCATTTGTGAGTTGTAAAATATCCGTATGAAGCGAAGTATGTAAAGTTAATAGCATTTCTTTTAATTGGGTGTCCAGAATAGGCTGGTTATTAGTGGGGAATGCGGCTATAGGTGAAGCTATAGGAGTTATGACTGTTATCTTGACTAATATGAGGTATTTTATAGCTTACCTCCTGGCCTGTGAAATCCAGTTTGATCGGAGTTTTAGCCGGGCTGCGACATGTAGGGCTGAGGTAATCTTCCTCATGAGGAGATTCCAGATGTGTTTTGTGAGGTGATTCTTCTAGAGCAGCATCAGGCCTGCCAGTGTATTGCGCTCTCCCTGAGGAGGCTGTTGATGGTACAGCAGCTGTGAGAGGATCTGTGCCATCTTTTTTTCTCCCTCCCGCTGACTGAGAGGAGAATGTCGTTAGTTTTTTCATTTTCCGTTAGTCTTTCCGCTTTTTTGACATCACCTTCGGATTCAGGAACTCTTCCGTTGTCTGTTCGTATCTTTTTTACCGATATTCGCTGTGAATTGTCGCTAATATGCCCGTTCGTGTCACAGAGCTCTCTCACAGAGCTTCCATTCAGCTCATGCGCTGGCCACGCCCCCTGCTATACTGATTCTAAATTCTCTGCAGGAACTTGGCAGTTAGAAGCATGAAGCTGCTTATAATATATTGATAGCTTTCATGCTAAGCAGGAACACAGATCTGTCTTCCCCCAGTCAAACCACCTTCCCCCACAGTTGGCAAGCACTCCCAAGGAACACATTTAACCCCTTGATCACCCCGGATGTTAATCATTTTCCTGTCAGTACAGTGACAGTGCATATTTTTAGTACTGATCACTGTATTGGTGTCATTGGTCCCTAAAAAAGTGTTACTTAGTGCCATATTTGTCCGCCGCGAACTTCTCAGTCGCCCTAAAAATCACTGATCGCAGCCATTACCAGTAAAGGGGACACACTTAACCCTTTGATCGCCCCTGGTGTTAACCCCTTCCCTGCCAGTGTCATTAGTACAGTGACCGTTCATATTTTTAGCACTGATTACTGTAGTAATGTCACTGGTACCCCAAAAAGTGTCATAAGTGTCAGGCGTCCAATCGCTGATTGCCGCCATTACTAGTAAGAAAAAAATTATAAAAAAATTCCATACATTTATCCCATAGTTTGTAGACATTATATACACTTATTGGGATTTTTTTTTACCAAAAATATATAGCAGAATACATATTGGCATAAAGTGATGAAGAAATTTGATTTTTTTTAAATTATTATTATTGTATGTGTTTTATAGCAGAATGTAAAATATTGTTTTTAAATTGTCGCTCTTTTTTGTTTATAGCACAAAAAATTAAAACCGCAGAGGTGTTCAACTACCACCAAAAGAAAGCTCTATTTATGGGAAAAAGGACGTCAATTTTATTTTGGGTACAGCGTCACGTGACCAACAAACGGGGAGGACACGGAGTTCGGAGGCAGTGTGGAGAAGGCGGGTCTGTGCACCAGGAATGCAGAACATTCACTGCAGGACTGCCTGTCATTCCACGCAGTACATGACTTGCCTCCTCCACTCAGCCTCATCTCATCGGTTTGAAGGGGAGGGGAGTGGTCTGCCTGTCACATACTGGTATACGAGGTGATGCCCAATGCCCACACAGAGACGCATTGACATCAGATCTAATGTGAGAGGGAGCCCGCACGCCCCCCCCTGGAGTAGGGGCTATGGTGACTCCATGGCTGTATCCCTTCACGCTGCCCTCTTGTCACTGCCGGCTGCCGCCCCTCTGTAAATGCCGGCCCATTGGGTCCCATGGTAGGGCTGCCCCTGGCCATCTAGTGGCGGTAGATGTAATTGCGGTAATGCCGCCCAGTAATGGGTACGGCGATACCATGAGGGGAAGACTAATTAGTTAGATTACTCTTTACCCTCTAAAGTAACTGCAGTTAGTAACTCCATTTATTTTAGCTGAGTTACTTACATTTTTTTTTTCAAATATAATCTTTATTAATTTTAGAGATGTCCAACATGGGCGTTAACAAAATAAGGGGAGCAGGGGGGATGGAAGGAAGGGAAACGTACATAAACAATAAGTATGCTACCTCCTTCACGTGGATGGGAGGAGAGGCAGATAACATATACATTCTAAACATATCAATATACATCGGATAGGAGAACCTGCTTGACCTGCATCATGAGGTCTAAACCTTCGTGAACAGGTGGTCCTTCCTAGGGAGGCAGTTCCTATAGGAAGGTCTTGGGTGTCTCTTACCTCCCAGGAGGGGCAAGGGGGCAAAAAAAGGGGGGTGTAAAGGCTCTGGTTGATTCGGGACAGCCCTAGTTCTTGCGTTTGCCAAATTAAGGGCCTCAGCACGGGGTTCTAAGGGAGACACCCTCTGACGAAAAGATGAACTGGTGCCACAGCGCCCATGTCTCTTTTAAATTTTTCTTGTTGGTGTCTTGCAGTGAGCACCAGGTCCTCCATTTAACTGATGTCCTCAACTTTCCATATCCAGGATGCCACCGAAGGCGGGGTTTTTCCACTGAAGTGGGATACAGGATCTAGCGGCATTCACCAGGTGACATATCATAGATTTTTATTTTTATTTATTTTTTGTATCTTTTAGTGGACATTGTGTAGGAGGAAAAAGGCCGGGTCATCTGGGACAACGTACTCTGTGAACTTCTGAATAATGGTCCTGACTGTAGACCAGAAATTGGATAGCTTCTAACGAGACCAAAATATGTGCAACAATGTGCCCCTTTCCATCCGACATCTCCAGCAAAGTGCTGAGGTATTCGGGTAGTAGGTATGTAAAGCTTGGGGGGTGAGATACCACCTTGTTAGGAGCTTGTAATTGGTTTCCTGCACTTTCCTACAAATAGAGGATTTTAGGGCAAATGTTATGATATGTTGAGTCTGGTTCGACGTAAGCGTACAATTTAGTTCCCTCTCCCATTTTTTCAGGAAGGCCAGGTGCGTGTCATCCCAGCAGGCGACAAGAAGGTTGTACATTGTGGACAGCGTTCTCGGAAGTGCACCACTTTCGGAACAGTATCCAAAGTTAGTCAGGGGTTCATCAAACCCTTGCGGGGAGGGCAAAGAGGTAAGGAAGTGTCTGAATTGGACAGCGGTCCAGAAAGATAGTTTGAAGGGGCCCGTGGTATCACTCAGTGTCGCTACAGAAGGCCAAGAGCCATTCGTCCTGAAGTGTTGTGCCTGTGTACAATTTATGCTCGTCATAGCATTTTTTTTTTTTCAACTATAATCTTTAACTCCGGAGAGGGCGAAGCCCCACAATACATGCAGTAAAACATACAGAGCTATGACTACAGATATCAGTATGGCACCAAAAATAACAGAACAGTGTACAAGTCATGGGATAATAACCAAACATATAATCGGTCGCTGCTCATGTAAAGTTTAACAGCAGCCAACCTCAAAGCTTAGTCAGATGATACTGAAACGGGGGTCGATCCCTGTGCCCCCTTCTCTCAGTGCGAGGGGGGGCGTCCAGGGCTGTCAAAAAAGGGGGGTGAAGGGGAGATGGAGGACAAAAAGAAAGAGGGATGAAGAGAAAAGGGAGGTCGGGAGAGAGGAAGGGGGGGTGAAAGAGAAGAGGGACTAAGGAAAGCCAGGTGGGTGGGCAATGGACATGGCGGGGGCCCGGACTATCATCCCTGCAGAGAGGCTGCAGAAGGGTCAGGTCGCCAACAGGCATTGACCTTGATCTGAAAATATGAACATGTACCAGATATCCCAGGTCTTCTTAAAGACCTGTTTATGTTGTGCCGTGAGGATTAAATCTTTCAGCTTCCGTACTACTTCCACTTTCCGCAGCCAATGTGCCACGGTCGGGGGAGAATGCTGTTTCCAATGGAGAGGAATGCATGCTTTAGCTGCATTGAGGAGGTGGCAGACAAGTGATCTCCCATATTTCTTGACGGGGTTGTAGAATGATGAAGTAGAAAAAAAGGCCGCCTCCTCCGGGACATCATATTCCGTAAATTTCTGGGTAATGCGGCGGACCTCGCCCCAGAACCCCCGCAGTCTCGGGCAGGACCAGAAAACATGGAGCAGGGTACCTTCCTCCTCATCACAGCGCCAACACCGGTCTGAGGATGAAGGTAAGCATCTGCTCAACCGGGAAGGGGTCGGATACGAGCGGGTAAGGACCTTAAAGTTGGTTTCCTGATTTTTGGTACAGGGAGAGGACTTAAGGGCTAGGGTGATAATGCGCTGAGATTGTGTTACAGAGAACGTACAGTTAAGGTCACTCTCCCATTTGGACAAACAGGGTAAGCGTGGCGGGTCCCGTGGTGTGGATAATAATGCGTAAGTCTGAGAGAGGACGTGTGCCAACGGGTCTGTGCCTGAGCATAGGGTCTCAAATGGGGTTAATTGTTGCATAGAGTCCCGGGGTCGTGGCAAAGAGTGAAGAAAATTATGCAATTGTAAGGCCTTCCAGAAAGGGAGTTGATATACACCTGGCGATTCAGAGAGTTCGGAGATTGAAGGCCAGCATCCATCAGTCATGAATTTGGCCGCATGATTGTGGCCAGAATCTTTAAGGGGTGCGTACTCAACATGATGTAGACATGGTTCGAACCTCAGGTTACCCAGGATTGGAAGTAAGAGGGATATATTGGACAGAAGGGACTTTTGAGTGGCGGCGCGGTGGCTATGTCGGGAGCTGTCGGGAGGTCCTTGTAGCACCACAGTGCGCCGCGCAAGGGTATGTGGACTTGGGACTGTTTTATGTGGACCCAGAGTTTGGAGGCCTTATTTCGCCTCCAGTCAAGTATCTGTCCAAGATGGGAAGCTAGGTAATAGCAACGCATGTCAGGAAGTGCGAGACCCCCCCACTGTTTTGGAAGCATCAGTTGCGAATGGCGCAGTCTAGGTTTCTTATTCGCCCAGACAAATCTGGTAAAGAGAGATTGTACTTGTTTAAAGAAGAGTGGAGGTATATGTATGGGCAAGGCTTGGATGAGATAGATAGATTTAGGCAGGAAGCTCATTTTAAGGAGGTTGCACCTCCCGAACCAAGAACGGAGACCTTCATGCCATTTCTCGAGGAGCAATCGGGTTTTGGTCAGTAGGGGTGGGAAGTTAAAGCGTAATTCCACCCTAAAGTGGAACCTCCGCTGATCGGATCCCTCCCCCCCTCCGGTGTCACAATTGACACCTTTCAGGGGGGAGGGGGGTGGAGATACCTGTCAAAGACAGGTATTTACACCCACTTCCGGGCATAGACTCCCGTGGGAGTCTACGCCATTTCCTGCCCTGCCGCGCTGTCTGCTGGGACACACACGGGTCCCAGTGACAGCGCGGAGATTTCCTATTGCGCGGCGCAACTCGCGCATGCGCAGTAGGGAACCGGGAAGTGAAGCCGATTCGCTTCACTTCCTGATTCCCTCACCTATAATGGTGGCGTCAGCAGCCGAGGGCCGATCGGCCTCGGCTGCCGGCATCGCTGGAACCCGGGACAGGTGAGTGTCCATTTATTAAAAGTCAGCAGCTGTAGTATTTATAGCTGCTGGCTTTTAATTTTTTTTTTTGGGTGGAATCCCTCTTTAAGTTCAAACGTCCGGAAAATGTCAGCTGGGATTTTTGTGCCTAGATATGTTAGGGCTGTGTCGGTCCATTTGAAGCTAAAACTGGCCTGCAAGTCAGATGAAGTTCGGGAGGGGACTGCTATTCCCATGGCCTCTGATTTAGCGAAATTTATTTTCAGGTGAGAGATCGCCCCATAGTGCTTAAACTGAGAAGATTTGGTAAGGAGATTTTGGGATTTGTCAGGGAGAATAGGAGGTCATCCACGTACGCAGAGATTTTACAGTGTGAGTTGCCAAACTGGAGCCCTGAAATATCTGGATTAAGCCTCACGGTGCAAAGGAATGGTTCGAGGGACAGAGCGAAGAGCAAAGGGGACAAAGGGCAGCCCTGTCTCATCCCATTCCCAATAGAAAAAGAACTCGAGAGGACTCCATTTGCCTTGACTTGAACAGAGGGGGCCGAATAGATGCTGGTGATCCATCTCATCATCTTTTCACCTAAACCGATGTGTCGAAGGACAAAAAACATGTAGTTCCAATTGACCCTGTCAAATGCCTTCTCGGCATCAGTATTGACTAAGAGACATGGGATTTTGCGGGCATTTGCTACGTGGAGGAGATTCAAGACCTTTATAGTGTTGTCTCTTGCTTCTCTATGGGGTATGAACCCCACCTGATCTAAATGTACAAGGGCCTGAAGATGGTGCGCTAGTCTGGAGGCAATTATTTTGGAGAACAGTTTCAAATCTAGATTCAGGGAGATCGGTCTATAGCTGCCACATTGGCTTAGGTCTTTCCCTTCCTTAGGAATCAACGGAATATGGGCTCTCAAAGTGTCCCTCGGAAAGTCAGTTCCAGCTCCCAGTGCATTAAAGAAAGACACCAGGCGTGGACCCAAGATTGGGAATAGGGCCTTATAGTATTGGACCTGGGGCCCTATCTGCCTTCATAGCAGTCACTGCTACTTGTAGTTCCTCTAAAGTTATCGGTTCCTCCAGTAAAACCTGAGTTTCTGATGGGAGCAAAGGGAGCTGGGAGTCGGCGATATACTTATCTATCTGCGATTGACTGCAGGAGGAGCTCGGTAGGTTGTATAGACCGGAGTAAAAATCACCAAAGGTTGGGGCGATTTGTTGTGGGGTGGAGACCCACTGACCCTGTGTGTTGACCACGTGGGGAATACAGGACGACGATTTAATAGCCTTGACAGACTTGGCTAACGTCTTTCCACATTTATCTCACATTTCATATGACAGCCGAAAGGAAAACTGTACTGCCGCCTTTGCCTTGTACTGAAGAGCTTTGGTTATTTGTGTGCGAAGAGTTAACAGCTCAACCTCCAAGGGTTGTGTGGGGGCATATTTATGTTTGGATTCTACAGAGGCTAGCTTGGTGAGTAAGAGAGCACTGTGTGCATTTCTCTTCTTTTTGATGGCGGCTCCGTGTTTGATAAGAGTCCCTCGGATAAGCGCTTTGTGGGCTTCCCAAAGTATCCCGGGGTCGAAGTCCTGTGTATCATTGTCTTGAAAATACAGGCTAAGTTCCCTGGTAACATCCGCGAGAACCTCAGGGCTTTGCAAGAGACTTTTGTTTAACCGCCAAAAGAGGGATCTGGGCGAAGGAGTGGTCGCTAAGAGTGTAAGTTAGATAGATGGGGGCATGATCTGATCAAGTGATCTGACCCAAAGAGGTAGAGGAGACCAAGTGTAGTTATCATAGCATTTTTAATTTGGGGGTCCACACCTGGAGGGAATTGGGTTTCCTTTAACCACTTGCCGACCGCCGCACGACGATATACGTCGACAGAATGGCACGGGCAGGCATATGGGCGTACCTGTACGTCCCTGCCTTCCCGCGGGTGGGGGGCCCGGTCGGGCCCCCCCCGGTGCCAGCGGCGGTCGGTATCCGTTCAGGAGCGATCCGGGATGAGGGGGCGGCCATTCATTCATGGCCACCCCCTCGCGATCGCTCCTGACGAATGGAAGTGAAGCATTGCATCACTTCCTCTCCTGTAATGTAAACACAGGCAGAGGAAGTGATGTAATCTCTCCTCCGTGTCGGTATTTTTCATTCCGGCACCGAGGAGAGAGGATCGGTGAGTTGCACCAACACGACACTACACAGTAGAACATGCCAGGCACACTCACACCCCCCCTTCACCCCCCGATCACCCCCCCCCAATTACCCCTGCCCCCCCAGTCACAGTGACACCAATTGCATTTTTTTTTTTTTTGCATTGGTGTCATTTGTGACTGTAATAACTGTTAGGGCAGTTAGGGTTAGCCCCCTTTAGTTCTAAGGTACCCCCCTAACCCCCCCAATAAAGGTTTAACCCCGTGATCACCCCCCGTCGCCAGTGTCACTAAGGCTGGGTTCACATTGCAGCGGTTTATGAGAACGGATGTGATTCGCACCGCACTGCAGTGCAAATCACATCTGATCTCTGTGCGATTCGAGTTCAGCCATACAGATAGTATGGCTGAATTCGCGCCACACCCGCCGCAAATTCGCACGGGACCCTTTTTTTGGTCCGCAGCAGAATCGGATCGCATGGGTGTTCACACCATGCGATCCGAGTTTGCAGATCGCACTGCGATCTGCGAACTGATCTGGGGGTGTCATTACCATTTCACTGACACTCCCAGCAGTTCGCATAGGGCAGTGTGAACTGCCCCCGGGAGGCATGCGATGCGGGAACCCGCCACGGATTTGTGGCGTTCCCGCATCGCTCCAGTGTGAACCCAGCCTAATAAGCGATCGTTTTTCTGATCGCTGTATTAGTGTCACAGGTGACGCTAGTTAGGCAGGTAGGTATTTAGGTTCGCCGCAGCTTTTTATAGCGCCAGGGACCCCCATATACTACCGCATAAAGCCCCCTGATTGCCCCCTAGTTAACCCTTTCACCAGTGATCACCATATAACTGTTACAGGTGACGCTGGTTGGTTAGTTATTTTTTTATAGTTTCAGGGCACCCGCCATTTATTACCTAGTCTCACTAGTGTACCCCTAAATTTAGGGGTGTCTACTTTCCAAAATGGGGTCATTTGGGGGGGGGGGTTTGTGCCATCTTGGCATTTTATGGCCTTCAAAACTGTAATAGGTAGTGAGGAGTGAAGTCAAAAATGTACGCCCTTAGAAAGCCTGAAGGCGGTGCTTGGTTTTCGGGGCCCCGTACGCGGCTAGGCTCCCAAAAAGTCCCACATATGTGGTATCCCCGTACTCAGGAGAAGCAGCAGAACTTATTTTGGGGTGTCATTTCACATATGCCCATGGCATGCGTGAGCAATATATCATTTAGTGACAACTTTGTGAAAAAAATAAATAAAATAAAAAAGTTTGTAATATTCCCGCGACTTGTGGCAAAATATAAAATATTCCAAGGACTCAACATGCCTCTCAGCAAATAGCTTGGGGTGTCTACTTTCTAAAATGGGGTCATTTGTGGGGGTTTTGTGCCATATTGGCATTTTATGGCCTTCAAAACTGTGATGGGTAGTGAGGAGTGAAATTACAAATGTATGCCCTTAGAAATCCTGAAGGCGGTGCTTGGCTTTCGGGGCCCCGTACGCGGCTAAGCTTCCAAAAAGTCGACCACATGTGGTATCCCCGTACTCAGGAGAAGCAGCAGAATGTATTTTGGGGTACAATTCCACATATAACCATGGCATGTGTGAGCAATATATCATTTAGTGACAACTTTGTGTAAAAAAAAAAAAAAATGTTTTCTCCAGTCATCTTCCAGGACGGCACACCTGAGAGATGACTGGTCCACCTGACAGGAAACACAATCAACAACAAGTTTAAAAGTCCCCACCCCTCCCTCAGACCCTCAGTTCTTGATTGTGTTTCCCACAGATGACAGCGAAACCAAGTTTCTCCTTTTATTTTTTTATGGAGAGGTCTGGGACCTCGCTTTTTCCTAGAGAGGATTATCCTTGTTTGTGGGGCTCAGCGGACAGGGTCTGCCTTTCTCCCTTGCAACCCCCAGAGACACCTGGGGGAGATAGTCCTCGCTTAAGGTCTCCTTTAGGAGCCCTGTTTGCAGCTTCGTGGGACAGGGGAGTTGTCCTAAACGTGCTGCTCCCCATTTGTGTTTGCCTACCTTGAGCGACTGTTCGTTGGTGGTAAGCTGCATTCCTCCAGTGCTGAACGCGGTGGCGTGCGTTCCAGCTCTACGGCGCAGGTCCGGAAGTCCGGATGCATCACTTCCGGCCATCGGATTTCTGGATGGAGGCTGGGAGGTCTGGACGCATTGGCGTGCGTTCCAACTGCACGGCGCAGGTCCGGAAGAGGCCGTACGTCACTTCCGGCCGACGGACCTCCTAAAGATGGCGCCGACCGGCGGGAATATTCAAACAGCAGAGGCTGCAGTGAAGCACCCCGGCTACTGTTTGTGAAAACGCCGTTTACCTTGCAGCACTTTCAAAGGCAAACAGGGGAACGCTCAGGACTGTGCCTTAACCCAGCGATTCTGCAGGGCAGCTAAAATCGTCATGGAACTGGAAGGTCCGTCTGAGCAGACAGCTATTGAGGTCGCCACAGGGGGTGAGTGATCCAGCTGTGTTTTGAGGGGCGGGGTACTCTGAGGTAGACTCCCCTTGGCCCTTTTAGACTTGAGTAGCTAATTGTTAAATTTCCTATTTTACAGGGACTGAAGGCTCTGCCCAGGGGTCAGCCTGTAGGTCTATAGAAAAGGCTACTTCAAAGTCCAAACGCTGTGGTTATTGTAATGCTAAATTAGCACAGGACCACAGCAAACCTTTCTGCGATAGGTATATCTTTAAACTCGCAGGCAGGGAGACCGCTCAGGTCGTGAAGGAAGGTAGGGCTTTACAGTCTGAAATGTTAGCCACCCTTCAATCTTTTCAAACTACTCTAGTGAGGAGCAGGATGAGAGTCCCTCTGAGAGAGAGATTCCTCACCCACAAGAAAATTTTTCCACATCCTATACGGAGAGCCAGGGCCAGGCCTCCCTATTGTCTGAGTGGAGGAAGGTCAGGTCCCAGAAGTTACTTCTGGGGAGGATTCAGGCCAGGATAGCCAGGGGGAGGCAAAACCTGGGGGTTTTTTGTTCCCAAGTGAGGACATGGAGGGTCTTTTAAAGGCCATTTACACCTCGGAGGATATCCAGGTCCCCTCTGCCCAAGTTTCAGCACAGGACAGGGTGTATAGGGGCCTAGGAAGGTTGCAGGCCAGAACCTTTCCCATCCACCAGTCTCTGAAGGAGATAGTCCTCAGAGAGTGGAAGGAACCTGAACGTAAGCTTCTCAGACTGTAAGCTTGGAAAAGAAGGTGTCCCTTTAAGTGTGAGGAGGAGGAAAGATTTTTTAAAAAACCCCTCGTTTGGATGCAGCCCTGGCACAGGTGTCCAAGAGGTCGGATTTATCCTTTGAAGATTCTGGAAATATCCAAGATCAGATGGATAAGAAATCTGAGACTTTACTAAAAGGGGCCTGGGAGGCGAATGCGGCAGCAATGGCGCCGGCCCTAGTTTCCGCCTGAGTAGCCAGAAATACAGACACCTGGCTTGGCAAATCAATAGATCACGTCTCCCGGGGTGAGGAGACTAAAGATATTTTAGAATCACTGGAGGTAATCAGTCGAGCGGTAGCGTATGTGGCAGATGCAGCGGTGGAGACTGTTAGGACCACAGCTAAGACAGCAGCACTCTTAAACTCCGCCAGGAGGGCCCTATGGGTAAAGACCTGGGATGGAGATTTCACTTCCAAATCCCGTTTGTGTGGCATTCCCTTTGAGGGTTCCCGTTTGTTTGGGTCAGGCTTGGATCAGGTTTTGTTCCGATCTACTGAAAAGGGAAAGAAGTTCCCGGTAAAACCCAAGAGGGAAAGGGGTAAGAAATTTTTTCGAGGCCCCCACTCAAGGACTCATCATAAAGGGAAAGTTGAACAAAGAAAGAGGTGGAAAAGGAAAGGATAAGAGTACAATTCTTTTTTCCAGTTCCGGAACCTCTCAGAAAGAGGGTAAATGCGCCACCATAGGAGTGGGCGCAAGACTCAGCAACTTCCTTCCCCATTGGAAAAGGATTACGCAGAGTCCATATATTTTAAATCTCTTAGAAGTAGGGTACAGACTGGAATTCCAAAGTCTTCCCCCACAGAATTTTCTAATTGCCTTTCCTCCCAGGGACCCAGCCAGGGCAGCGGGTTTACTGGAAAATTTAAAGGAGCTGGCAGAGCAAGGAACATTGCTCCAGTACCAGCCAGTCAATTAGCCCAGGGTTTTTTTACTCACACGTATTTGTGGTTCCAAAACCCTCAGGCAGATTTAGTTTAATAATAAATCTGAGAGCACTAAACCTTTACTTACTTCAGAAGAGGTTCAGGGTGGAAAGTATTTACTCAGTAAGAAAACATCTTCAGGCAGGAGTTTTTATGGTCACTCTGGACCTGAATGACGCATATTTACATGTACCCTTTGCTCCCGAGTATCAGAGATACCTACGTTTCGCAGTCCATATACAACAGAGAGTAGAACACTGGCAGTTCAGAGCTCTTCCCTTTGGGCTGGCGGCAAGCCCAAGGTTATTCACAAAAGTGATGGCCAAGGTCGTAGCATATCTACACCTACAGGGCATAAGGTTAATACCCTACCTAGACGACTTGCTGATCTACAGTGTGGATCAGAAGCAAGCAGTGATAGACAGAGACATTGTGTTAGAGGTTCTGGAAACCTTGGGCTGGTTGGTCAGCCGGGAGAAGTCCTTACTGACACCTTCTCCGTCCAAACTATACCTAGGCTACCTGTTAGATTCACAGGCACAGAGGGTGTTCTTACCAGCGGAAAAGGTAGTGAAGGTCCAGAATGCGGTTGTCACCCTTCTCGAAAGAAGAGAAGCCTCTCTGAGATATATAATGAGACTGCTGGGCCTCATGACGGCCTGCATACCGGCAGTAACCTGATTTGGTGAAATGGTCGCCCCTGGGCCCAGGTAAACCCATTAGTCTTGACCATGGACTCCAGCGCTTGGGGCTGGGGGGCTCATCTGGTAGACCAGTATGCCCAAGGGTCTTGGAACCACAGCCAAGCCAGGGAATCCTCCAATTTCAGGGAGCTCCTGGCTGTAGGCAAGGCCCTAGACTATTTCCAACAGTAGCTGCAGGACAGAGAGGTTCAGGTCCTCTCGGACAACCAGGTCACGGTGGCATACTTAAATCACCAAGGAGGAACAAGGTCTGGCAAACTGAGGGGGTTAGCGCAGCAAATCCTTGGGGAAGCAGAAAGGAAGGTCCTTTCACTGTCAGCGGTTCATATAAAAGGCTCACTCAATCTACAGGCAGATTTCTTAAGCAGACAGCCCATCCTTCAGGGGAATGGGGATTGAGCAAAGAAATCTTCTTCCTGGTTTGCAGACATTTCGGCAAGCCAGAAATAGATTTATTCGCTTCCCGGAGGAATGCGAAGGTCAGCAGATTTTTCTCCCTTTACAAGGATCAAGAAGCAAAAGGGATAGACGCTCTTGTACAGGTGTGGAATTTCAGGCTGGCTTATGCCTTTCCCCCACTGGTACTCCTTCCCAGAGTCCTACAGAAGTTAACCTACTCAAGGACAGACCTGGTGCTAATAGCACCCTGGTGGCCCAAGAGGGTTTGGTTTCCCACCATTCAGAGTCTCTCGGTAGCTCCCCCGTTGCATCTGCTGGTGCAACGAGACCTGCTCAGTCAGGGTCCAGTCTTTCACCCCGACCCGGGACGTCTCTCTCTGACAGCATGGCTTTTGAGAGGGAAATACTCCGTGACAGGGGCTGTTCGGAGAGAGTGATAGACACTCTTCTCCTCAGTAGGAAAGGCGTCACCAGAAAAATTTATGCAAAAGTCTGGAAAGTTTTCTCCCATTGGCTGCAGTCTAAGGAGGGGGTTCTCCAGATGATACCTACCATCCTAGACTTTCTTCAAGAGGGGGTGGACCAGGGTTTTTCAGTCAGCACCCTAAAAGTCCAGGTGGCAGCCCTGTCCGTGTTTTTTTGATAGGAAGCTAGGACAGGAGCCGCTGATAAAAAGATTTTTGTTGGCCAGGGAAAGGGTAGTTCCAGTCAGGTCGGTCAGTTGCCCTCCATGGGACCTGTCCTTGGTATTAGATGCCCTAACAAGGGGGCCTTTTGAGCCAGTGGCTCAAATTTCTGTTAAACTTTTATCATTTTAAGTTGGCCTTCCTTCTGGCTATCACTACGTCCAGAAGGGTGGGTGATATACAGGCCCTTTCGATTAAAGAACTGTTTTTTTGCACATCCTAGAGGATGGGGTAATCCTCACTCAGGATCCTCTTTATTGGCCAAAGGTGGCTTCACTATTTCACAGGACGCAGGAGATTATTCTCCCGTCTTTTTGCCAGAATCCCAAGAATAAGGAAGAGGAAAGGTTCCATTTCTTAGATGTCAGGCGTTGTCTCCTAGCCTATTTGGAAAGAGTGAAAGACTTTAGGAGATCCAGTCACTTATTGATCACCTTCTCAGGGAAGAGAAAGGGTCTACAAGCTTCTAAGACAACGATAGCTAGATGGGTTAGACAATATAGGCAGGCAGGTAAACCAGTACCAACCCGCCTTAAGGCGCATTCAACCAGATCCCTGGCGACCTCCTGGGCAGAGAGGGCAGGCGCCTCAATCGACCAGATCTGCAGAGCAGCAACATGGACGAGCCATAGAACTTTTCTGAGGCACTACAGAGTGGAGCTGTTGTCCCCTCAGGATTTGGCATTTGGCAGGAAGGTCCTACAAGCGGTTGTCCCGCCCTAAAAGTAGGCCTGAACTTCTTGCTTATCCTCTCAGGTGTGCCGTCCTGGAAGATGACTGGAGAAAATGACCAGTTACACTTACCGGTAACGTCTTTTCTAGGAAATCTTCCAGGACGGCAGGCCTACTCCCTACCCTTGTTTTATTGGTGTGGTATATTGATTCCTCACAGAATGTTCCCTCTGACACCGGTGTGGGATTTTCTTTACCATAACTGAGGGTCTGAGGGAGGGGTGGGGACTTTTAAACTTGTTTTTGATTGTGTTTCCTGTCAGGTGGACCAGTCATCTCTCAGGTGTGCCGTCCTGGAAGATTTCCTAGAAAAGACGTTACCGGTAAGTGTAACTGGTCATTTTTGTCATTATTCAATCGCTTGAGGCAAAAAAATAAAATATTCAATGGGCTCAACATGCCTCTTATCAATTTCCTTAGGGTATCTACTTTCCAAAATGGGGTCATTTGGGGGGGTTTTGTACTGCCCTGCCATTTTAGCACCTCAAGAAATGAGATAGGCAGTCATAAACTAAAAGCTGTGTAAATTCCAGAAAACGTACCTTAGTTTGTAGATGTGACAACTTTTGCGCAAACCAATAAATATACAGTTATTGACTTTTTTTTACCAAAGACATGTGGCTGAATACATTTTGGCCTAAATGTATGACTAAAATTGAGTTTATTGGATTTTTCTAATAACAAAGTAGAAAATATCATTTTTTTTCAAAATTTGCGGTCTTTTTACGTTTATATCGCAAAAAATAAAAATCGCAGAGTCAGTCAAATACCTTTAAAAGAAAGCTCTATTTGTGGGAAAAAAAGGACGCAAATTTTGTTTGGGTACAACATTGCATGACCGCGCAATTACCAGTTAAAGAAGCGCAGTGCCAAATTGTAAAAAGACCTCTGGTCATTGACCAGCAAAATGGTCCGGTCTGAAAGTGGTTAATAGGGTATAATGGAGAATAGGGCTGGGATAGTGACTGTGTGGAACAGGTTTGTGAGTGCTCGCATTACGGTTCACGGAATCTCGACGCCCATGGCTTCCGACTTGTAATTAATTTTGAGACTGGACATCTGCCCGTATTCATCAAATTCCCACAGAAGGTCTGGAAGAGAGATTACCGGGTTCGAAAGAGAAAACAGCAAGTCATCTGCATAGGCAGAGACCTTGTACTTGGGTATCTCCAACCACCAGACCCTGGATATTCGGATTGTTCCTAATTTTACACAAAAAGGGCTCCAGGGAAAGGGCAAAAAGCAAAGGGAAGAGCGGGCAGCCCTGTCTAGTCTAATTCTTGATCGGGAGGGGGTCTGATAGAATCCCATTCACTTTGACCAGAGCTGTAGGAGTAGTGTATATCTGGGCAATCCATCTAATCATTTTTTCTCCCAATACAATAGGTCGGAGAACCGTGAACATATATTCCCAGTTAACTCTGTCAAAGGCTTTTTCTGCATCGGTATTTAGAAAAATTTAGGGCGTATTAGTCAGAGTAGATACATGTATTAAATTCAGCACCTTAATCGTGCTATCTCTAGCTTCCCTCGCAGGAATGAAGCCCACCTGATCCAAGTGGACCAGAGTCTGTAAATTACAGGCTAATCGGTTCGCTAAAATTTTGGTGAATAACTTAAGATCTGTGTTTAACAGGGAGATTGGCCTGTAGCTGCTGCAAGCTAATGGATCCCGTGCGTGTTTTTTGGCTCCATATACACACAGGGGTGGATTTACTAGTACCGGAGAGTGCAAAATCTGGTGCAGCTGTGCACAGAAACCAATCAGTTTCCAGGTTTTTTTGTCAAAGCATAATACGCGTAAAAATTTATGTGGCTGCCCTACCTAAACACCCCCACCCCACTCAGTATGCACAACAGATGATGTCACAACCTGCAGACCATCTCTTTGATATATAAATTAAGTGAAAAATAAGTGAATACTTTCCCAATTAACATAAGTGAAGCTTAATAAATACTAAACAAATTCATAAACAATCGTTAATGACTGTGAATAAATAAATATTACACAAAGAATATATGATGAATACATATGGTGACTAAATAAGGTAAATATTAATTAATATTACATGAATTGATGCGTTCCAGTGAAAAATAAATATGAACAAATGAAAAATTAAATAATCTAAAATTTGAATAAAGTAAATAAAAACAACTATACATAAAAATGTGTGAAGCAATAACCCACAGCCCAAAGTGAGACAGTCCAAACAGAGTCCTTTCAGTGAGCGTAATATCCCTTTAAAATATTAGTCAAACATGCAGTCCTCCATCAAACCAAAAGTGCTGATCACCGGTAAAAATGCACGCTTACCAAAAGGAAGCATATAAACGCTCACTAAATATATAGATGGAACACACGAACCCCACCGATTCTGACCAGAACTTATCACAGGAAATTCTCATGTAGGCAGGTAACAAAGGAAGCTTCCTGATGACGCATTAAATTTTGCGAAACGCGTAGTGGTTGCCGGGACCTCCGTTTACCAGGTTCGGTGTATGAGGAAGAGGCTTGGGACGCACTCGAAAATCGCAGAATGCAGACTGCTACCGAGAGGGGTTTTGAGCACATAGAGGGATAGATTGAACCCATACTCCCACGTACATGGCTGGACATGCTTGGTGCCGGCTCAGGCACAAGCACATGTGAGTGTGAACTTTGTCATTTTTAACACTTTTAAATAAATTTGTTTTGATATACTGCATTATGGTGGTCCCTTTATATATCTTTGCGAGGAAAATTGGCACAAAAGGTTTCTATTTCCTGTTTGGAAAGGCTGTTGATGAGATCCCTAAAAGGAGTGGTTATCCTAAATGAACTAAAGGCGCTTATACAGATTAAATCTGGTGAGTGGCCAATTCATTTGGTGGTGGTGAAGTCACTTGGTTGGTGATTATAAGAAGCACTTTACATCTGAAAAGAAGCACCTTGAAATAGGTGGAATTAGTCAGCACTGGAGTGATCGCTCACTCATGATATATATTGTGCACTTGAATTGTTTGATTATAGGAGTGATCACTTGGGACATTCATAGTATATTGTAATTGGTCATTTACTGTTTCACATTTTTATGTGGTTTAAGGCACTGTTTGGCACTTTAACCACTTGCTTACTGGGCACTTAAACCCCCCTCAGTCCCAGACCAATTTTCAGCTTTCAGCGCTGATGCACTTTGAATGACAATTGCGTGGGCATACAACACTGTACCCAAATTAAATTTTGATCATTTTTTTTCCCACAAATAGAGCTTTCTTTTGGTGGTATTTAATCACAGCTCGGAGTTTTATTTTTTGCTAAACAAACAAAAAAAGATGCAAAAAAAAAAAAATCATGTTTAATAGTTTGTTATAAAATTTAGCAAACAGGTCATTTTTCGCCTTCATTGAAGTGCGCTGATGAGGCGGCACTGATAGGCTGCACTGGTGGGCACTGATAGGCTGCACTGGTGGGCACTGATAGGCTGCACTGGTGGGCACTGATAGGCTGCACTGGTGGGCACTGATAGGCTGCACTGGTGGGCACTGATAGGCTGCACTGGTGGGCACTGATGGGCACTGATGGGCAAAGATGGGCACAGATAAGATGGCACGGATGGGTGGCACTAAGGGGCACTGATAGATGGGACTGATGGGCTCTGATAGGTGGCTCTGATAGGTGGCACTGATGGGCACTGATGGGCACGGATATGTGGCACTGGGGTGCAGCACCTTTGTTGAGGCAGACTGTGGGCACTGCTGGGTGGCACTGTGGGCACTGCTGGGTGGCACTGACGGGGGGCACCTATTTTTTAATTATGTTTAGTGATGAGGGGGCAGATGGGCACTGGCAGGGGGCAGGTGGGCACTGGCAGGGCTGGCCGTGATCGGGACTGATGTCCCAATCACGGCCGCCGGTGATCGGCTCTTTTTTTTGCTCCTCGCGCTGGCAGCGCGAGGAGGAATAATAGCCGATTACCGGCTCCATTATATCACATGATCAGCTGTCATTGGCTGACAGCTGATCACGTGATAAGGGGTCGGGATCGACCCCTTGCTCGGATCGGTGATCAGGCGAGTCTCATAGACTCGCCGATGACAGAGCGCGCAGCCCCTCAATAGACGTCGTCCCGGCAAAGGAGATCCGAATGACGGCTACAGCGCGGGTCTCAAGTGGTTAAATATTTGACACCACTTCAGGGGTGACCAGCCCGTGGTGCAGGTTAGGTGGATAGCTCTGCAGAGGTACCAATATTTTTGAATATTTTGATCACTTTGTTTTTGATCTGCACTGTTATATAGCACTTTTGTAATATTTACTATTGTGAGGGAGGAGTAATTTTCTTTTGCTAAAGAGTTCTTTATATAAGCACGGCACTTTGGTGAAATTAAATAGCGCAACCTACGCTTCATATATATGTTTAAATATTTTCATCGTTCACATCTCTATTGGCTAGTGGTCATGTGATCGTATCGATTAGAGAATACCTGGAATGGTGAACAAACGCAAACCTTGGATCTTTGGGGCAAATTGAAGGGGGGCAGCTTACAATGGATTGGTGATGTACATCATAGAGTTGGCAACCATGGTCAGGAAGGTATTTTGGGAGCCTTGCGGTGCCCCACTACATCTGAAAAACAGGTGAATGGAATTCCAAATTTTAGGTCCGGCTCACACTTGTGTGCTTTCCCATATCTCTTATATTTACAGACCTCAACACAGACTTGGTAGGTGGCTCCCAGTGTGGTCACTTTTACCTCTTTTGAATAGAAACCAGGCTCTGCTCAATAAGTTGTAGGCAAACATTCTTCTTTACAAGGGTGCACAGAGGATGGGGTTTATAGGAAGGCCACGTACCTGGTCCTGAAACCGAAATGCAGCTGAGTGCTTGATGTCCCTGGAGATGACAAAAGGGAACACAAAGCCAAAATAAGCAGGGATTTTCAGGTGTGCCCCAGATGTAGGTGTGGATATCTCTCTGCAGGTGGATACCAGATGAGGTGAGCAGTGGGACCCAGGAGAGCTGATGGTTGTGCGGACTGCACACAGCAGGAAGCAGGTTGCAGCGGTAACTACAGCAGGGGGGGGTTAAAGCAGGTAGGTACTGCATGCTGGAGCAACCGGTGAGAACCAGCAGGCTGGGTACAGCAAGCAGACTGGACAGAGCAGGCATAGGCATAGTCAGGGATGGTTGCAAAGGTTAGTAAGCCAATGGTCAGCAGACAGGAGATTAGAGACATGGTCAGGCAAGCCAAAGTAATACGCAGGACAGGAGAAAAGAGCAGATCCATGGGCAATCCAAGGCCAGAGTCGGGAAAGAGACAAGAGGTATCCAAGGGCAAGCCGGGTCAGGAACATAAGCAAAACAAGGGAACAGGAAGCTGAAGACCAGTCAGAAATGTCCATGTGTAACTGTCACTCTATTAAAGGCCAGAGGAAGCCAGGATCTGTGTGTGTATTCCTGCGTAAATGGGCATGGCCATATTGGAAAACAGTCATGTGCCAGGCTTACTAGCAACTCCTCCTGATAGTCTCCTGGCAGAAGGAGCATATAATCTGTTATTTTGGATTTCAAAAGGAGGTTGCCATTCCAAGCTGGCAATGGGGGGGGGGCTTGTAATCATATCCATCTATGTGCTTTGCAGTGTTTTCTGCATATGTTGAGCTGTGCGTTACACAATTTATATCGTTTTCTTCTATTGTGCTATTAAAATATAAAAATTTTTTAGGGCAAAAACATTTTTTTTGAATAGCATTTTTGCAATTTCTGTAGCTCAGAGATACACAGTTTACATACTCTGGGTGTATTCTGCTATTGCAAAAACACCCATTTAGTGCAAGATCCTAAATTTGCAAAATATGAGAACGTCAAAGAAGGAACATGGCTCCGGACGTGGTGCTGCTGGTGGAGCTCCTGTTGCAGGGAGAGGACGTGGCCGATCTGTGCCAGCTACACGCACAAGTGAAACGCCTTCCTCAGGTGCGAATAGGCGACAGAGCCTGCAGCGGTATTTGGTCAGGCCTAATGCGGCTGTACAAATGTTGAGGCCAGGAGAAGTACAGGCGATAGTAGATGGATGTGGATTGTGTGCACCGATGCCCAACCACTTCTGTTTCATGATGAGTACATGGGAGGACCATCGCAGCACGTCACGGATGATGACGAAACACAGGTGCCGACTGCTGCTGCTTTCGCAATTGTGCAGACAGTCAAGGAGGGCAGGGGTGAAGACTGGGTGAAAGATGTGGAAGACGATGAGGTCCTGGACCCCACATGGAATCAACGTCATGCAGGTGACCAGTGTAGTTCGGAGGAAGAGTCGCACAGAGCCACCAGCACAGCTGAAGAGGGAGCAGGGTGCAAAAGCGGAGCGTCCGTCCCCTAGACAGTACGCCTGCTACTGCCCAACACAGCAAGGGGCCGAGCACACCAAAGCCAGGTCCAAGGAGTTCCCTAGCGTGGCAGTTCTTCAGACAATGTGCTGATGACAAGACACGATTGGTTTGCACGCTGTGCAATCAGAGCCTGAAGCGAGGCATAAACGTTCTCAACCTGAGCACAACATGCATGACCAGGCATCTAAGTGCAAAGCACGAGCTGCAGTGGAGAAGACGCCTCAAAAACCAAGAAAGGTCTCTGGCTCCTCCTGCTTCCTCTTCTGCTGTAGTCTCGGCCTCTTCATCCACCTCTGTAGTGACAGTGGCACCTGCCAACCCGCAAACAGAGGATCTGCCAGCAACACTACCACCTGGGTCACCAACCATCTCCACAATGTCCAATGGAAGCGTTCAGCTCTCTATCTCCCAAACACTGGAGCGGAAGAGGAAGTACCCCCCTAGCCACCCGCGATCCCTGGCCCTGAATGCCAGCATTTCAAAATTCCTCGCCTTTGAAATGCTGTCATTTCGTCTGATGGAGACGTAGAGTTTTAAAAGCCTGATTGCATTGGCTGTCCCACAGTACGTCATGCCCAGCCGCTACTACTTTTCCAGATGAGCCATCCCTTCCCTGCATAACCAAGTTGGAGATAAAATCGGGTGTGCACTGAGCAACGCCATCTGTGGCAAGCTCCACCTAACTACAGATGCGTGGACCAGTAAGCACGGTCAGGGATGTTGTATCTCCCTAACAGCACACTGGGTAAATGCAGTGGCGGCTGGGCGTGAGGCGGATAGCAGTTTGGCGAATGTCCTTCCACCACCGAGGATTGCAGGGCGCTTCAGTTTGCCTCCTGCTGCTAACTCCTCCTACTCCGCTTCCTCATCCTCTACCACCTCCTCATCCAGTCACCGTAACGCCTTCAGCACAGCCAGGGGTAAACGACAGCGGGCAGTTTTAAAACTTTCCTGTTTGGGGGAAAAACCCCAGACCGCGCAGGAGTTGTGGAGGGACATGGAACAACAGACCGATGAGTGGTTGGTGGCAGTGAGCCTCAAGCCCGGCCTGGTGGTGTACGATAATGGGCGAAATCTCATAGCAGCTCTGGGCCTAGCCGGTTTGACGCACATCCCTTGCCTGGCGCATGTGCTGAACTTGGTGGTCCAGAGGTTCTTTAAAAATGACCCCCATATGCCAGAGCTGCTACAGAAAGTGCGGCCGTTTGTGCTCGCCCCTCAGCGCTGCAGTGTAACTTTGGCCTTCCCGCTCACCGCCTCATATGTGACGTGCCCACAAGGTGGAACGCCACCTTGCACATGCTGGCCAGACTGTTCGAGCAGCAGCAGGCGATAGTGGAGTTTCAGCTGCATCACATATGCGTGAGTCACTCTGCGGAACAGCACCACTTCATCACCAATAACTGGGCCTCCATGCGAGACCTGTGTGCCTTGTTGCGCTGTTTCAAGTACTCCACCAACGTGGCCAGTGCCGATGACGCCGTTCTCGGCGTTACAATCCCAGTTCTATGCCTCCTTGAAAAAACGCTTTGGACGATGATGGAAGAGGATGTGGCACAGGAGGAGGAGGAAGAGGGATCATTTCCAAGGCTTCGCTGGATAGCAAGAATGGATTACCACCACTAGAATCTTTTTTATTTTTATTTATTTTTTATTTTTAATAATGGACTTTTCCCAACGGTGTGTGTTTCTTTTTTAACAATTTTTTACACTTTCTTTGTGAAATGGTAGGGGTACTTTTGTACACCCTTACTATTTCAAACGCGGGGCTGGGATCTGGGGGGTCCCCTTGTTAAAGGGGGCTTCCAGATTCTGATAACCCCCCCCCCACCCGCAGACCCCCACAACCACTGGCCAGGGTTGTAGGGATGAGGCCCTTGTCCCCATCAACATGGGGACATGGTGTTTTGAGGGGTCACAGACCCCCAAAGCATCCTCCCAATGTTGAGGGCATGTGGCCTGGTATGGTTCAGGAGGGGAGGAGTCCGCTCTCTTGCCCCGCCTCTTTTCCTGCAGCATGCCAGGTTGCATGCTCGAATAAAGGGTCTGGTATGGATTTTTGGGGGGAACTCCACAGCATTTAAAAAAAAGAAAATTGGAGTGAAGTTCCCCTTAAAATCCATACCAGACCTGAAGGGTCTGGTATGGATATTTGGGGGGGAACCCCACGTCGTCTTTTTTTTTTTTTTTTTTTTGATGCGGGGTTCCCCTTAATATCCATTCCAGACCTGAAGGTCCTGGTAATTGAATTTGGGGGAACCCCACGCTTTATTTTATTTATTTTTTTATCAATGACTTTCAATGACTGTTATCTGTATTACAAGGAGCCGACAATTCATTATAGCAGCGAGTGATTTTAAATAACTTTTTTTTTCTGCAGAAATGACACTTTGTGCAGGGACAGTTCTAAGCACGGGAAACCTGCGCCCCTTTACAGGCATACTATAGACACCCCCCAGGTATGAAATTTAAAGGAATATTACACTTTTATTGTTTCACTTTAAGCATTAATAAAATCACTGCTCCCAATAAAACGGACGTTTTTAAAACTTTTTTTGCATTGATACATGTCCCCTGGGGCGGGACCCAGGTCCCCAAACACTTTTTATGACAATAACTTGCATATAAGCCTTTAAAATTAGCACTTTAGATTTCTCCCATAGACTTGTACAGGGTGTTCCGCGGCTTTTCAAATTTCCCGCGAACACCCCAAATTGTTCGCTGTTTCCCGCGAACAGGCAATGTTCAAGTTGAAGCTCATCTCTAATCACCATTTAGATATTCGTATATTGCAATCATATCTCTTCAGTGAACCAAAATAATATGCCGCACTGTGTAACTTGTTACCTCACTAACAAGTGAAACATATTTAATCCATTGTGAATCGAGTATTCCTTAACATAAATTGCTCCTGTGCCAATATATATTATTTAATATTAATTAATGGGTGCTATAAAGTGCTGAGGAGCCAATACCCTATATTGCATGATAAAAGTGTAAAAGTTGTCAAACACATAATTCATCAAAAATGTATGCTTTGTGACGGTGCTCGAAGACAAATTCCCACTGAGATCACACGCATGCTCACCTCAGAGTGTGTGACCGCACAACTAAGTTTGGTCAAAAATGCAGTTGAACCACCTCTGGGCTCTAAGTTTATTAGAGTCTGCAGGTTCCCAGGTGTTCCAGTGTTGCTATCCTTGGATCATATATAAAGAAATAGGCTGGATAGTGTAATACCATGTTAAACACTGATTAAAAATATCCAGGGTACTCGCACTTTAAAGGTGCTTCCAGCACACCACTCTACAGCAAGCAATGAGAAAACCCCAGTAAATCCTTGTTTCTAGCAGCAGCTACTCAGATAAACATCTGAGTGGTCTCCTCCGCTGTCCTGTCCCCTCCCCAACACATGTCAACACAGGGAAATGATGTGTCTTCCTCAGGGGGGATTAAATCTATCTCTTCAGTGTCCAGGCAGAATAAGTTTAATGTTTGGAGTTGTTCCTTATAACTCAAGTCCCTCAGTCCCCTTATTAGCTTTGTGGTCCTTCTTTGGACACTGAGTTTCCTGCACAATCCTTCCTAAGGATTGGTGACCAGAACTGGATGGCATACTTAGGATGTGGCCAAACCAGAGTTTTGTAAAGTGGTAGAATTAGTCTTATTTCTTGAGTAAATACTATTAGTAATGCATGTCATTGTGTTAATGTTCTGTTAGCCTTGCTGCAGCTTGGAATTGTGTGCTATTTCTGAGCCTGTGATCTATTAGCACCCCCTCAGATGCTTTTCCATCCTAGATTTCCCCAGAGGTTCTCCTCTTAGCTAGTAACTTGCATTCATATTTTTACCCCCTAGGTGCAGTGCTTTACATTTTTCAGTTAAACCTACTTTTCCATGTAGTTGCCCATCCCTTTATTTTATCAAGATCTTCTTCTAAAGTTGCTATATCCTGTTGCAAAGTTATTATCCTCCTTAGCTTTGTATCATCAGCAAACACTGAGATGGAGCTATTTATACCAACCTCTATATCATTTATGAATAAGTTAAACAGAATTTTCCCAAGAAACAGCCTTGGGACACCCTACTTCCAACTCAGACCATTCTCAGTTTAAGCTATTTATCGCCACCCTCTGGATGTGCAACCAGTTGTCTATCCAGGTACATACACTATTGTCAATCCAAACAGACCTCAATTTAAAAATTAAGCATTTATGGGGTACTGTATCAAATGCTTTGGCAAAATCCAGGTACACCATGTCCACAGACCTTCCTTTGTCCAGATCAGTGTTTCTCAACTCCAGTCCTCAAGGCGTACCAACAGGTCATGTTTTCAGGATTTCCCTCAGATTAAATGGCTGTGGTAATTACTAAGGCAGTGAAACTGATTAAATCACCTGTGTAAAATAATGGAAAGCCTGAAAACATGACCTATTGGGGCACCTTGAGGACTGGAGTTGAGAAACACTAGTCCAGATTACAGCTTATCTCCTCCATAAAATTTCAACCAGTTTGTCTGGCAAGAGTACTCTTTCACGCGTCCATGCTGGTTACTACAAATTATACAATTTTCATCAGCATTTTCTTGGATATGGTCCTTTTTTAATCCCCTCCAATAGTTTATGCACTATTGATTTTAGGCTGACTGGTCTGTAGTTTCCAGTTATGTATCGCAGCCCTTTTTAACCACTTCAGCCCCGGACCATTTTGCTGGCCAAAGACCAGACCACTTTTTGCGATTCGGCACTGCGTCGCTTTAACTGACAATTGCGCGGTCGTGCGACGTGACTCCCAAACAAAATTGACGGCCTTTTTTTCCCACAAATGGAGCTTTCTTTTGGTGGTATTTGATCACCCCTGCGGTTTTTATTTTTTGCGCTATAAACAAAAATAAAGTGACAATTTTGAAAAAAACGCTTTATTTTTTACTTTTTGTTATAATAAATATCCCCCAAAAATATCTAAAAAAACATTTTTTCCCTCAGTTTAGGCCGATACATATTCTTCTACATATTTTTGGTAAAAAAAAATTGCAATAAGCGATTATTGATTGGTTTGCGCAAAAGTTATAGTGTTTACAAAATAGGGGATAGTTTTATGGCATATTTATTAATAATTTTTTTTTTTTACTAGTAATGGCAGCGATCAGCGATTTTTTTTTTTTATTTTTTTATTTTTTTTTATATTGTGACTGCGACATTATGGCAGACACATCGTACATTTTTGGGACCATTGTCATTTATACAGCAATCACTGCTATATAAAGGCAGTGATTCCTGTGTAAATGACACTGGCAGTGAAGGGGTTAACCAAAGGGTGGCAGTGTAGGGGTTAAGTGTTCCTAGGGGTGTGTTACTAACTGTGGGGGGCTGGGCTTTCATTTAGTGAACACTGATCTCTGCTCCAATCACATGGAGCAGAGATCAGTGTCACTAGTTGCTAGGCAGAATGGGGAGATGCTGTTTACAACGGCATCTCTCCTTTCAGCCGCCCGTGAGACGATCTCGGGTATGCCCGCGGCGATCGAGTCTGTGGGACCCACGACCGGACTCACGGGGGTCCCGACCAGCACCGATGGCAGGACGGCATTAAAGATTGGATGTACCTGTACGCCAATATGCCTGCCCCTGCCATTCTGCCGACGTACATCGGCGTGCACTGGTTGGGAACTGGTTAAATATTGTTATGTTAGCTTTTTGGCAATCAACTGGTACCATTTCAGTCAGACAGATGTCCTTAAAGATTAGGAATAACCATCTGACTATACAAGGGTAAGTTCTTTTAGGTCTCAGAGGTGTAAACTATCTTGTCCTGGTGATTTATTCACATAAAGTTTTTCCAAGTCTTTTTTGAACTTGGCTTTAATTAGCCACAAGGGTACATTCCATGTTGTGTTACTAATACAGTATTGTTTATTATACTCCTCCTTTTTTCCTTTTGTAAAAACTGAGGAGAACTGATTTATTACAGCTGCCTACTCTTTTAACCAACAACTTGCTCTAACCTCACCCTTTTTTATTAATATATTTAAAACCATTTTTTTTTTTTATTAAACTCTCCTCTGCTATGTGTCTTGTCTATTTCAGCTGCCGTGATCGTGCTTTTACTTTTCTTAAAAAATTTGCAATCCCTGACTTACATTTTTTAGCAGATTGTAATCCAGTTATAACTGGATTGTAGCACGTATGGTCAGCTTTTTTTACTAGCTCAACTATGTAGTGCAATGTCACATATTGAAACATGTATAGGCAACTGATTACCATGTATTTGTATTTCATTATGTCATTTATATATTACAAAAGTAACTCTGGCCAGAGGTAAAATCTTGAAATGTGTATAATGACATCCGAAGTGTTACATCTAAAAGGACCCAATCCAGTTCCTCTACGAGTTATATTTTAAATAAAACATAATAAAAGTAGTCATTTTTTTTAATTTTTTTGGACCTTTTAATACATTTTACGCAAGTGTTTGACTCATGTTTTCCTCAAGAAATTTTATTTGGCAAATCATCAAAGACTTGAGTAACTCTATGCCAAGAAAGAAAACAAAACAATCCAACAAATTCTCATTTATTTGTATGTATTTTAGATGAATTTCTTATAATTTATTGCTGAATAAGTTGATAAATGCCAGGGGGTTATTTTAGTGAAACACTGAAGAAAAAGCAATGTGATAAAAGCATTCATGCATCCAATAATTAGACAAAAATGAATACTCAATGTAACTACAATAACAAACTAGCTTTGATATTCATAGTGTACATTTCCACTGGCGTCTTCATCTGCGCTGTCTTTGGCTTACTAAACTGTCATCTTGCCATGTCTTTCTTAGAGAGGAATTTTTAAATTACATTGTCAACAAACCTCACCATCTATATCACATTGCTGGCTAATACATCACTAAATAAATATTTCCATTATTATTAAATGCCTTGGGAATGAACTTAAAATATTGGACAGGTGCTTTATGTTAGTAATGTAAACCTAATCCATTAATCTGCTTTGCAACTAAACATTTTATGGTGACGTTTAGATGAAATACACACTTAAGCCCAGCTTCAGCCAATGCTTTATGTATAAATAGACATCTATTAAGTTTTTGTGATCAGTGACCTTGCTGAGGATATTTCACATCACTTCCTGTTGTTGCAATAACAGGGTGTCGCGTCACATTCGGCTACCCATTGCATTTTGCTACCCACTGGAGTGCGCAAGTGCTACACCTCCATATGCGGTCCAACATTGTTGTAAGACATCACTTTGCCACAGGGCCCCTCGTGGGCTCGTTTCACTCGCCACGCTTTGGGCACAGCCTCGCTTCACTCAGCATAATTATAATCTAACTCTATGTCCACTTGGATGGTGGGGCATGAACCTGGACTCAGGGGTGTGGCCACAAAATTCTACACAAGCGCAAATCGCCACAGTATTGGAACACGTATGGCAGCATCGCGTATGTGCAGTCCAGCGGGTAGTCATATGTGAGGAAACAAGGTCAATGCAGGTAGGGGTTGTCCTTGGGACAAAAAGACACTGGTAGGTGTCTTTTTGTCCCAATGGGGACAAAGACAGAACATAAACAAAACTAGACAGAGGTTTGAACTCATCTGAACACTATCCAAAACTAAAAATAAATTGTCTTGTGGTGGTATTTGAAGCAGTATTAGGCCTCATACACGCGGACGTTTTTACAGCAGCTTTTTTGAGCTTTTTTTGCTGCGTAAGAAGGCAACTTCATGTTATTCAATGGGCTCATACACACCATCGCGTTTTTGAGCTGTAACAGGCATGGTCGTTATTTAAGCTCCAAAAAAACACAAGGACCAGCGCTAGAGCTGTTTTGACGCTGATGCAGAAAAAAGCTTTTTAAGCTGTAAAAATGTTTGTGGGTAATTTGAGAGTGGAAAATAGCAGAGGGGTGTTTTTTTTGTTTTGTTTTTTTAGTAAGGCGCGTTAACACTTAAAAACGTAGTTTAACGCGAATTGACGCTAAATCAAAACGCTAATAAAATCGCTTTTTTAACACTGCTTTTTTACCCGGTGTTGTTACTAGCTTTACAGCCCGTTTTTTTAAAACGTCCGTGTATATGAGGCCTTAAACCCAAAAGCAAACATTTGTTATATTGTAGCTTACCAATTTTTGGATGTGATTGGCTGCATTCGTTTTTTATTTTTATTTTGGGCTTTCTTTTATTTTCATCAGGTGAGCTGGCCAGTAAAATAAAGCAGAGGTAGGGTGCTACTACCCAATAAGATTAGAAAATGTTTTCAGAGTTACCCATCTGCTGTCTGTTACTGTGGTTTTTTTTTTTTTTTTTCATAGAGAATCAATACATTTTGAAGATTTGAAAGAGCAAGCAAGGAGTTGTGGACCATCTTTTCTCACGATCTGGCCAGTAAGTCTGTTTTTCCAAAGAACAAGCTCTCCTGCAGATGTATCATTTGCAGTGATGAGACAAAATACTGAGTGGTGCTTTCAAAGATCAGCTTAAAACCTGTATCTCAAAAGAAACCACACCATTGCTGTAGCTACCGTATTTATCGGCGTATAACAGTCACCCCAAGTTTAGGAGGGAAGTTTAAGGAAAAAAAAAACTTACATTTAAATGCCCATCAATGCAGCCTAATCAGTGTCCATCTGCAGCCTTGTTATGCAGCCTTGTCCATCATTTGCAGCCTTGTCAGTGTCATTTGCAGCCTTGTTAGTTTCATTTTCAGCTTTGCTGTTTAAAAATGGCGCCACCGAGATACATAGCCGGATGTATCTTGGCAGCGCTCAGTAGCTTTCGGCTGCCGAGAGCGGCCAAAATCTGCCGAGAATGGCCGAACGCCACTCACAAACGGTGGGGAATCGGCGTATAACACACACCTACGATTACCCCCCCCCCCCCATTTTAAGGGGAAAAAAGTGTGTGTGATACACGCCGATAAATACAGTACATAAAATGTGTTAGCTGGAGTTTGGCTTCAATATATTAGGGTTAATAAATGCTAGTACGTATAACATCCCCCTCCCCCCAGACTAACAATGCTGCTGTCCAAATGTGCCCCCTCTGCGCCTTTATTTGCAGTGTGGCAGTGTAAAACAGGAGATGCTACTGACCCAGATCACCAGGTGAAAACAGAGGGGGAAAATAGCCTAAAAAAATAAGAAAACAAATGCAGTTTAATTGGTAAGTTGCAATAGATTACATTTTTGGTTTTGGTTTTTATACTACTTTGAAGGACTCATAATAAAAAAATTAAAACTACATTAAGTGACATTTTATCTATCGATAAAGTAAAATGTAGACGTGCATTATGTATGTAAATAATGAATGTCTCATATTTGTGCAGTTTTTTGTCTGTAAATATTTGGAAGCATTTTTTTCGTCTGTTCAGTAGGTGCAAAAAAATACTCGTTGACCCTTCCACAAATCCAGTAGGTTTGCTACCTTCTGTTTCACTTGCTTCACTATTACCAGCTGTTGAGTAAGCATTTTAGGCCTTAAAGATAATGTTTAATTTTTAACTATCAAGGTGAAATCCACTCAATCAGTGAGTGCCTCTTGGGTCTTTCAGCATCTGGTATTTGATTCCCAGATTTGCAAGGCTGGCACCTGGTTTATCAGGTGGATGTTCAGGCCTCCTTATGCCAGTTTCAGGTATAAGGTCCATCAGGTGGGTCTTTGAGATGCAGTTTTGTGGGCCTATTAGTGTTTTGTTTGCCATGTTACTCAACCCTCAATTGGACTGCTTTGGTTTGTCCCAGTTGTAACTGAATTCCTCCTTACCCTATGTCTCTTAATGAACAATTTAAGAAAACCTGATTTTTGACTACGCATAGAATGCTTTTCTGTATGAGAACTACTGCTACTACTTTTAAATAAAAATAAAACTGTAGTATGTTCTGAGTGAGGGGGATAATCTAGCTAAAGAACAGGTTTTTATTTTGTTTGTTTGGCAGTGTCCTGTATGTGGCAAAATTAGATGCTGAATCAGTATGGTAGACTTAGTCCAATAATTGGCAGCAAAAATAGTCAATAGTTCATGTGTAATCCATACATCAGTCCATCATTGTATGGAAAAATTCATGAAGGGTAAAAGGCGGCAGCTGTCCTCAGAGTATAGCCAGCTCTGTAACAAAGACAAGGAGGGAGAGAAAGGAAAGCGCCACTTAAGTGTAGAGATTAAAATACATTTATTCCACAAGGATGAAAAGTCACTTACAAGAAGTAAGCAGGTAACAGGCTCATGAAAGCACGGTAGAGAGAGAGGCCACTCTGATCCAACCTTTGGGCATCGCACTTTACTGGGTTGTGAGGATCAGGTGCAGGTCCTCCTGGGCGTCCTGTGGCCCCCAGGAAACAAACCAACGTGGAACACAAATGACCTCACCCGATGGACCATCCACAGGATGCCCAGAGGACCTGCACCTGATCCCCACAACCCAGTGGACAGTGTGATTCCCGAAGAATGGGCAGGAGTGGCCTTCTCTCTCTTCCCTGCTTTGAGCCTGTTGCCTGCTTACTTCTTGTAAGCGATTATTGATCCTTGCAGAATAAATGTATTTTAACCTCTACATTTAGGTGGTGCTTCCCTTTCTCTCCCTCCCTGTATGTGGCAAAATTACCCAGAATTCCTTCTGGCCCCATGTCCCTTGAGGAAGTCCAAAAAAAAGATTTTATGGTAACTCAAAAATCCTGTTAAAAAAAAATGCAAATGGTTAACCACTTGCTTACTGGGCATTTAAACACCTTCCTGCCCAGACCAATTTTTCAGCTTTCAGCGCTCGCTCTTTGAACAACAATTGCACGGTCATGTAACTCTGTAATGTTTATAATTTTTTTCCCCACAAATAGAGCTTTCTTTTAGTGGTATTTGATCACCTCTGCGTTTTTAATTTTTTGTCAATTTTTTTTAGAAAAGACCGAAAAACAAAACTGTTTTATATTTTGTTATAAAATTTGGCAAATGGGTAATTTTTGTATTTCAATGATGTACACTGATGAGGCTGCACTAATGGGCAATGATGGGTACTGATAAAGGGGCACTGAAGGGCATTGATAGGTGGCACTGATGGGCACTGGTAGGTGACACTGATGGGCAGCACAGCTAGATGGCACTGATGAGGCACTGAAAGACACCACTAGTGGGCATTGATAGGTGGCAGTGTTGGGTATTGGATGACACTGGCGGGCACTGATGACACTGTGGGCACTGACAGGCGGTGCTGGTTGGCACAGTTGAGGAGGCTGTGCCTCTTCAGGACCGATGTCCCTTCAACAGAAGTCGTGATTGGCTTTTTTTTTTCTTCTCATCTTGTCTCATTGACTCGGTTATCACAGAGCGTGTCGCACGGGGAATGTACAAAGGTGGAGGGCGCCTATTGACGGCCTCCCGGCTATGTAGGTATGCACTGTAGCCATCATTCGGCTATAGTGTGGATGGGAAGAGGTTAATATGATGTACAGTGCCTTGAAAAAGTATTCACACCTCCTTGACATTTTCCACATTTTGTCATGTTACAACCAAAAACGTAAATGTATTTTATTGGGATTTTAAGTGATAGACCAACACAAAGTGGCACATAATTGTGAAGTGGAAGGAAAATAATAAATGTTTTTTAATTTATTTTTTCTTACAAATGTGGTAGCCTGCAGTTTCCTGCTTGTGTACCCTTCCTTGTTGCAGTGCTTCTCTATCTGAATTCCTTTCACATGTGTAGTTTGGCTGTACTCACCTATAGGCATCATCTGCTTTTCTTTGGGCTTTTATTTCCTTCTCTTCCATCACTTCCTGGCCCGCCCCCTAGTTTGCTTGTCTATATAAGACATGCTTACTGTAACCCAAGTTGCCTGAGCAACTTCAGTTCTCTGAGCTCCCATTTACTTGTCACTTGTTTATACTGTGTCTGATTACCCATGTACCAACCCTGTTTTTGTTTACATCTGCTTCACTACCCGCCCTGACCTCAGCTTGACTTTTTTGGATTTCCTTTTGTCTGCTGATTTTACTCTGCACATGCAAGTGGTCTCTGCATCCTCATCTGGGCCGTGACCTCACCTGGGGGCCGTGACCTGGTTCCAGCTTGCTACAAGTCCATACCCACCTTTTAGGGGCTCTGGTGAAGAAGCAGGCTGGGGCTTAGACTCTGCGCCCTGGGGAACCCATGGTTGGCAATCTACAAGGGCTCGCTACCACTTACACTTGACAATTTGTATTCAGTCCCCCGGAGTCAATACTTTGTAGAACCACATTTTGCACCAGTTACAGCCTCAAGTCTTTTTGGTTATGTCTCTACCAGCTTTACACATCTAGAGTGAACTTTTGCCCATTTTTCTGACAAATAGCTCAAGCTGTTAGATTGGATGGAGAACGTCTGTGGACAGCAATTTTCAAGTCTTGCCACAGATTCTCAATTGGATTTAGGTCTGGACTTTGACTGGACCATTCTAACACATGAATATGATTCGGTCTCAACCATTCCATTGTAGCTTTGGCTGTATGTTTAGAGTCGTTGTCCTGCTGGAAGGTGAACCTCCGCCCCAGTCTCAAGTCTTTTGCAGGCTTTAATAGGTTTTCTTCTAAGATTGCCCTGTATTTGGCTCGATCTTCCCATCAGCTCTGACCAACTTCCCTGTCTCTGCTTTAGAAAAGCATCCCCACATCATGATGCTGCCACCACCATGTTTCATGGTGGGGATGGTGTGTTCAGGCTGATGTGCAGTGTTAGTTTCCCGCAACACATAGCATTTTGCTTTTAGGCCAAAAAGTTTAATTTTGGTCTCATCTGACAGAGCACCTTCCCCCACATGGCTTGTCCCAAACTGCAAACGGGACTTCTTATGGATTTCTTTCAATAATGGCTTTCTTCTTGCCACTCTTCCATAAAGGCGAGATTTGTGGAGAGCACAACTAATAGTTGTCCTGTGGACAGATTCTCCCACCTGAGCTGTGGATCTCTGCAGCTCCACCAGAGTTACTATGAGCCTCTTGGCTGCTTCTCTGATTAATGCTCTCTATGCCCTGCCTGTCAGTTTAGGTCGACGGCCATGTCTTGGAAGGTTTGCAGTTTTGCCGTACTCTGTCCATTTTCAGATGATGGATTGAACAGTGCTTCGTAACCTGTTCAAAGCTTGGGATATTTTTTTAACCTAACCCTACTTTAAATTTCTCCACAACTTTATCCCTGACCTGTCTGGTGTGTTCCTTGGCATTCATGATGTTTGTTCACTTAAGGTTCTCTAACAAAGCTCTGAGGGCTTCACATAACAGCTGTATTTATGTTGAAATTAATTTACACACAGGTGGACTCGAGGCTGTACAAGGAATCCCTTATTCAATTAAAGCGCTTTTGACAATTTTATTCCTAATGGTCCATACTGTAGGATAAGAGACTGGAATTTCTTATTTGGCATGGAGTGATAACAAGGTGGCGATGAGCACTAGACATCTTATTTGTGAAAGACATGTAACATGCTCTGTTGATCATTGTATAGTATACATGGTTCACACTATAGGTTAAGAGGCTACAATTTCCATTTTATGTTGCTATGGAATTTTATATTCTTTTTGCACTGGAAGGTGATATGCACATTATTGAAGACTGTATTAACGAACAGGTGAACTTTTCTTTTTACCATCTTTCCTCATCTTAAGAAATGGGACTTTCTTTATATTTATTAAGGATCTTAAAAACTGATTTTTTTTTGTATATTTTGGTACATATTTTTACTATACATTATGGATGAATTTTTATTTAATCTTGTTGATGTTGATTTAGGCCGGTATTTGTTGACTAAAATGACTAAAACATTTTAGTCGACTAAATAAATACGATTTTAGTCTACTAAAATACGACTAAATCTAAAATGGCATTTTAGTCAAGAATAAAATGGAACTAAAACTAAAATGCCATTTTAGCCAAAAGACTAGTATTAAGACTAAATTTTAATTTGACTTCAAAATTAACACTATGCTAAATAATAGCATATTCGATTTTTTACTCCAGCAGTATGAGTTTGGAAATTGTTAACGAATGCATTAAGAAATGTTAACGAATGCATTACAATTTAATTACACCCATCCGATTTTAGACTTTAGACTAAAATTACTTTTAGTCTAAATGTACTCGAGATTTAGTCGACTAAATACGACTAAAACTAAAACAATTGCAGAAGAGTAAAATGGGACTAAAACTAAAATAATTTTTTCTAAGATGTTTTTTTTTTTTTGCAGCTTTTTACATGCTTTTTTTTTTTTTTCAAAACTTATATTACAAACGTTTTACAGCTTCAGGCATTTATGTTTAGCCAACAAAGCACTGGGGGGAGGAGAGGGAGAGGAAATTAGAGGTGCAGAGCTACTATTTAAGTGTTTTTACAAGTTTTTCTGCTCAAGTCAGGCTTTTCTTTTGAAGTCGATGGGGCCAAAAACAACTTGTAACCTGCCAAAAAAGAAGCTCATGTACTTTTTTGAGCTTCAGGCATTTTGCTTTAGATGGCAGAATGCTCATATGTGGAAAGAGGCCATTGAACTTGATGAGGTTTTTTTGTTGGGCGTTTTGGAGTTTCAGAGCTGAGTGTTTTACAAGCTGAAAAACGCTCGGGTGTGAACAGGGCCTTGGCACCACACTATTTATATATTGTACACTGCAGGATTGAATGGTAAGCATTTCACTCTTGACTTTGTTAGGCTACCCTCCTTCCACATGGGTCAGGGGCAGGGAAGAATTGTCCGTTATCCCCCCTCTTTTCTTTATTTTTTTCACCTACCCCCCCCCCCCCCCCCCCCAAAATACTACACTTGCTATATTTTGCTGAATGAAGACTGGATTGTTTAAGATTAATGTATTTTTTGTATACAAAACAATGCGTAATGAGTAAATGAAGATGATGTGAATCAAAGGTGAATCAGAAAAAAAAAAAAAATAAATAAACTTGCTAAAGGCTTTGTAAAAGTTTCCTATACACACACTGCTCTTAGCTGAAGCTGAATCCCTTTATTACAAGGCCTTCTAGTCAAATATATTACAGCCAGAGATACAGTGGGAATGAAGGCTTTGTCAGATGTTTTATTCTTTCCATGCAGTGTACACAATGCCATCTTGTGGCCAAATGAGTGTCTAACGCTCATGTCGCTCACATGGTTTTTAAACTTCACTTTGTTCCCATGGACTGTACATTGCATGTTAACTGTGAAACAATGTATGCAATGCAAGAGCTGATTGGAAACAAATGTTTCAGCTTTTCCAGTGACAGGAATATTACTTTAGTGTTATTTTTAAATCGCCGAAACATAAAATCTAAGTTTTTCACTGTAATGCCTAGAACTTTAATCCCTCATTCTGTGTCTGTATAAACAGACACTTTTGACATTTAATAGGCTATTTACATTTTTCCACGCTGGTGTCAGTAGAATAGAATTATGAATCATTAGCAAGTTATGTTAATCTTGTTTAAAACTTTATGAACTATATCATTTAAAAATGTGATCTCTGATGGCTAGGCATTTATGGCATCACGGAGAATAAATTTAAGAATATAACAATCTATGGAAGATATGCTGTCAGTTAACAGATGTTCTCTAATCCAAACCAGTGACGTTACATTGAACGCGCATATAAATCCAAGCGAATACTGAATATAATGCAGCCTTCCCATACTTAGATGGGGGTGGCTGCATTCTTTTTATTTTTTTTTCAGGCTGTTTTTCCTTTGTTTTCAATTGGTGATCCTGTAGTAACACACTTTCTGCACTAGGGTGACCACATTTACCGAACTTTTAACGCCGCTCAACCATAGATATAGAAAACTAGATTTCTGCCCTATAATATATATATATATATATATATATATATATATCTCAGACCAAAGAGCAATTAAGGGCTGTTCATTGCTGGGGTTTACACACCGCGGTTACACTGCGGCAATGTGGCTCAAATCGGCATAGGTGTATGTCGGCTTCGTCCACAGCAATTTTGTGGGTGCACGTGCACAGCGGGTGGGGTGGACTCTATGTCCGCCGGCCACCCAAGATTGTTCCCCACAGTGCCAGAATGGGGATCTGCCTGTGCAAATAAGGCAAATCTCCGTTCTGACGGGACATCACAAGATCCTGTCTTTCCTCTAAGCAGGAAGACAGATCTGTGTGTTTCCCCAGTCACAGAGTCTCCCATACAGTTAGAATACACAGAGAACCCCTTGATCGCCCCTGTTAACCCCTTCCTTGCCAGTGTCATTGGTATGATAACAGTGCATATTTTTGGCACTGATTGCTGTAATAATGTCATTGGTTCCCAAAAAAAGTGTTTGGTGTCAGTTATGCGACCGAATCTCAGTCTCGTCAAAAATCACTGCTCGCTGTTATTACTAGTAAAAAGAAAATAATAATAAAAATGGCATGCATCTAACGCCTATTTTGTAGATGCTATAACTTTTGTGCAAACCAATAAATATACACTCACTGCGATTTTTTTTATTATATTTTTTTTTTACCAAAAATATGTAAAAATACATATTGGCCTAAACTGATGAAGGAATTGTTTTTTTTTACATTTTTATACAATTTTTTGACAATTTGTTTGGGGGGGGGGGATATTTATTATAGCAAAAAATATATATATTTTTTCAATTGTCGCTCTTTTCTTTGCTTATAGCACTAAAAAATAAAGATCAGAGGTGATTAAATACCACCAAATAAAACACCTATTTGTGGGAAAAAAGCCCTCAATTTTGTTTGGGTACAGCGTCACATGACCACACAATTGTCAGTTAAAGCAACGCAGTGCCATATCGCAAAAAAACTGAAAATCTTCCAGGGCTGAAGTGGAGTGAAAGTTCCAGTTTTATTTCACAAAATGACAGCAAGCCTTTGCCAGGAGGCATATGGCAGATGCCGTTACTGAGATCCTGGTTGTTATGCTGACCCGTTGCCTGAAAAAACAGATACTGATCAGGAAAGTCAGAGACTTGACAGAACTTCTATTCTGCATACTGTTTCTGGGTAGGAATGAGCTTCGAATTTGAGTCGAACATACTTTTGACTCGGACATTGGCTGTTCGCCCATTCACAGAACAGCTAATTTTATTGGGCATCGCAGCAAATTTGAGTGCCCCATAATGCACTGCAAGACCGCAGTGCATTTCTGTATGATGATTGGCCAAAGGATACACCTGATCTGCATGCTTTGGCCAATCACCGCACACTCCTCAGCGAGAGCCATAATTGGCCAAGGTGCCTTTGGCTAATCATGGCTCAGGTGGACCAAACCCTACACTATATAAGGCTGCTTACACAGTGTCCGTATAGTGTGTTATAGTGGTCGGAGATAGAGATGGAGCCAGATTAGGCAGGCAGGTTATTTAGTTAGTGGCAGTGTGTGTGTGTTTATGTATTTGTGTGTGTGTGTGTGTGTGTGTGTGTGTGTGTGTGTGTGTGTATATATATATATATATATATATTACAGTGCAGTGTTAAAAAAAACAAAAAAAAAACCCCATCATGTCAGGAAGGCCTCCAAGGAGAGGCAGACACACAGGCCACTAAAAGAGGGCAAACAGCCTCTGAAATATTTAACAGCAGGGACTGTTCCTTGCGCCCAACAAGAGTAACTGTGAGGTCTTACCGTGTTCTGCTACCACCAACACCTAAGACCCAATTTTTCAGTAGATTATATAGTGCAGTCCATATAGTATATATAGTGCAGCGTACAATATATAATATTGTGTATTGAAGTGGTTAATGGGAGCCCTATGACAGAATTAGGGAAAAAACGCTATGGGTTCCCCCCATCCATACCAGACCCAAAGGACTGGGGGGGGGGGGGGAACCCATGCTGTTTTTTTTTAAATGATTTTTGTTATGTATATTTCGGGGATCTGCCTTTTTTCCTTTAGAAATGTAATTTTGCTGCGGTACTTTTATAAACATGGGGAAAATGCGCGCTACTTTACAGGTAGACTAAGGGGACCCCCATGCACGATATTTAAAGGAATATTTCATTTTATTGTTTCACTTTAAACATTCTTAAAATCACTACTCCTGTAGTTCTTGTCCCATAGACTTCTTGTCCCATAGACTTTAACGGTGTTCGCACAAATGCAGAGATCCACATCGGTGCCTGACCTCACAAATGTGCTTGTAGAAGAATGGTCAAACGTTCCCATAGGCACGCTCCTAAACCTTGTGGACGGCCTTCCCAGAAGAGTTGAAGCTGTTATAGCTGCAAAGGGTGGGCCAACTCAATATTGAACCCTACAGACTAAGAGTGAGGTATATATATAATGTATATTGGGCCATGCTTGTGCAATGAAGAATGCCAAATATGTAATCCCTGGCTTTCAACTTAACATTTTATGGCCTTTTAGTCTTTTTTAAATCTGTGTCTTTAACCGCTTCAGCCCCGGAAAATTTTACCCCTGCGCCACTTTAACTGACAATTGCGCGGTTGTGCAACATTGCACCCAAACAAAATGTATGTCTTTTTTCCCACAAGTAGTGCTTTCTTTTGGTAGTATTGGTTCACCTCTGGGGGTTTCTCCCTTAGTGGCCACATGGCAAAGCAACATTGCATAACGTCGTTTCGCCCAGCCGAGCCATTCTTGCCGCAGTACAACTGCGGTGTCTGGTCGGCAAGTGGTTAAAACAAAACTCAATGCATACCCGCATAAGCTGTCATTGACTCCATAGCACTGGACTAATATACTTGCCCAACCGGTCATCTGATACTGCAAATGTTTATATGCGTTGGCTATCCTAATTTACAAAATTTGAGAGTGGAATTTGGCCACCCATCCACTAATTCCAGAGTTTTGCGGTGCTCCTACTGCTAAAGGGGGTGACATTTGCAAGGTAGGGATACATGCAGGATGCTTGCATGTAAATATACATTACTGTCCCATTCGTTTATACTGGGTGAGTGGTGGGTTTATATCCACTTTAATTTAAAGCTATATTAAGCCTTATTTTCACCATTTTTTTTCCTCAGAACAAGCTATCCTGCGAATATAGCAGTTAGAGGCTTGAGACAAACCATTTACCACTGCCAGGGGTACTTGATCAGTACATTGACATTTATACAGTAATCTGTGCATTTTTAAAGCACTCTCATCGTATAATTGTCAGTGGTGTCAAGTGTCCAATTTATCCACTGCGATATCGCAGTCCCGATAAAAATTGCAGATCACCGCCATTACTAGTAAAAAAATAATAATAATAAAAAAGGCATAAATCTATCCCCTATTTTGAAGATACTATAACTTTTGCGCAAACCAACTTAATACACTCTTGTTGCGATTTAAATTTTTTTATTTACTAAAAGTATGTAGAAGATTACTTATTGGCCTAAACTGAGGAAATATTTTTGGTTTAAAAAAGTGTAGAAGAATACATATGGGCCTAATTTTTTAATTTTAAATTTGGGATATTTATTATATCCCAATATTATATTTATACATATATATATATATATATTTAGCAAAAAGTAAAAGATATTGTGTTTTTTCAAAATTGTCGCTCTTTTGTTTATAGCGCAAAAAATAAAGACCGCAGTTGATCAAATACCACCCAAAAAAATGATTTTTGGGTACAATGTTGCACAACCGCGCGATTGTCAGTCAAAGCAACGCAGTGCCATATCGCATAAAATGGCCTAGTCCTTAAAGCGGTTGTATAGTCCTTTTTGTAACTATAATTTTTTGTAACTGTGAATATCTCATAAACCTCTACGGTTTAGGAGATATTACCCTCGCAATGAGCCGCTGACTTCAGCGGCGCATGCGCACAGGAGATTCTTGGCTGAGATGAAAAATCATGTGCGCGGGAGTGACAGCATCACGGTTTCGGCCACTCACAGTGCCGGAGCCGCGATAGCCGGAAGACACGCCGAGGGAGCTGACATGGAACGAGTGAGATGCCGGAGCCTTGTTCTAAGGTAAGTATTTCATAATGAGCTAGTATGCGGTGCATACTAGCTCATTTTGCCTTTTACTTTACAGGTGTAAAAAAAAAAAAAAGTCAGCGGGTTTACTTCCGCTTTAAGCAGCCAAATTTTCCGGGGCTGTAGTGGGTAAATAAAGTATTAGCTGGAGTTTGGCTTTACTTTGTTAGTGTGTTTATATCTGCTAGTGCATCTAAGGCTGCGTACACACGCGGGGACTGTTCGCCCAACTTTGTCCGCTGAACAGTGTTTCGGCAAACAGTCCGCTCGTGTGTGGGCTTTCAGCGGACAGTTTCAGCGAACAGTCCGCTGAACAAGGTTTTTCGGAAATTCCGAAAAACTGTCCGCTGAAACCTTGTTTCAGCGAACAGTCCCCTCGTGTGTAGGCTTGTTCGTCAAACTAAGTTCCGCGCATGCTCAGAAAGGATTTACACGCCGAAAGTTATAATGCAGTGTATAGGACGTCGTATTTTTCGTCCCGTCGTACGTGCCGTTCACGTCATCGCGCACGGTTTCAGCAAACTGTTCGTCCGTCGTGTGTGGCCATGTCCGTCCATGCAAATTTTGAGCGGACTGTTTGCCGAAACTGTTTGACGGACAAAGTTGGGCGAACAGTCCCCGCGTGTGTACGCGGCCTAATACTACCTCCACCCAGACTAACAATGCTGCTGTCCAAAGGTGTCTCTATACTCCTTCATCCAGAGTGTAGGCACTCTAAGCCCTTGTACACACGGTCGGACATTCCAACAGATTTTTTTTTTTACGGCGGATTTTGTCCGAAACTGGTGTTGCATATACACGGTTGGACAAAGTTGTAAAAAAATACGATCGTTCAGAACGTGATGATGTATTTTCGTTATGACGGGACTACGTTCAGGCTTGTAGCCAATAGCTTTGGTCTTGTAATTTGATCAGAGCATGCGTGGCACTTTGTCCGATCGGAATTCTCTACAAACGTTCGGAAAAAGTGAGATCGGATCATGTTGTCGGAAAATTTTATATCCAGCTCTTACTTTGTTAGTCGGACATTCCGACGGAAAAAGTCAGATGAAGCCCACACACAGCCGGATTATCCAAAAACACGGTCCGATCGGACATTTTCCGTCGGAATTTCCGACCGTGTGTACAAGCGCTAATACATGAGGTATGTTACTGGCTAGATCTCCAGGTGAAACGGAGGCAAAAGAAAACGAATGCAGTCACCACATCGAATGATCGATAAGCTCCAATATGACATTTTTGGTTTTGGGGCTTACTACTATAACTTTCAGATCTACAGGGTAGATGATAATGACTGTACATGCCAGTGGATCAAATATATAAGCAATATTATAGGCTAGGTGTTATTGTTCCAATAAGATATATGCAAAAGCAGTTGTGTTTAGTATTTTTGCCGATTATATAAAGATACAGTGTAACAAGGAAAAATGATTCTTAATAATGGAGGATTACTGCTCTGTAGCAACCCATCCTTCATGTTTCATGCTGTCACATGGCACTCCTATCTGATTGTGTTTTTGTGAATAATAAACTACTGCTGTTCCCTCCATTAAAAACAGGAGGTTGGCTGCCAAGTGATTCAGTGCGTGTTATAGAATCCCTTAGGAGAAATAAACAAGATAATATAGAAATGGTATTAGTGGAATCAAATATACAGAATAAAATATATGATCACATCTGTTGTTTGCAATACATTTTAATACTCTAATGAAACTATTTTAATGATGACATTAGTGAGAAATTAGGCATAAAGCACAAGTTGCTCTGACAAGACGGAACATTTTGTTACCGTGCACAAATACAGATGTACAGGTTTTCAGATCCTGGCAAGATTTCAGTTCTCTTTACACTTTCACAGCTGTAAATGGGTAAAGATCCTTCTTCTTAAAGTGAACCTATCATAGTCTAAAAGCTTTTATCTTAACGCTGATAAAGTACTGATACTTTGTTGTTCCTGCAAAGACCTGTTTTAGTTGGCAAATTGTTTTATTTGTCCTTGTTAAAGTGTATCTACACCAAGAGCAACAAATGTAAAATATTGCAGTTTTTAGGCTTTTTTTTTCTTTTATCTGCTTACTGTCTGTGATACTTTTTTTTTTTTTTTTTTCCACTAACCTGCAATTTTTCAGGACAAGCATTGTCCCCTTATTTAACCCCTTCCCGACCAGCCACTGCAGTTATACTGCGGCAGGTTGGCTCCCCAGGGCGAACCGCCATAGCTTTACATCACCTTGCCTTTTGACCACTAGGGGGCGCGCGACACCAGAGCTGATTTGCGTGCCCGGCGGTTACAATGACTTCTAGGCACCCATGATCGCTCCACACAGTCAGAACGGAGATCTGTCAATATAAATAGACGGATCTCGGATCAATTGGAAGAGGTGCCATAAAGGCCAGAGAAAAGGGCTCCTACCAACAGGGGAAGGGGCATACTAAAAGGCTAAGGGTGGAAACATAAATGTGCATTTTGGGGGACCCTGTACTAAATGCAACATGTTGGAACCAACAAAAGAAACTTTGCACAAATATCAATATTGTTTTAGGTAGGTTAGTGCAAAAGGATCTTGATATTTAAAGAGTTATTAAAGTGGTGTTTCCCCCAAAAAAAGCAAAAATACTTTTCTGTGCAGTAAATGACCTAAAAAAAAATTGGATAAAAAAAGATAAAAAAAAAAATTCACTTGCCTTTTTCTCCCTGTTACTAGTGCTGTCCCACAAAATCTGCCTCGTCTAGTACCCGGGCTAAACACGTCACTTCCCTCGGCGCCTCCGCTTACTAATGCTCCTGGGAGATGTGTGTCACCACTTCCCTGGAGGCAGTGAGCAGCCCAGAGGGATAGAATTTTATCTCTGTTGCGATCATGACAGGGCGGGACTTCCGCAGCCTGTTGTGATGGCAACCTAAGCTGTTGACGGCACTCCGATATTAGCTTACTGCGCATGCATGAGATCAGAACTACAATGGTTGTTGCATGCTGGGAGATCGACGTCAGAGAATCCAGGAAGAGAATTCCTGTGGGCTTCACATGCTCACAGGCAAGATGAAACCGCTGCATCTTTTTCTTTTTTTTTTTTTTTTTTTTAAAGATGTCTTTTATTGAGAAAAAGGAAAGGCCAAAGAAGAAAAAATGGAACATGTGAGTAACACATTTAAAACCGAAATTGCTTTTAAATGTCCCCCAAAAAAAAAACCATAGTCGGCGGCAGTGGAACCCCCGCTTTAACTAGTAAAAAAAAAAACTCACAAAGATTGTCACCATTCTATCCAAAAAAATGGTTTTGGCCATTTAAATCATTTATATACACTTTAATTATTTTATTATAAAACTAAAATCTAGCTGTGCCTTTGGCAGGCAGACTAACGCTGGTTTCACAAATGCCTGTTTTTGAAGGTGAAATAGCAGAGATTCCTTTTAAGAGTTGAGTTAATTCGTTACTTTGTTGAACTGAATTAGGCACATTCTTTTACTGGAAATATTTTACTAATAATGAGGGTGATGTTAAATATCTTGCATGCATTCCAGCTGTTCCTTTTTGTCTTCTGTATTCTTGACGTTTTAATGCAGATTAAATATCTAATTAAGCACAATGAAGTGGTAGAATTTTGCTTTATCGTACATAAAGGGGCACAGAGCACCATAATAATGGCTATCTGGGTTATACGCTACCTTTAGGTGATTGACACTGGCAACCAATAGAAAGAAAGTTTCCCCCCCCATATAACCCCTTCCATACAGGAAGTACCTCCATTTTTTTCACCAGTGTCCTGAAGGTGATGGTTACAGTTGTTTGAAGCTCTTCAAAACTTAATGATGTCCCAGTAAAGGGTGTTATGATTGGATCCATTCGGATGCCATGAAGGCTAAAATGGATGGTACCCAAGCCACATGGGAAAGAGAGAAACCATTCATTGAGGTTTTGCCTGTAATACAGCCTTACGGCACTGGACCCTGTGTAATGGAAACCTGTGCAGTGTTTGTTTTGACCGAGGTGCTTTCCTGCAGGGTGCTATACAGGTCCAGTGGAGTGGACCCCAGATTGAGGGGGGCCCAGTCTCTGAAGGTCTTTTATGACAAAGCTCGCTGTGATGGGTGACGATTGGACTCCTGCAGCAGGAATGGTAAGTCTGCATTTGTTTGCAGTTTCTCTTTTTTTTTTAAAAGAGAGAGAAATTTGACTGTCTGTTCTCCTGGTGGTCACTGCGAGTAGTGTGTCATTTAATCATGCTATGTACTCTTACTCATGTGGACTACGGTTTTATCCTCCAGCCACTAGAGAGCGCAGGCTTGCTCAATATGGCCTATTTTTATATAGGAAGGAAGTGGAAGGCCGTTTGGCAACATGTTCAGTTAGCCTCTGGAGACACAGCAGCAGTCTAGAGATACTAACAAAGTGTGAGTACTTACTATGGGAGAACTATGTGAAGACAAGTCATGATTTTTTTGCTGCATATTTACTGCTTATCCAGGGGGACTGCACAACTGAAGGTTAAAACACACCTGGATGGTTAGCAGTTCACTTTAAAGTGTTGATTGCTCTATAAGCAGGTGCAGCGTAGTGTACATGCTTGCAATCTTGTTACTTAAATGCATGTTTAAATATGCACATTTTGGAAAACCTGGGCATATCTCCACTATAGTGCACATGTGCTTGGCTAGATCCTGCAGGTCTAGTTGGGCCCAACTTCAGTTAAGCAGGGGCTTGCAAAACTTGCCAAAACAGCATGGTTGCTAAAAATGCACGGTTGCTAAAAACACATGGTTGCACAAGAATGGATGATTGCACAAAGATGCATGTTTTTTGTCCTGATTTGCATAAATGTATATGGTTATACATGTTTACATAGAGATGCATGATGGCTGCACAGAATGCATGGTTGCTTAAGCATGCATGGATGCACAAAGATGCATGTTTATCCATGTTTGCAGATATGTACAAGAATTTACATGTTTGCATGAATATACATGTTTATGGTCGCATAGAATGCATAATCACGTATAGATGCATGGTTATTAATGCTTGCATGAAGATGCAGGTTTGGACATGTTTATATAAATGGACATTGATTATTCATGATCACATGAGACATGTGAAGCACGGTCGCATAAAGATGCAGGGTCGCATAAAGATGCGTGTTTAGACATGTTTGTATAGATATACATGATTTTACATAGTCACATAGAAATGCTTGATCGCATAAAGATGTTTGATTGCATAAAGATACATGATTATACATGTTTGCTTGAATATACGTGGTTATACATGTTCACATAGGATACATGGGGAGTTGTTTGCAGAGGGTGAATCGCAGTCGCTCTGAATCTGGGAAGTAGATCTGAAATGAGGTGAAGTTCTGCTGTTTTTTGTCATCCAGTCATGTGCAGGCTAATATGCTGTTTTTTAATTTCTTGAATATCTCCCCTCGGATCTCCGGCGACTTTATTTCCGAGTGCACTTGTGGTGTGAGGTGGGTTTGCCCTTGGTGAATAACCCCCATGGTTGCATAAGAATGCTTGATCACTTAGAGCTGCTTGATCACATAAAGCTGATTTGATCTCGTAAAGGTGCTTGAGCGCGTAAAGCTGCTTGAGCGTGTAAAGCTTCTTGAGCGCGTAAAAATGCTTTGCACGATCACACATAAAAATACATTGTTGCATAAAGATGAATGTTTATACAGGTCTACATAGATGCATGTTGCATAAACAAGTTTCAGATATGAATGCTTGCTTATTGCAAGAATGCCTGTTTCCGTGGGCACGTGTCACGCTTTTTTATATTTTGCCCGAATACAGATTTGCATGAACACATGCTTCCATATTGCTTAAACACATGCTGGCATGTTTTCATTTGTACTGCATGCACATGTTTATTACATTAAGCTGTATACATATGTACTTGTTGGGGGGGTTGTTTGCCTGAGGATACATACGTCTGAGAGTATTGACCCTGTATTGCATACATGAATGCATGAATGGCAAGAGAACTTCTATACCTGCATGTTTGCATGCCTAGGTACTTCAAACCTCAGGGCTTGTATAGAGCTAAACCAACATTGGTTTAGGCCTGCATCCTTGGAGGACTGTTTATTGGGCTGTTACACCAGTTAAACGGTGCCAAAAGAGAGGCAGCCGGGGGAAGCAGGAGCACCGCTTTCAAGTTCAGTGATCTGTCAGGTATCCACATCCCCCTGATGGGCAGTGGTTTCGGGTGCATCTGAACCATTGTGGTGTGTTGGCATTGCAGGGTGTCCTGACGCATTCATTTTTCATCAGACTGCGGCCACATCACCTTGTTCATGCCTGATCTTGGTTGACTGAAGCCTAAACAGGATCAAGCCTGGTTAGTATACAGATGGGAGACTGTCCGGGGATACCAAATTCTATAAGCTATTCCCCACTGGGATGAGGGGAAAATCTGAGGCTGCTGGGTTTTTTGAGAGTATCTCAGGCCAGAAAGACTTAGGGCAGTCTCTGAGGTGGTTTGTTCCATCTTTTGCTGACAGAAACCTGGTAGGGTAAGGGCACCTCTTGGGTGTGGGTCTGTCAGTCGTCAGTCTGTGCCTTAACTTCTGCTCCAAGAGCAAATGTATGGGCTCATTATTGTGAGACAAATAATGGCCGTTCCAAAGTCAAGTAGGAACATGAGGTCTATCTTAAGATCTCAACTCGCTGAACATCCTTCTGTTTTCAGATAGGTTAGACGATTCAGTGATGCCCTCTCTGCAAAAGGTAGGTTTCATGTGGTGGTTTCTTTCCAGACTCCTCAAGTATTTCTGTAATTGCAGTGGAAAGACTTTTTTTTTTTTTTCTTTTTTTTTGTGTGAATCTTCCCTTTGGGTTGGCCATAATTCAGGAGGATTCTCAAAGCTTCTAGCCCCAGTGCTGGGCTTGCTGAAGACACCTCAATCTTTGCTCAAGAAGCAGTCAATTGCAAGGGTTCCTTCGATATATTTCTTCTTCTTTTTTTTTATGTATAAAATGTATGTAATACAAAGTTATTGCAACATCCAATATACACATTTTATGTATTCAATAATCATTTACAGCAACGCTATTCCAGATGAGCCCTAGAAGAAAGGTATTCAGTCCATCACCAAACCTGACAGCTCTTTATCAGGACTTTCAGGTCAGTAATACAGTCCGGACTTTAGTCTTTTAGCGCAATGCCTAGAAGTACCGGCTTGTTCTTCGACTCCTGAGATACAAAGATAACCAAATTCTTGGCACAGACGTGAACCAGAGGCTCATCACATCCTAGAAGGACTTTGGTGGTAAGGGTGGGTTTGCCCAAGTCTCCGGCTACCATGTTAGGAGTGACCAAGATCATTGTGCCAAACTTCCCGTACTGTGTCACCACAACCAGAATATGATCAGTGAAGGCAGAGCTGACCACTTGGGTAGTACATCCATTAATCACCTCTTCAGCTTGTTTGGAGGTCACCACAGGCTGTCCTTCCATGTTCCCTCACCTGCACCTCTCCTCTACACTCACCCTCTGATCCTCGATATATTTCTACAGAAGGAAGCTGCGTTTGGGTCAAAGCACGTTCTCTTCATACAGCCCTACTCCAGGTCTTGATAGAGGTTCATTCCCTGTCGGGAACTTGAGGATCCAAGCATTGCTTTGCCAGAATGCTCTGTTTCCGGGGTGTTGCAGAACAAAGATTGGTGCTTGGTATTCTAACTTTTTCAGGAATCTTGAAGATAACCACTGATGCCAGTCTCTCTAGGACAAACCTGTTCTAGCTTTGATTTGGAAATGCCTTTGCAGGCATATATATATATCAACCACCAGCATGGCACCAGAGGCCTTGCGACTCAGGTAGGTGTACCACATTCTGTCAGTACAAATGCTGTCTCCATCGCCAATACATATTCCAGGTTTAATATAATGGCAAGGGGAACTCTGCAGTAGAATCCACTAGATTCCAAGTTCTACAACAATTGGGACAGATTTGTTCAAGACAAGAATCCCACTGCCAATGGTGGTACATACGCTGGTAGCACCTTAAGGTCTGGTTGTCCCTTATTTGACACTTTTTTTCCCTGTTTAGGATTCTGCCATATCTGTTGTGAAGAATCCATAAGGTAGTAACACTGATATTAGTGTTGGCCACATTTTTTTGCCTGGCGTGAAGCCAGGAAGTGGCACCTGCAGAAATATGTGGGTGGGAGGTTTTCTCTTTTTCCAATCGGTAGAAGGAAGGAGTTTGGCCTTAAGTACCATTAAGGGTCAGGGTTCTTCCCGATCCATTTTTTCCAGAGGTCATCGTTTCTCACTCCTTTTTTTCATGCCTCATACAGCAGGTAACTTGAACATTCCATCTGTCAGGCCACTCTTGTGTCCTTGGAACTTGGATTGGCCTTGACTGTCCTTGTAGAGGCCACTTTTTGAACCAATCAGGGAATTCTGTTGGTCCTTGTATCTCAGAAGGTGGCTTCTTTGGTTTCTATCACTTCACGAAGTGGAGTGTCGGTATTGGCGGCTCTTTCATGCAAGGAGCCATTCTTGCTTAAAGTGGTTTCTAGTTTTTCACTTGAATCAGGACAGTGCCTTGCCTTTTTGTATTTCTCCGCAATCCGCAGGAGAAAGATTGCTACCTACGCTAGAGGTAGTTCAGACGCTCAGGGTCTACTTGAGTTGTCGTCACAAGTCAGGAATCCTGGTTGTGCTGCCAGAAGAGCCCAGGAAGGGCAGGCGTCATCCAGGTCAAACATTTAGCAGTGGATCTGCCAGTTTATCAATGATGCCTATAGTTTAAATGACAAAAAAATAATTTTCTGGGGAGAGATTGATTCTCTACCAGGGGTGGGAGTATCTTGGGCTATCCATCATCGGATGTCTGTGGCCCAGTTGTACAGGACCACTATTTGGTCTTTGGTGTATACATCTACAGGGTTTTTACCAGGTAGATGTCATTTGCATTTGCATAGAAATTACTGCCTTTGGCCTCAGCGTATAATGGAGTAGGTCCTCCTTTGGCAGTTTCTATAATAGTGTCTCCCTCCCCTCAGGGGCATTGCTTTAGGACATCCCAGATAGCCATTATTATGGTGCTCTGTGTCCGTTGATGTACGATAAAGAAATGCAGCTTACCTGTAAAATCCTTTTCTTGGAGTATATCACGGGACAGATGTCCCTCCCCTCTTTTCTGGGATCTTCATTGCTTACTACAAAAACAGAGGTACTTCCTGTAGGGGAGGGGTTATATGGGGGGAACTTTCTTTCTTTTGGTTGCCTGTGCTTAATCACCTAAAGGTAGCGTATAACCCAGATAGCCATTATTATTGTGCGCTGTGTCCCGTGGTGTACTCCAAGAAAAGGATTTTACAGGTAAGTTGTATTAAAAATATTTTTTTTGTTGTAACAAGTGTTACGGTGTCAAAAATTCAAAAAATTACATAAGATACAGCCCATATTGCTGTATGCCGTATTGCACACATATGTCTGTAGGTTAGCTGTGCCCTTCTGCCAAAGTTGTGAAACTAAAATTGTCACAGTAGTTTTCAATATTCTTTTCTTTCATCTTTAAGTATTATGGTACTTTTTAGTAGAGGTATCCTATGGTGTTAATTTACTAAAACTGGAGAGTGCAAAATCTAGTCCAGCTGTGCATGGAAACCAATCTGCTTCCATTTTTTTTTTTTTTTTTTTTTTGTGAAAGCTCAATTGAACAAGCTGAAGTTAGAAGCTGATTGGCTGCCATGCACAGCTGCACCAGATTTTGCACTCTACAGTTTTAGTAAATCAATGAATGTGTCCACCCTGTACATACACTGAGTTCTCCCAAATCTTCCCTGTGCATTTCAGAGCCTCTTCCAGCAGGCTGCACTTCTGCATGTGTGCATCACAATCTCCATTCATTGTCATGGAAAGAATATTAATCTATGGTCACAACATTACATAGACATTCCATAGAAATGAATAGACTATGAAGATGTGTGAAGGAAGCATTGTCCATCCCAAAAACTTTTGGAAAAATAATCAGAACCATATACCGTAGCAATTCTTTTGGGAGCTAGGGAAGTGTAAGACATGCGTTGAGAGATGTGGACACAAAGGATAACTCTACAGCTATCTTTTTTTTTTTTTTTTTTTTTTTTTTGAGTAAAGTGGGAAAGGTTAGATCTTCTTTTAGGTTTTTATAGTTGCCTATGTCCCATCTGGAATCTGGAAATTCACCTTATTTGTATTGGTGTCCACAGGGATAGAAAATATAAAAGTATACAGATGTTACCAAAACATGTGATGAGGTGAAATCTGCCATTGGGGACAAGTGTCTAAAAATAGATTTGCCCTCAATTTGTTGATCCTTCTCCTCACTTTGTATTGCATTTCCAGGACAAGATGTGAATCAAAATCTCCCTAATGGGACACATCCAATAAACTTAATTTTTAACAATTCCTTACTCTATAAGACTCAAAAGAAAAGTTTGGTCTATAGATGTACAAATGCATATGTTGTGTTTTTTTTTTTTGTTTTTGTTTTTTTTAGAAACTTCCTTGAAGATTTTTACTTCCTTTTTGTTCTGTATATAAGGATCATACCCATCCCCATTATACTGCATCCTTCCTTACACTTGGCTCATTGGCCAGAAACACTTAGGGGTCTATGCATAAAAACTTTGCTGGCGCAAAAAATCTTCACTCTAATTTGTGTAATTTTGTTAATTTCCTAGGATGGTCGACACCACCTAATGGCAATAATGTGGTATTTTTCTGATTGGGGTGGTAGAAGAAAAACGCCTCATTTCCACTTGATGGTGTGAACAATCCTTGGAAATATATTAAGCAAATGTAATACTACCCCCATATGCGCCGCTGTCATTAGCTCGTTTTTCCCCAACAGGACAGAGGCCATCAGTCATCCAAGCATCCACGCACTCTGGCTCCAGTGAAACAGTCTAGGGCAGTGAGGGCAAACCTTGGCACCCCAGATGTTTTGGAACTGCATTTCCCATGATGATCAACTACACTGCAGAGTGCATGGGCATCATGGGAAATGTAGTTCCAAAACATCTGGGGTGCCAAGGTTTACCATCACTGGTCTGGGGGATGTCCTTTTTTAAGATTTATTTGCTTTTAGAAACTTTCCATGGTGAAAGGGGTTAGGGAATGGGATATGTCAAAACGCTTGGTGCTCAACAGTTGGAAGAAAATCTATATTAATAGTGTAGTATTGCCATGCTTAGGACAAGAGGAAATCTGAATTTTATGGCAGTTTTAGAAAATAGTCATATTTAACAATATTAGATTAGAAAATGGACTAGGTAGCAATTGTATGATATGCTACTTTTATTTGTAGTTAAATGTACAATTCTGTGAAAAACGTACCTATCACCTTGTTCTGATAATTATGGATTCGCCTAGCTAATGCTGGCTGACACCTGTGATGTTATTCACATGCTATTGTTTGTTTCTTATAGAGGAGAAAACACAGATTGCTCGGGGGAAGCAGAAGTAAAATGTTGATTGTGTTGCACTGTGGTTGATTTATGTGAGTGATTTCTTTTACATTATCATCATGGCCTTGTTGTATTGCTGTGTGCTAAGGGCAATACGTACCTGGTTTATTCATTGCCTTCCTGATCATTTCTGAAAAATGTGATTGTATGTGAAAACATTATTCTGTGATTTTATTTTCTTCGGTCAAAAAGACATAAAACAGCAATGGACAATGCTGTAACCTATAGAAATCAAAATTCATCTCTGAGTAAATTGAATTGCTTCTGTGTGTCTTTGAGAGGGGTTAGCACTCTTTTCTGGTAGCGATGGATCCAAGGTGGAATTCTGTCTGCATGGAATTTGAAAGTTGTTCCTGTGTCTGTGAGTTCCTTACACCAATGTTTCTCAAGTAACCCCCAACAGGTCATGTTTTTAGGCTTTCCATTATTTTGCACAGGTGATTTGATAAGTTTCACTGCCTTTGTAATTAGCACAGCCATTTTATCTGAGTGAAATCCTGAAAACATGACCTATTGGGGGTACTTGAGGAGTTGTGAAACATTCAATGTAACCTCTGAAGGTTAGATGATTATCTATCTGATTTATCTACAAGAAAATGGCCGATGGACTGAGATTTTTACTACAAAAAAATGGCCACAGGGACTTCTCTTATGGCCCTCTATTATCATTTTAAACAGCCATTAGATCATTTAGAAAATGGCTGCGATGTTTTGCGAACATTGACTTCAACAAAATGGCCACCGATTGACTTCCTGTCCCCATTAGATAAATCCAATCCCTAGTCAATCAATCCTGTTCCCCTGATGAAGTCACGCGATGTGACGTAAGGTGTAAGGTGTAAGGTGTAAGGTGTAAGGTGTAAGGTGTAAGGTGTAAGGTGTGGCCAGAGTGAATAGTGGACTGGAAGTGACATGAGAGGCGATCAAACTTTGTTGTTTTTACATTTATGCGTGTTTTAATTCATATTGATGTAAGCATTAATTTTTCTTTTTTAATTAAATTGTTCCATTTGAATAATACACTATGGGAGGCATTCTATCTATTTCATTTTGGCATGTGGATTGGAGAGATTAGTGATATTTTGAAAGCATGGAGCCTGGATTCCATATAGAGGAGATAAGGAAAGAAATACACCAAGGAAAGGACCATCAGCTTATATATTTATCCAGAAGAATTTCTGTTCACATTGAGGTGAGAGCACTGAACTGTTTGGTGAAAGCACTGTGATTAGTAGAAGTTCAACCTAGAAGGACTTTATTATTCATTTATCCAACTTATTTTGATATTTGGACTTTTCTGTTGGTTTATGAACCATTCATGATATTGATTGGACTGGACACATTGTTTTCTGGATTATGATGTTACTCTGTGTATAACACTAGAGGAATTGCACAAGATCACTTTTATTTATCTATTTCTATTTGTGTGTACTTTATATATAATATATTTTCAGATTTTTTTGATTACATATTAGTTGAGAAACTTTGCCTTGCACAGTCTAAAAATATATTAGTAGGTTAATTAGCTTCATAATGTGGTGTCAGCGGTTTTAAAACAAGTTGCTTCTCAAAATAAGATTGTGTTGTGGCATAGACACCATAACTCTAGAGTAACCACTCTTCAAGAGTCCACATAACACACGCTGCAATCAATATTCCACAAGCAAATTAAATACATTTTATTGAGTAATGCCAAAAAATATAAAAATGTCCTCTTCAAATTCATACCCTTCACCATATATCTTATTAAAAAAGACAATGTTAAAAAAAAAAAAAAAAAAAAAAAAAAAAAAAAAGACAATGTTGTCTTAACACATGCAAAAAATTTCTGCATGTCTCTGCGGGTCCCACATAACTCACATGGCAGTCATACCAAGGCTAACACCAATGTAATATTAAGATCAAAATACGTATAGAATGTCTACTTACATGTAGCCATGTATATATGTGGCAACTCTAGAAAAATGGAGCAGCTATGTTGACTATATGACAAAGTACCAAATTATTAAATTGGAATGCATGTCTCCTGTTAAAATATACATGTTGTTCCTTACTGACCACTTTTGCACTGTTCATGGTGATAATTGAACTGCTGGTAAGTCAATATAGCCACGTGCCCAGAAAAAAGGGTCCTTCAATCAAATGTATGGAACGTATCAGATCTCATACAGTGCCTTGAAAAAGTATTCGTACCCCATGAAGTTTTCCAAATTTTGTCGCGTTACAACCAAAAATGTAAATGTATTTTATTGGGATTTATGTGATAGACCAACACAAAGTGGCACATAATTGTGAAGTGGCAGGAAAATTATAAATGGTATTCTAAAATAATAAAAGATCTGTATACAGTGCTACCCCAACCAATCCGCAACCCCCTAATATTGGGTTAAGTTCGAAGAGATTCCGCCGCAGGTTCCATAGCAATAGCCTAGAGGGTTGGAGATAGAGGGCCTACCAAGTTCTCCTAAATAATGAAGCTGACAATCCTCCCCCCGTTTTCACTGCAGCTGTGGGATGTCTATACAGGACCTGCAACCATTCTATAAATACCATTGGGAAGCCCATTCTGCGGAGCCCTTCCCACAGAAAGGGCCATTTAAGAGTGTCAAAAATGTTCTATATCTAGAGAGGCAAACACCCTAGAACCTATATTAAGATGTGAAAAATGGATATTGGTATATAATCTTCACAGATTCACATCAGTGGCTCTGCCGGCCATAAACCCCATCTGGTCTGGATCAATAATGCTAGACAACATAGGTTGTAACTGTTGGGAAATAAGTTTGTTCAAAATCTTGAAATCTACATTTCAATAGATTAATAGGCCTATATGAGGCACAAGAGGATGGATCTTTTAGGGGCTTATAAATTGACTATATGGGCATGGCTCATTGAGTCTGGCAAAGTTCCCTCTTTTAGACAATTAGAGAAAAGTGTAGTTCATAAAGGACTAAGTAGATGGGCCTTGTAGAATTCAATTGGATGGCTGTCTGGTCCCAGTGACTTCCCCATGGGAAAGGAACAAAAACCAATGGTCGAAAGGACTTCTTCCCGATGTTTGAGGACTTGCTAATGTCTCCCTCTTTTCCGATAACCAAGCCAATGCTATGGAGTCCAGCCGAGCTGCTAACTCCATTGGCTGTAGATCGGGAGTCAACTGGGATGTATATAATGTCTGATAGAATAGATGGAAAATCTCAAGAATTTTAGGCTGTGTAGATACCATATCTCCTGAGGGGGTATGCATTTCCAAAATCTGAATACTAGGCTGTTAACATTTAGCCATCATGACCAGAAAATGGCCATTATGACCCCCCCGCTCGAAAAACTTCTGCTTATTTTTTATATAGATTCCACTTCATAACCTCAGCAATATACAAATGAAAGGCGTAAAGCATTGAAATTAGCCTCTGAAGGATCCACAGCATATTGGGCTATTTTTTCATCGACTATGGCCTGCAAAAGATCACTGTTTGCTCGTTGGACCCTATTAACCGCTTTAATAACGGGCATATATTGTCTCCTAGTTATAGGTCTTAAAAGCATCCCATGTTATTGCTGGAGTGGAAGACCCTGCATTAAATTCCCAGTACTCTGTTAGAAGGGGCAGAATTTTAGTAACCACATCTAAATGTGAAATCAAGTGGGTTCCCAATCTCCACTCGGCTGCATCCCGAAAATGATGAAGACTAAGTGTGAACATTAACAGAGCATGATCAGATAACCCACTAGTCAAATATTTAATATCTACCATATCTACTAATATACCCGAATCAACAAAAGCTAGATCTATACAGGTGGCAGTCTTGTATGAGGATGAAAAACTACCAGGCCTGCCATCTGGGCCCAGGTCGAAAGCGCTCTGGAAAAATATTTGAGTCTATCCAAACCAGGGTCAAGTATAGTGTTGAAATCTCCCATTATCAGTAACTTGGCTGGACCATGCAGAGAGATTTTTTCTGAGAGACTATACAATAATGTCCCTGAAAAAGGAGACGGGACATACACACTGACAACTATATATCTCTGGCCCCACAGGAGAAACAAAGCCAAAACATATTTATCTTGAGGGTCTGAAAATACATCTGCCATCATGCATTGTAAATGTTTACTAATCAACACCGAGACCCCTCTAGAGAATGTAGAATATGTAGCATGATGAGCCTTCTGCACCTAAGGCTTCTTAAGTGCTAAAAGCTTACTGCCCATAAGATGGGTTTCTTGAAGTAGCACTACATGTGAAGAAGAAATTTTCAAATATGTAAATATCAGTGCTTTTTAAATTTTGAATTAAGGCCATGGGCATTCCATGACAAGATAAACAAAACTTCTTGGTCACATGATGTCATCTAAGAAGTAAAAAAAAACAATGCTTAAATAATAGATGGCATTGCAAAATAATGGATCTTAAAAGCAGCAAACATTTGAATAAACTAATTTTGTACAAGTAGAAAAGACACAATGCCTATAAGTAACCAACAAACAACAACCATATGTCTTTTAAAAGAAGAGTTGGTGGAGTAGATAATAAAGCCGTCCTCATCCTCTGTCACCCAGGCTTAGAGTAGTTTGCCTTTCAACGCATCTGCCAAAGTGGCCTATTCCACTGGATCCTTGTCCACAGTCACTCCTTCTGTAGCCCCACCATCGTGCATGGAGCCGTCACTAGAATTATTCAACCACTGTGTTGGGTACATGCTGCTGGAGGATGCACAGCGATTTGAAGGCTCCAATGTTGGTTACCAGGTTGGGGAAGGGAGTAACGTGAGCCTAGAGAGAGGGGGTGCCCAAGAAGGACAAGAAACTGGCAGTCATGTTCCTCCAGCTGCAGCATACTGCCAAGTTTTCTCCAAGGACGAGAAGGGAGGGGATGATGAGGTTACTGACTGTACTTGGGTGCCTGAGAGAAGAGAGGAGGCGACGGCACAACTCCGAGGCAGAATTTTCTCTAGGGGGCAGCTTAAAGGCAGCCCCCCTATTGCATCACATTGCAGGTGCAGGGTGCTGCTGACTCCCCGCTAACTTTTTAAAAGTTCCTTGGTGTGAACCTTTTTCGACAGGTGTGCAGCAGATTGCACTGTTGCTGTTTGCAACCTATGTCTGAAGCGATCAAGTGTGGCCAGAACAGCAGCCGCTTGAGCACCACATGCTTGACCAGACATGACGACCTGCCATGCAGTCCATTGGCAACAGCACTTGAAAGACCCCCACATCAAAGGAAAAGGTGGACTTCTAGCTCCTCATCTGGGATCTCCAACCCTACTATACCTTCAGTTCTCTCAAGAACCTGCACTGAGAGGAGTGAAGATATAGTAATAGGTGTCCCAAGTATTTGTAGCCAATAATGCTAGCAGTACACAACTTCAGCCAGGAATGCTTATATGCGAAAATAGCACCAACCTTCTCTCCGCCCCCGACAGGGACGCTTGACCCATGTTTGACACACATCCTAAATTTAGTGGTACAGCAGTTCTTGAGCAGGTACCAAGGCTTACAGGATCTCTTGAGGCAGGCCAGAAAAGTCTGTGGTCGTTTTCACTGGTTATACAATGCCAGTGCTTGGCTGGCTAACATTTAAAGGGAATGCAACCTGCCCACCAATAGCCTCATTTGTGACATGCCCACCAGGTGGAACTCAACGTTGGCAATGCTGCAGTGACTGCACACACAGCAGCGGGCCATCAATGAGTACCTGTGGGAGTATAGCACCAGGAAAAAGGCAAGGGAGCTTGGTTTCCTTAAGCCACACCAGTGGCTACTGATCAAGAATGCATGCACTGTCCTGTCACCATTTGAGGAGGCCACAAGCATGGTGAGCAGCGACATTGCATGCATCAGTGGCACTGTCCCTCTAGCCTTCCTGCTGGAGCACACGCTTCATGGAATCATGGACAGAGTACTTGAGGCAGAATAGTGGGAGGAAGAGGAGAACTTCCTTACCTCTCCTAGACCTCCCTTTATCCAGATAACATTCCTGCGGGCCCGCCAAACACACAGGAAGAAGAGGAGGAGGATTGTGTCAGCATGGATGTAGAGGATAACACTCGGCATTCTTCAATTGATGATTTTCAGTCCCCAGAAACCCAAGGAGTTGTACGTGGCTGGGAGGAGGTAGCTACGGATCATGTGATCCTTGCTGACCCAGAGGACTCAAAATCGAATGCCTCTGCAAACTTGTGCTGCATGGCCTCCCTGATTCTGGAAAGCCTGCAAAAGGACCCTAGGATTCGTGGTATCAAGGAGAGGGATCATTACTGGCTGGCAACCTTTCTTGATCCACGTTACAAGGGTAAGGTTGCAGAACTCATCCTGCCTTCGCAGAGGGAGCAGAGGATGAAACATCTTCAGGAGGCCTTGAAGAAAGGTTTGTGCAATGCATTTCCAGACCCTGGGAGGCTACAATTTCCTGGTGCTGGACGACGTGTTGCTGCGGCTTAAGTTCAGTCGCAGGAAGAGCGGTGGAGAAGGTGGCCAGCTGACAGATGCCTTTAAACAATTTTTAAGTCCTCAGCGCCAAGGTCTGATCGGTTCAAGCAACCATCACCAGCATCTGCATTAGGTGGTGCAGGAATATGGGCAAGAGCAGACTTGGATGCCTTTACTGGGTCTTGAGGATGGACCACTGGCCAGAACTTGCTCAATATGCAATTGAGCTACTAGCCTGTCCTGCATCCAGCCTGCTTTCTGAACGCATATTCAGTGCTGCTGGAGGGTTTGTAACAGATCAGAGTGTGCCTGTCCACAGATTCCGTTGATAGGCTCACATTCATAAAAATGAATCGCTCTTGAATAAGCAGCTATCAAGCACCTGACGCTGGTGTAACTGATTGCATTTGCTATGGATGTGGGATCCCTTGAAGACTGCCTATGCTGACTATCCTATTCCTCCTCAATCTTGATGCTAGCTTCCAACAATATTTTTGGTTTAGGGTACCACCACCACCCAAGGCCCAATTTTTCTGCCCGTGTTTAACGGGGCATGTAATTACAATTCTTGATATAGTTCACAGCAGGGCTCATTCCTGGGCCCACCAAGAGTAACTGTGAGGGCTTATAGTGTTCTGGTACTACCAACACCTAAGGCCCAATTTTCTGCAGAGTATATAGGACAGGCCGTATAGTGTATCTATACTGCTGTTCAGAGTATGTAGTGCCTGGGGGACACCCACACCATTTTTTTTTATTAATTTGTTTGTGGGGTTGCCCTCAATAGCCATACCAGACCCAAAGGGCTTGGTAATGGACTAGGGGGAACCCATGCCATTTTTTTCAATGATTTTCATCTATATTGCTGGGACCTGACAATACATTACAGCCGCGAATAGATTTAAATTACATTTTTCCCTTTCGAAATTAAATTTTGCTGTGGTATTATTCTAAACACAGGAAAAATGTACTACTTTACAGGCATACTAAGGATGCCCCCCCCCCCCCCCCCCCCCGGGCACAATATTTCAAGAAATATTTCATTTTTATTGTTTCACTTTAAGCAGCATCAAAATCACTGCTCCCGAAAAAAAATGACCATTTTTAAACCTTTTTCTTTTTTTTTGTTTGCATTGATGCATGTCCCCTGGGGCAGGACCTGGAACCCCAAACACGTTTTATGGAAATAACTTGCATATAAGCCTTTAAAATTCACACTTTTTAGATTTTTCACGTTCGTGTCCTACACATTTTCAAACAAACGTGTTCAAACTAATTTTTTTCCTGTTCGCATGTTCTCCTGCGAACCGAACGGGGGGGGGGGAGTGTTGGGGGATTTGGCTCATAGCTAATTGTAGCCTTCTGGTGTGGTGCATTATTCTCTGGATAGGGGATACATGAGACAGATTTCTAATGAGTGTGTCTCTCTTTGAATTCCAAAACTGGTTACTTTAAGACATTTTCCAACTTTCTGACATTTGACACAGTAAGACAGAAAAGTAAAATATAGTTATTGCTTGTTGTGCCTTGTTTTTTTTTTCTTTTTTTTTTGCAGTCTGCATAATATCCAAAGACAAATGTTCAAACCTCCATTGCCTGTTGTCATGGAGAAAGTGAAGACGTTATTTTCAACTTTTTGTGGAAAGTTTGCACAGGCAGAATTCTATGGGGGTGCAGGGCATTTATTGTCTATGTATATGTATGTGAGATTTGGATGTCCAGCCAAAAAAAAAAAACATATTCGGTACATCTCTGCAATACATACACATATGGAAAATGGGTTAGGGGTATGTTTCTACACTTGCAACATTTTTAAAGTAGTAGTCCTTTTTTATTTAGCCTGGACATATACTTTAGGGTCCCATTCACACTGACAATTATATAAATGTGTTAATTTGAGTTCATATAAATGCATGTAAATGTGTGTTTAGGTGTGCATTTAGTTGCTTTTATTTTAGCTGTGTTTACAGCTTATTACACCAGATGCAGCTGGGTGCCCTTTTAAATGCATAATGAATGCAGTACAAATGCAAGAAAGATTGAGACTACTTTACACCATTGCAGTGTCTTAGTGTGTGTTAAAAAAAAAGTACAGTATGCTGCATTTTTTGCAGCAGAACGCACGGTGAATGCATATAAACGCAACTTTGTAAAAGAAAAAATTATTCCAAAAACGCAAATGCATGAAAACACATTGCAAATGCTTGTAAACGCACAAGCAGAAATGCACAGTGAACGCAGGGATTGTGAGAAAGCCCTTGGAGAAAATAGAATTCCGTGTGTGCAAGGCAGATTGAATACTCTGAATAAATCTCTAAGGGCCTATTTGCACTATGTGCAGTTATCTGCCTTTGTTCTTCACTGGATGAATGCAGGTAATAATAGTTTCATATATGTTATGTTCACACTAGAATATGAGGTTTGTAAGAATTCCAGAGATGATGGTTGCAATTTATTGCACATATAAACATGTGTAAATAACCATAAACACTGCAACACAAAATAATAATACCTTTCAAAAAAAATGCCTTAAAAAAAAATTATGCAAAATCACACACAAACATGCAGAAATGCATGTGATTGCAGGTCAAAAGAGTTGTACTTTTATAGCTCGTTATGTTCATTTATAGCATAAATGGGACCCAATTGCATCTACATCTAAACACAGGAGAATTGATTTTGGAAGCATAAAGTTAATTTATACTTTCTATATAATTTCTAGTGCTATTAAATCAAGCACAGGAGACACGTATAAGGCTGGGTTCACATTGCCGCACAGAGTGGCATGCAGCAGGGCTCCGGAGCATCCCTGTTCATGGTTTCAGGTCCGATTTCAGCCCAAATTTTTGTCTGCATTCGGACCTGAAATGGACCAGAGGACTCCTGTGCAATTTGCACCGGAGCTGCTCCGGAGATGTGTGAGCCGACTCCAGTGAGAGCCGGTGACCTGCGAATTGGGTGCAGGGAAACCCCCCGCATCCAATTTGCAATAGTGTGAACCCAGCTTCAATGTTGTCCAAGACATAATTGACATAATTGTACTATCTCAGCCATATAACTATTTACTTTGGGTGACTCTCTAAATGTATTTGTAAATATAGCTAATACCGAAATGTCTTTATATCGGTCTCCCATATATTGCCTACATTAGCTAAGGGAGGCCAGCTCTGTCAGCAAATCAAGCTCCACTTTTTCCCACAGTGCTGTCAGTTGTATAACACTGAGAACATGTTTATGGGAGGGGAGGAACCATGTGGTGTTTCTTCATTGTCCAATTTACATATACAGCAGGGCTCAAAATCTCAAGTCCTGAGCTACTAGCCAGGTCTCAGGGGTTACTCGCCACCAGTTACCCCACCCAACCCTAATCACACCATCATAAATTATCTCATGAAATGACACTTAAATGTTTTATGCAGAATTAAGTTAAAAAATATATTAACAATTTTAGCAGTTCCCCTCACACAGCCTCACCAGTGCCAATCAATGCAGGCTCATCTGTGCCCTACACAGCCTCGCCCGCACCACGTTGCAGCCTTACATTGCCCCCATTGCAGCCTTACATTGCCCCCATTGCAGCCTTGTCAGGGAGGAAGGAAGTGAGAAAGGACCGGGATGGCCAGATCGTGACTGGAGTTAGAGGAGAGCTGTGAGCGGTAAAACACGCTGTAACAGCTGACATTGAAACTGTCTCCGCTCTGCTCACTCTCACACAGCCCTGCCTCCTCCTAACCCCGCGCCTGTAATAGAGAGAATACATCCCAGCATTAGACCCGCGTTCTGTCTATTACAGGCGTGGGGTTAGGAGTAGGTGGGGCTGTGTGAGCGGAGACAGTTTCAATGTAAGTTGTCACAGTGTGTTTTAGCGCTCGGTGATCCCGCAGCTGTCCTCTAACAGCATGCACTCTTACATCGGGAGAATGGTTCCTGGTCAACCCCGCCCGCTGGTGTTGCTCGGCCTCCCTCTTCCAGGCAGCCCAGCTCCACGCCAGCCCTCATTTTCCACTTGCAATAATGCGAGTAGGCGAGTGGAAACTTTGAGGGCTGACATAGAGTATGTATTTTAATTGTGTATATTTGGCTGCTGTTTTTGCTTTGCCATACACTTCCGTTGGGATATTAGATCCAGTACAAATCACAGCTGAATTGATGCATTTTTTTATACATTTTCAATTTTTCTTTCTGCATGTTGTAGAAAATCAAGCTAAACAGCATTGTTGGAGGTACTATGTGCATGAGAACCTTATCACAAATAACTGAAAATCTTTGTCTGATTTAACAGTTGAAGAATCTTTTGAAAGTAACTAAAGATGTTTTTATATATGTATATGTATATGTGTGTATATATATATATATATATATATATATATATATATATATATATATATATACACATACATGTATATGTATATACATGTATATGTGTATATATATATATATATATAAATATATATATATATATATATATATATTGTGTTGTGTGTGTGGATAGATGGATATCAATATTATTGGATTAATGAAAGTTCTCAATGTGGAACAGATTACAAAACAATCCGAATGAAATGCATGTGGACACTATGAGTGTTTTTTTCATTGCCCTGTCTATTGCTGACCACACAGCAAGATATTTAACGATAATAATCGAATTCTGCAATATGTAAAAATCGAGTCTGCCTGTCCGGTTTTTCAGGTGGATCTGGTCTCTATGGAGTGGTGGGTGTCAGTAGTCATGTGACTCAAATATGTCAATAATAGTAATGGTGATGGATAGTGTAAAAATGTATTTTGTTATGAAGTTGGCTTAGTGTACCAAAGGGGGCTAAAAGGGGTCTATCTGCCATTATAAGTAATTAAAGGAAGACTTTTTTTCAATATAAACATGTTATAATGACTCTATATAGAAGGAATAATTAAAAATACTACAGTAGTCAGCCTGGGGGTTTCTGTAGTGTATACTAAATAAAGGAGAGTTTTTACTGGCTAAATTCCTTGCTGCTGCCTTACAACTAGACTGGGGATCCAAGAAGAATCTGAAAGGGAGAAAAAAGTGCCTCATAACAAGAGAACCACATGTGCAGTTAAGCTTTTTATCATCACAGAAATACAATGTCTGCTAAGTTTATGAATAGTCAGGAGTTTAAAGTAGTAATAGCAGTGTCTCCATGCAGGCACATTACCTTTTTGTTCTTGCTCAATTTTTTTTATTGGTATTTGAACAGGTACTTGCATAGTCAGATGACAGTCCCCCCATTTTCAGGGGCTCAAATCTAATTGGATAAATGAATATGATCATTAATAAAATGTTCTTTTTTAATATTTTGTTGAGAATCCTTTACTGGCAATGACTGCCTGAAGTCTAGAAACCATGGACATTACCAAAGACCACATTTCTTCCTTTCTGATGCTTTGCCGGGCTCTAACTGCAGCTGTCTTCAGTTGTTCTTTGTGTGTCTTTCTGCCTTTAGTTTTGTCTTCAGCAAGTGAAATGCATGCGCAATTGGGATGAGATCAGGCAATTGACTTTGCCATTGCAGAATATTTCACTTCTTTTCCTTCAAAAGCTCCTGGATTGCTTTTGCAGTGTGTTTTAGATCATTGTCCATCAACTTGTACCCTTCATTTTCAAAGCTTAAATTGTAGCTTTAGTCAGAAAATTAAGTCCTGCTAGATCACTTAATGGTAGCCCCTTTTACAGGTATATCTATGTAAAACATTAAAAATAAGGGTCTATACTGTATATAGTCCAGTAATGCATGGTTTCATCCTGCGCTGCACATGCTCAATTGCTCTGCATTTTTAGGCACTGCCAAGTTTGTAGAGGCCGATCTGCTGACAGCCTTAAAGCAAATTATACCTTCCTATCTTTTACAGCCAATAAAGCTGATTGTTTGATCTGAAACTGCCATGGTACTGCACATGTGATCAGTTATGACACCAGTGATTTGATGGTTTGACCGTTTAGTTGAGGACACAGGCAAACATGACGGTTAGCAATCCTGGCATTACAGCAATGTAACTGCTTTTTTAAACAGTTACAACTATGGGTTTAGTTCTGCTTTTAGATTTACTGCTGTTCAGGGTCTCTGGGCTTCAGTAAAATGGCAGCCTCCAGTAAACAGAAACAGGAGCAATACTGGAGGCAATTTACAGCACACACTAATTTTGGAAGCATATGTTGCTAAAGAACATTATTTTTTATCAAGTTGTTATGGTTAAAGTTCCACTTTTACTTAATACTCTTAAGTTGGAAGCTGATTGGTTGCCATGCACAGCAGCTCCAAATTTTGGCTGCTACACTTTTTGTAAATTTCCCCCATTCTATATTCCTTCTAGTGATTGACCAGAAGTTTGGTAGATCACATGGTTAACAGTTGCAATCAGGTTAGCTTGAATATTTACCTTTTCACAATTTTTACTTTGCTGTATTTCTTTTTTTTTAGTTTTGAATGTAGTAGGCAAAGGAGATTCTGTAATGTTTTGCAAAGGGAGCAACACCCTACCAGTCAATCCAACAAAGGAACAACACGACTCGCTGCCCAAGAATGCCAGTGTGGCCCTTACTGGCGACTACAATCAGGTTAGTGTGATCTCATAATCAATTTTTTTAATGTCAACATCAGGCTCTAGTGTTGACAAATCACCCGTGGGATCTTGTAAAGTGAAAGAGTAGGTAGGGCCATAAGTAAAGATTGTGACAAATAAAACGAGAGCCAAACGTTACTAAGCACATGCAGCAAAAATTTATTAGAGGTAGTAAATACTCTTGCACTTGCACTTAGCGTGTACTAAGCACAAACTATTCCCCATCCAGTCAGAGGTTACATGAATGTTTTATCTAGCAACCTTGACAACTCCTAATGAATGACTAACACAGCACTATTCTGTGTAACAACATTTCTTGGAAGAGAACATGCTTCATAGATTTATGAGTATTGCCAACTAGATTTGATTTTATTTTCTCCTAACTTCAAACAATGGTGTTTCAATTGCACTAAAAAGACTTGTGCAATTCTTATTTAAATCCTCTTGAACTCGCACAATACAAACAAAGCCTCTTTTAAACATATTTTTTTTTTTTTTTAAATCTGCTCTTAGCTGAACAAGAATTCAACTGTCTTTTTGAACTGCGTCCAAGATTCCTGTAAGCAGTTTTTAAATACATATTCCAGCTAGAGGGATTGTGCCAGCACCGTTCAGTCAGAAGTCTGCTGCTTGCTTTGAAAACACTTTCAGGTACAATCAATAATTTACAAAGTAGCAAATGAAAATGAAACGCAGTGATGTCAAAGGGAATATAATGCTGTGTGAATAGCTGATGCTGATTGCAACAATGTTGTGTGTTTGAATGTGAGATAATTGACATGCTATTGCCAGAACTGGAAATGTTTTGAAATGGGTGAACTACAGGTTATGGCTTCAACTTATTTAGAATTTGTGGCGTCTAGGGAAATTATTCCACACGTGTATGATGTCATGTTCCATGAGACGTGAAAAATAAAGACAGAATTTGGCTTTTATGAAGAACTCTGCAAATCATCATCTTCATCTATGCAAGGAAGAAAAACCTGACCCCAGTACAGTAAGTAAAAGGAAATGTGTAATCACCCCCTCCGCATGCCTGGCAAGAGACAACAAACCTATCAATCACTGCTTGTATTCTGAACAATGTCACCATACAGGCGCGCTCAGCTATTCAGTTACAGTACATATAGCTTATGTTTAGCGACATACAGAGAAACATCCAGTAACTGAACTCATAAAAAAATATATATATATTGCTATTCCGTTTCAGTTCTTTATGAAGTACTCATGCATTCACCACATACCATATTAGAGATGCTCTGTTGCAGGCCAGAGGATGGCATCCATTGTTCCCTTACTTATATGTTCAGCACACTTGGATGAAGGATGGTCATAGATGGGCAGATGGCTCCTAATTACAACATCTTCTATAACGCATATTCATTACTTTTACTTTCATTACTATATATATATATATATATATATATATATATATATATATATATATATATATATACACATACACACAGGTCATGGTACGTTAGTGTTAAGAGTTAACTGATATACAGGTGCGTCTCAATTTTTTTTAAATATTATCAAAACGTTTATTTCAGTAATTCAATTAAAAAAAATGAAGCTCCTATATTGTATAGATTCATTATACACTGAGTCCTGTATTTCAACCATTTCTTTCTTTTAAATGTGGTCCTAAGTTACAGCTAATGAAAACCCAAACTTCAATATCTCAGAAAATGTGAATATTACATAAGACCAATAAAAATATTTTTTTTTATTTATAAAAATATTTTTAATACAGAAATGTTGGCTTACTGAAAAGTATGTACAATATAGTATGCACTCAATACTTGGTCGGGGCTCCTTTTGCATGAATTATTACATCAATGTGGCATGGCATGGAGGCGATCAGCCTGTGGCACTGCTGAGGTTAATAAAGCCAAGGTTGCTTTGATAGCGGCCTTCAGCTTGTCTGCATTGTTGGGTCTGGTGTGTCTCATCTTCCTCTTGACAATATGCCACAGATTGTCTGTGGGGTTTAGGCCAGGTGAGTTTGCTGGCCAATCAAGTACAGTGATACAATGATCATTAAACCAGGAATTGGTTTGGCAGTGTGGGCAGGTGCCAAGTCCTGCTGGAAAATGAAAAATCATTGCCTCTCCATAAAGCTGGTCAGCCAGGACTCTGACTTTGGACTTCATAAAACACAGAGGGCCAACACCAGCAGATGACATGGCACCCCAAATCATCACGGGCTGTGGAAACTTCACACTGGACCTCATGCAACTTGGATTCTGTGCCTCTCCACTCTTCCTCCAGATTCTGGGACTTTGATTTCCAAATGAAATGCAAAATTTACTTTCATCCGAAAATAAGACTTTGGACCACTGAGCAACAGTCCAGTCCTTTTTCTCAGCCCAGGTAAGACACTTCTGATGTTTCTGGTTCAGGAGTGGCTTGACACATGGAATGTGACTGTTGTAGCCCATGTCCTGGATGTGGTGTCTGTGTGTGGTGGCTCTTGAAGCACTGACACCACCCATAGTCCACTCCTTGTAAATCTCCCCCAAATTCTTGAATGGCCTTTGCTTCACAATTCTCTCAAGGCTACAGTTATCCCTGTTGCTTGTGCACCATTTTCTACCACGCCTTTCCCCCACTCAACTTTCCATTAATCTGCTTGGCTGCAGCACTCTGTGAACAGCCATCTTCCTTAGCAATGACCTTTTGTGACTTACTCTCCTTGTAAAGAGTGTCAATGACTGTCTTCTGGACAACTGTCAAGTCTTCCCCATGATTGTTTAACCTACTGAACCAGACTGAGAGACCATTTAAAGGCTCAGGAAATATTTACAGGTGTTTTGAGTTAATTAGCTGAATAAAGTGTGACACCATGAGTTTACAATATTGAACTTTCACAATATTCTATTTTTCTGAGAATTTGGGGTCTTCACTTGCTGTAAGCCATAATCATAAAAAATAAAAAGTGCTTGAAATATATCACTCTGTGTGGAATGAATGTTTATTTTATGAGTTTCACTTTTTAAATTGAATTACTGAAATAAACTTTTTGATGATCTAATTTTTTGAGTTGCACCTGTATATGAATAAATAAAATAAAGTATGAAATAAAAGTAAAGAAAGCATAACGTAGATGTAGAAAATGTCATTTTTGACACTCAGGGTTGCTCATTAAAACAAATATTTTTTTTTCAGTAATAACAATGACATGTAACAAATAATAATATTGATGATAGTAACCAGAAAAGAAATGCAGTAGAAATTGATTGTCAGTGGAGAAATGGCCCATTATACTGATAGTATAAAAGTGCCCCGTTGCATTAGTGGTCATTATAATGTCCCTTACAATGAAGATAGCCCCCTTGGATTGGCGGTCAGTGAGAGAAGGACCTTCTTAACTTGGCGGTCATTGAGAGAAAAGCTCTTTTTACATTGCTGGTCAGTGGAATTATTACTTTATACATTGATTCTCAGTGGGAGCAATGCTTATGAATTAGTGGTCAGCGAGAGGAATAACCCTTATATTGGTGGTAAGTGGGGAAAATTCTACAAATCGAGAAAAAAAATTGGGGTGTGTGACTATTTACATTATATGAAAGACCGAGACTGGTTATATTCTTAACCACTTCCGGACCTCTGCACGCTGATTTAAACCCTTACTTTGATATCGTTGTTATGGCCGCAGCTAGCGGCCATAACCCCGGTATCCTCTTGTTTGGCCAGCGGTCCACTTAAAGATAAAAGTGGTCTCTGTGGTGGATTCACAGCAAGATCACTTTTGGCGGCGGGAGAGGGCCCCCCTCCTGTCGTGCTCCAGTGCCCTCTGTAGCTTACCAAAGCTGTCAGCAGCAGCGGAGGCGATCGGATGTTCCTCCTTCCTTTGCATGGAGATGAGTGGGGGGAAGATGGCCCCCACCTGTCTCCATGACATTGCAGGGCGGAAGCGACGTCAAAACGTCACTTCCGCCTATAGCTCTTAAAGGGCCATTTTTTTATTTTTATTTTTTTTATGAAAATTATTTATTTTGAATTGTTTTTTAGTGTAACTGGGGTCTTTTTGACCCCAGATCTCATATTTAACAGGTCCTATCATGCTTTTTCTCTATTACAAGGGATGTTTACATTCCTTGTAATAGGAATAAAATTGACACAATTATTTATTTTTTTAAAAACAGTAAAAAAAAAAAGGTAAAATAAATAAGAGAAAAACAATTTTTTAAACGTGCCACATCCCGCGGAGCTCACATGCAGAAGCGAACGCATATGTGAGGTCAAAACATGCAACCTGTAGAATTTTTTTAAACATCTCCCATAGAGATTTTTAAGGGAAAAAGTTTGTAATCATTCCACGAGCGGGCGCAACTTTGAAACGTGACATGTTGGATATCAATTCACTCGGTGTAACATTATCTTTCACAATATAAAAAAAAAAAAAGTACTGTTTTATTCACACAAGTGTATTTTTTCCCAAAAAGTGCGCCTGTAAGACCGCTGCGCAAATATGGTGTGACAAAGTATTGCAACGACCACTATTTTATTCTCTACGGTGTTACGTAAAAAAATGTATAATGTTTGGGGGTTCTAAGTAATTTTTTAGAAAAAAAACCAGTTTTTAACAAAACACATCTAAAAAAGAGTTTTGGTCCTTAAGTGCTTAACTAGATGCCGACCGCTGGCCGTCAAATGACGGCCAGGCGGCGCACCTATATCATATGACGGCCTCTCGTTTAAACAGGGAATGCGCGCGATCGTGCGCGCGCATCCCTGTTTCTTCGGTGGCGGCGTGTCACGGAGACACCGCTCGCCACCGAAGGGGGTGAAAAGCCATTGGTTATGGCTGTTTACCACGTGATCGGCCGTGATGAAGTCACGGGCGATCACAGATAGTCACACCCCGGCTGTGCACGGCGCATGCCCGCGATCGTGAGCGCGCTGCGCGTGCACGTCGGTGGCGGCGTGTTTTCTGCAAACAGCCATTGGCCGGCTGTTTACCCATGTGATCGGCTGTGATCCTTTCACAGCCGATCACTAAAATGTAAACAAACCGCGGTAACGAGATGTTACCGGGTTGTTCTCCTCCTCACACACCGATCGTGTGTGAGGAGGAGATTGCGGTAACATCTCGTTACCGCCTAGTGTACACCAATCACACTGATTGCCTGCCTGCCCCCCCAATAAAGAGGACCTGTCACCACCCCTCATAGTACCTGTCAATCACAGTCCATCAGAGTACCTGTCCCAGCCCATCAGAGTACCCGAGTACCTGTCCCGGCCCATCTGAGTACCCGAGTACCTGTCCCGACCCATCTGAGTACCCGAGTACCTGTCCCAGCCCATCTGAGTACCTGTCCCGGCCCATCTGAGTACTTGAGTACCTGTCACGGCACACCCGAGTACCTGTCACGGTCCATCAGGGTACCCGAGTACCTGTCACGGTCCATCAGGGTACCCGAATACCTGTCACGGCACATCAGAGTACCCGAGTACCTGTCACGGCACACCCGAGTACCTGTCACGGCCCATCAGGGTACCCCAGTACCTGTCACGGCCCATCAGGGTACCCGAGTACCTGTCACGGCCCATCAGGGTACCCGAGTACCTGTCACGGCCCATCAGGGTACCCGAGTACCTGTCACGGTCCATCAGGGTACCCGAGTACATGTCACAGTCCATAGGGTACTCGAGTACCTGTCGCAGTCCATCAGGATACCCGAGTATCTGTCACAGCCCATCTGAGTATCTGTCACAGCCCATCTGAGTACCTGTCACAGTCCATCAGGGTACCCGAGTACCTGTCACAGTCCATCAGGGTACCCGAGTACCTGTCACAGTCCATTAGAGTACCGAGTACCTGTCACAGTCCATCAGGGTACCCGAGTACCTGTCACAGCCCATCTGAGTACCCGAGTACCTGTTCCAGTCCATCTGAGTACCCGAGTACCTGTCACAGTCCATCTGTTTACCCGAGTACCTGTCACAGTCCATCTGAGTACCCGAGTACCTGTCACAGTCCATATGAGTACCTGTCACCGCCCTTCAGAGTACCCAAATACCAGTCACCAAACCATCAGAGTACTTGTCACCAGGCCATCAGAGTACCCGAGTACTTGTCACCAGGCCATCAGAGTACCCGAGTACTTGTCACCAGGCCATCAGAGTACCCGAGTACCTGTCACCAGGCCATCAGAGTACCCGAGTACCTGTCACCAGGCCATGGGCTATATGTTATAAATGTATAAATGTATATATGTGGTAAATATCTTATAAATTGACAATTCTGTGTAAAAAAAAATGCGTTTTAATTTTTTTCCACATGTTCTAAAAACTTCTGGAAAAAAATTAACCATTCAAAAGACTCATTATCCCTCACAGATTATACGTTGGGGTGTTTGCTTTCCAAAATGGGGTCATTTTATGGGAAATTCCATTGTCCTGGTACTCCAGGGCCTTCAAAAGTGTAATAGGTGGTTGAGAAATGAGATGCATCATTTTTGCTCGTAGAACGTCTGAAGGTACTACATCAATGTTGGTGCTCTGTATGTGGCCAGGCTGTGTAAAAGTCTCACACATGTGGTATCTCTGTACTCGGGAAGAGTAGCAGAATGTATTTTGGGGTGTAATTTGTTGTATGCATATGCTGTGTGTGAGAAATAACCTGATAATATGACAATTTAGTAAAAAAAAATAAAAAAAAAAGAATCTTCATTTTGCAAAGAATTGTGGGAAAAAATGACAACTTAAAAAAACTCACCATGCTACTTACTTAATACCTTGGGATGTCTACTTTGTAAAAAGGGGTCATTTGGGGGGTATTTGTACTTTCCTGACTTGTTAGTGTCTCAAGAAATGAGGTACACCTGATGTACTGAAGGCCTGATCAGAAGTGATCAATTTTCAGTGATTGGCACCATAGTTTGTAGACTCTATAACTTTCACAAAGACCAAATAATATATACTAATGTGGGTTATTTTTACCAAAGATATGTAGCAGTATAAATTTTGGCCAAAATTTATGAAGAAAAATGACTAATTAGCAAAAATTTATGACAGAAACAAAGAAAAAGGCATTTTTTTCACAAAATTTACGTTTTATTTTATTTATAGCACAAAAAATAAAAAACCCACTAGTGATTAAATACCACTAAAAGAAAGCTCTATTTGTGTGGAAAAAAGGACGCAAGTTTCATATGGATACAGTGTTGGATGACTGAGTAATTATCATTCAAACTGTGAGAGCTCTGAAAGCTGAAAATTGGTCTGGTCAGGAAGGGGGTGTAACTGCACTGTATTGAGGTGGTTAAAGAACCTCCAGCAACCTCTGAAGGAAGCCTAGGGTCCCATGGTATGTAGATATTATACATTGTAAAGATGTAATATAGTTACATAGTTAGTCAGGTTGAAAAAAGACACAAGTCCATCCAGTTCAACCTTAAAAACAAATAAATAAAATAAAAAACAATCGTACAATCCAAATACCCAATTTTATGCCCACAATTGATCCAGAGGAAGGCGAAAAAAAAACCCCAGCAGAGCATGCTCAAATTGGCTACAGCAGGGTATTCTATCGAATACCTTAAGAAAAATATACCTGAAAAATTATATCCCTTTATTAGAGGAAATTAAGAGTGAGATAAATAAAATCTCATCCAGTCCCCTCTCGTGGTTAGGTCGGATAAACGGGGTAAAAATGATTTTAGTTCCGAAGATAATATATAAATTTCAAATGATACCCATTGCACTCCCTGCGACCTATTTTGCAGTTTTAAGGAAAATAATATCGAAATTTATTTGGCAAAACAAAAAACCCGAGAATCTCGTTTGCGGTACTAAGGAGGGGGAAAAAACAAGGGGGGGTGGAAGCTCCGGATGTAAAAAGATACTATAATGCAGTGGTTCTTTCACGGGTGGTAGAGTGGGCGAAGGAGGCAAATGAAAAGAGATGGGTAGGTATAGAAAACACGCTTTCTCAAACACAATTAGGGAGAATAATATGGAATCCGCCACAATATAGGACACTGGGCCCAAATACACATGAGATAACACGACAAGTATTTAAACTATGGGATCGAATACACACACAAAATAAATGGGGATACAATTCACCTTTGATCTTTTTGAAAGATAACGAATATTTTCCACCAGGACAACAAGAAATAGGGGGAAATTGGATAACAAAAGATAATGCACAATTAAAAGACATTTTAGTAAAAGATAATTTAAGCACTTGCCAAGCACTAAGAGAAGACAGAGTTGATGAGGATTGATGAATGGCGGTACCTCCAGCTACGTCAGTTTGTCATAAAGTTACCCCATCCATTACGGAGTAAAGAAGAGCTTAGACCTTTTGAACAGATATGTCAGAAGGATAAACCAAAAAAAAAAAGGAAAAACATTGGTTTGATATATAAAATACTCTGAGGGGGACGAGCTGGACGAACCGGTGTTTATCAAAAAATGGGAAAAAGAACTGGGGGTACAATGTAATTCCCAAAATAGAAAGAAAATATTTAAATTAATTCATTACGCGGGGGGAGGGAATAAATTGATAGAAACAAACTACAAATGCATAGCAAGATGGTACGCCACCCCTGATAAACTTAGTAGGTTCAGAAACGATCAATCTCCGGAGTGCTGGCGAGGGTGTAGGACAACTGGGAGCATGGGCCACATATGGTGGGATTGCCCCACAATAAAAGAATACTGGAAGAGGATAATTGATATAATAAAGGTGGTTACAGGAAAAGAAGTTAGAGAAGACCCATGGATGGTGTTATTTCACGGGACAGAGGAGCCAATAAAACAATATAAATCATCATTAGTCCCCATATTACTTGATACCGCAAAAAGCCTAATTCCGAGAAAATGGCGAGAGAAAGAGAGCCCTAAAATCCAGGAATGGATTTTTCGGGTAACCGAAATTCAACATCTGGAAGGTGGGGAGGGAGGAGAAGAGGAATTAGCCATAAAGGAGGAGAAGGATAGGAAATGGGATCTCTGGGAAAAATTCAAAAAATCATGGCGATACGTAGAGGAAATAACACAATAGTAACAATGGGAAAGGAAATTTGTGATTTGTTGCGTGCTCTGGGTGTCCTCTTCCTTTCTTCTACCAGCATAGGAAATAAAAGAGGGGGGGGGATTGGGGGGGGGGGTAAAATAACGTGAAGAAGCAGTGCGAGGGTTGGTACGGGCTAAATACTAGGGATAGTATAGGATAACGTGGCTCTATCTTTTTTTTTTTTTAGTTTATATATATATATGAATGAATAAAGATTATTGTTGGTAATGTTAACTTAAAAGATGAGCTACAATGATGTGAAGACGAGGAAAACAAAATGAACGTTAAGTTGATTGGAGCCTCGCAGATAAATTCGCTGATGTAGCAAAAAAAAAAAAAGAAAAAAAAAAGAGAAATCTTTCCGTACTTGAAGATGAAATCTCTTTTCCTCTAGACGTAAAGAGTGCCCCCGTGTCCTCTGGGTTGACCTACAGAGAACTCAACACCAAGTTCACTATATGGACCCCTAATATATTTGAACATATCCCCCCTTATTCTCCTCTTCTCAAGAGTGAATAAATTTAGTTCCTCTAATCTCTCCTCATAGCTGAGCTCCTCCATGCCTCTTATCAGTTTGGTTGCCCTTCTCTGCACTTTCTCCAGTTCCCTGATATCCTTTTTGAGAACTGGTGCCCAAAACTGAACTGCATATTCCAGATGAGGTCTTACTAATGATTTGAACAGGGGCAAAATTATATCTCTCTCTCTGGAGTCCATACCTCTCTTAATACAAGAAAGGACTTTGCTCGCTTTGGAAACAGCAGCTTGGCATTGCATGATGTTGAGCTTATGATCTACCAAAACTCCCAGATCCTTCTCCACTATGGATTCCCCCAGTTGTACTCCCCCTAGCATGTATGATGCATGCATATTCTTAGCCCCCAAGGGCATAACTTTTACATTTATCAACATAAAACCTCATCTGCCACATAGTCGCCCAATTAGACAGAGCATTGAGGTCGGCTTGTAAATTGGAGACATCCTGTAAGGACGTTATTCCACTGCATAGCTTGGTGTCATCTGCAAAGACAAATGTTACTTTTGATCCCAGACCCAATATCATTTATAAAGATATTGAAAAGGTAAGGGTCCCAGCACTGAACCTTGGGGTACACCACTGACAACCTTAGACTATTTAGAGTAAGAATCATTAATCACTACTCTCTGAATTCTGTCTTTTAGCCAGTTTTCTATCCATCTACAAACTGATATTTCCAAACCTGTAGACTTTACCTTACACATGAGCCATGTGTGGGGAACTGTATCGAACGCTTTTGCAAAATCCATGATACCACGTCCACCGCCACCCCTCTGTCTGTTTACTTACCTCCTCATAAAAAAAATATCAGATTTGTCTGACAACTTCTGTCTTTCATGAATCCATGTTGTCTGTTGCTTAAAGTGTTTTTGTTCAGCAAGAACTCGTCGATGTGGTCTTTTATTAAACGCTCCAGTATCTTCCCAGCTATAGAAGTTAAGCTAACAGGTCTATAGTTACTTGGTAAAGACTTTGATCCCTTTTTAAATATAGGCACCACGTTCGCCCTGCGCCAATCCAGTGGGACTATTCCCATCATTAATGAGTCCCTAAAAATTAGATACAATACAAATATAATACAATTCATTTAGGATCCGTGGATGGATGCCATCAGGGCCAGGTGCTTTATCCACCTTTATTCTGTCTAAATATTTATGGACCATATCACTTTTGAGCCATTGTGGATCATTTGGGGCTGTGTCACTATCACCCCCATTATGGACATGCGCTCCCCCATGCTCCTTTGTATACACAGAGCTGAAGAAAATATTTAATAAATTAGCCTTCTCTTTGTCCCCAATCACCCACTCTAGATTATTTTGTAAAGGGCCTACATGCTCAGACTTGACCCTTTTACTATTAATATATTTGAATAATTTTTTGGGGTTTGTCCTACTATCTTTTGCAATCTGTCGTTGGTTTTGAATTTTTGCATCCTTGATTTTCCTTTTTACATTTTCTGTTAAATTCTTTGTAACATTTAAATGACACTAGTGTTCCTTCATTTTTATATTTTTTAAAAGCTCTTCTCTTATAGTTGATAGCTTTTTTAACTTTGGCCTTGAGCCACATTGGTTTTGTTTTTAGCCTTTTAAACTTATTGCCCATGGGAATATACTTTGCAGTGAGGTCCCAAACAGTCTTTTTGAAGAATTCCCATTTCTGTTCTGTGCTCATTGAAGCGAATATTCTCTCCCAGTCGAAGTCCTGGAGAGCAGCCCTCATCCTTGGAAAATTTGCTCTCTTGAAGTTTTTAAAGTGTTTTTATCTTACCCATATGTATTTCTTGTTTAGCGCTAACATCAAAAGAAATCATGTTATGATCACTGCTACCCAGGTGTTCCTTTATGTGGACATTAGTAATAAGCTCTGCATGGTTTGAGATTACCAGGTCCAACAGAGCTTCATTCCTAGTTGGGGCCTCAATAAACTGGACCATAAAATTGTCCTGTAATAGGTTTATCATTTTTTGCCCTTTAACTGCCCCAGCAGTGCCATTACTCCAGTCAATTTCTGGGTAGTTAAAATCCCCCATTATTATCACTGTCCCAGCCCTTGCAGCCCTTTCCATCTGTGCAAGGAGCTGAGTCTCCACCTCCTCATTAACATTGGGTGGTCTATAACAAACTCCAACGATTAACTTTGAACTACACCCATCTAAATGCACTATACAGTATAGCTTTATATATTGGTGGATAGAGGGAACATTTAGTGCATGTAATGCAAGGAATTGGATATTGGCTACTAGAGTATATACTGGCTCTCTACTATCAGTCTGCTTTAGCAACTCTTTACATTAAAGATCAACCACACAGGGAAAGCATTGTTTTCAATAAGTCAGGAAGCTCATAGACAAGTATTCTGAGAAGAAACTGTAAAGCACAATATTTTATGAATGTTGACACATATTGTACAACTATTTTGTAGGCTGCTATAAAGAAATATACAGCCATTTATTTCATCGGTACAAGTCAAGAGCCACAAAAACACATGAATTGTCCAATCTGTAAGATGAGGAGTTGCCATCACTTAACCACTTCCTGCCCAGGCCAATTCTGACATTTCTCTCCTACATGTAAAATTCCTAATTTTTTTGCTAGAAAATTACATAGAACCCCCAAAAATTATATATGTTTTTTTAGCAAAGACCCTAGAGAATACAATGGCGGTCATTGCAACTTTTTATCTCGCACGGTATTTGCGCAGCAATTTTTCGAACGCGTTTTTTTCAGAAAAAAAAACAGTTTCATGCTCAAAAAAAAAACAAATCAGTAAAGTTAGCCCAATTTTTTTGCATAATGTGAAAGAGGAGGATACGCCGAGTAAATAGATACCCAACATGTCACGCTTCAAAATTGCACGCGCTCATGGAATGGCGCCAAACTTTGGTATTTAAAAATCCCCATAGGCGACGCTTTAAAATTTTTTACTGGTTACATGTTTTGGGTTACAGAGGAGGTCTAGGGCTAGAATTATTGCTCTCGCTCCAACGTTTGCGGCGATACCTCACGTGTGGTTTGAACACCGTTTTCATATGTGGGCGGGACTTACGTATGCGTTCGCTTCTGTGTGCGAGCTCACGGGGACAGGGGCGCTTAAAAAAAAATGTTTTTCTTTTTTATTGTTAATTTTATTTTTATTTTTTTAGTTTTACACTTAAAAAAAAATAAAAAAAAAAATTGATGACTTTTATTCCTATTACAAGGAATGTAAACATCCCTTGTAATAGGAATATGGCACGATCGGACCTATTTACAGTGAAATATGGGGTCAATAAGACCCCATACCTCACCTCTAGGCTGGGCAGAATAAAAAAAAAAAAAAAAAAAAAACGATCCTGGCTTCCTAGCCAGATTGGCGCCGTTAATTTGAATAACGAGGCCGGGCGTGACGTCATAACATCGCGCCCGGCCTCCGAACGATCATAGAGACTCCGGGGACAATCTAGTCCACCGGAAATCTCTATGATCACATCCTGGGGCCGGCGGATCCTGTGACCGACTCACCGATGGAAACGGTGAGTCGGTAGAAGCACCGGAGGGCGGCGGGAGGGGGGGGGGCGTCCCCTCCCGCCGCCCGTAAGAACGATCAAGCGGCGGAACAGCCGCTATGATCGTTCTTATGGTGTAGGGAATCGCCGGCTGAAAACGGCAATATCTAAATGATGTCTGTGGACTCAGGCATCATTTAGATATAACCACCGAAACCCCAGGCCGTCAATAGACGTACTGCGGTTTTGAAGTCATCCAGTTGAAATGTTGCATTTTTATAAGGGTTTAATTACACACAATGGCTGTTGTCTACACATATCCAACCAACATGGCTATGCTCTTTATATATGCACTGCTTTAGGCATCCATGCACACAGCAGAAACAGTTTGTACAGCTGTGATGTTGGCGGGACCACCATGCTGTGGAAATTCAATCCAGATAATAGACCCTTCTTAAGGTTTGCTGCCAGAATGTCTGATGGTGTCCATAGAGATCCCAATCATCAACCAAAATTTTACAGCTTTGGATAACGATTATTGAGCATGTGTGGTACAAATTTGGTTTCAGTAGACGCAAGATGGGAGTTCTTGCCGAATGGGGCTACCAAGAGCTTTACCAAAAGCTTACATGCTGGTATGGGAACTCAGTTGAGGGCAATAACTTTTCATCTTTGGGCACAAGCACCGGCACCCATGAATCACTACTCAATAAATCACTGATATGATTTTATAGTTTAGAAAAACTTTGGAGATTCTTGCATTTTACTCAACTCCAACCAACAGAAATATAAAACACTGTAAATAAATATCTGTTTTCATTTTAGGATTTCTTTCTGGGCAAAAAATATCCGTGCAATTTAACTATGGGAAAACATGTGCATAGATTTGAAATTCATACCATACTATTAAGTGCTATTTAAACTTTGCCATGATAAAAGATGATAATTAGCAGCTGTCCCATATTATATTTGAATGCAATGTTGCTTCACTAATGGGTATTTTCACTGCACTCGAGGGATGTGAACTCTGACACGATGTACACAGCGTAGAACTATGTTAACTACATTGGTTTTTTTTTCTTCTTCTTCTCATCTGTTAAACAACAGCTCTTCTGTCACCCCGTCTATCAAGCATCATTGCCTCCTGACTGACTGTTAATGTATAAAGAACAATGGGAAAACAAGGCGAAGACAAGTGAGCTGGAAACCAAGAGTAGAGCATCAACAATGTATGCCTGGAAGAGTTAATGCAAAATGTTATTTTCTTAGGCCCAAACAGAGGGAAAATATGCAAGGATAGATTTGGCTGTTTTTAAGCTGGTAGGAGACTAGATGTTAACCAACCATCTGACCTTAGAGACCCTGTCACCAAAAATTGCAGGTTAAAGCAAAGAGGACTTAAGTATTTTAAATGCTTACTTTTCAGTGTTTTTCTTATAAACGTATTTTTTATTTACTTCCAACCTGCCTTTGAACTTGCTAGAAAATTTTACTATTCCAGGAAGTCCATTCCCTAGAACAGGGATCCTCAAACTACGGCCCTCCAGCTGTTGTGAAAACTACACATCCCAGGAGGCATTCTAAAACTGACATTCACAGACATTACTAGGCATGATGGGAATTGTAGTTCCTGAACAACTGGAGGGCCATAGTTTGAAGACCCATGCCCTAGAACAGTGATGGCGAACCTTGGCACCCCAGATGTTTTGGAACTACATTTCCCATGATGCTCAGGCACTCTGCAGTGTAGATGAGCATCATGGGAAATGTAGTTCCAAAACATCTGGAGCACCAAGGTTCGCCATCACTGCCCTAGAACAACCCCCTCAATCCTTGCACGTCACAGCACTTCTGGGGTTGACCAGTTTTTGTCTGTGGGCTGATCCCATACCAACGACATCACACATGCCAAGCTGCCATTCGTGGCTTTTCGAGCCGACAATCTACTGGCATCCAATACATTTTTGCATTTTTACAAGTTTATCCAAGGTGGTACTTTTAACATTTTAATAAAGGGACTTAGAATCAAACAGACTTCGCTATGCTTGTTTATTCTTTTTATCCTTCTTTTTTTATCCTTTTTATCCCCGATTCATTTGGAGATGATACCGAGTGCCCACTGCCTGCCTCTGATGCCAGTTTATCATGTTTGAATTATAATTTTTGCTCCATGCCATCTGGTAAAAGGGGTATGCTAAATGTTTGTGTCTGGTGGTGGAGTTTGTCAATCCACTTTATTTGGACTTTTTTTTTTTTTTTTGTACGTTATGGACACACTTGCTGGTCTCATTATCTAATGGACTTTGTTCACATTATCACATCATTTTGTACGTTTTTGAAGTGTTATCTTTTTACCATGTATGTGCATATTCAGTTTATCTTGGGTATCAGCATGGTTCTTAGGAACTTTGCTTAGTTTCATTCAAGATATCTACTCTATTTTGTATGCGATTATATCACTTGGATAATTTATGATTTTTATTTTTTTCTTGCACAATGCACTTTTGATCTAGTGCTGCTTTTCATTTAAATTTTTTACATTTTAAATATCGTACATTGAGATGAACTCAATGTCACCACTTGAAAGGCCATAGTTATTGAAAGAGGATTTATATCATCTTAACCAAAAAAAAAAAAAAGGACTGCCATAGTGTTTCAAAAGACAAGGTTGGACATTTTAGGCCACCCCCTTTACCCTTGTGCATCATTATCATCAATAAATTGATCTGTCAGGTGTATAGTAGACATTGGGGTTGATTTACTAAAGGCAAATAGCCTGCACTCTGCAACAGCAGTTGCTCCAGAGCTTAGTAAATGAGGGAGAGCTCTGCTGAATTCCATCATCCAATCATGTGCAAGCAAAAGTTTTTTTTTTCCCCCTTTCATGTGATTGGGTACTTTTTGAAAAGTGCAGCTTTACCTCATTTACTAAACTCTGGAGCAACTGCATTTGCAAAGTGCACAGTCTATTTGCCTTTAGAAAATCAGCCATATTGCGTTAATGTATAGATAATGTGCTATATAAATGAACAGAAGCCTGTTCAGATACATGGGCAGTTATATCTACCTGAAAATGCTAGTTAGCTGGCTGTTTCTGAATACAGTATTGTCTTCAACACCAACTTTGAATATGTATACAGAAAGTAAATCAAGCATAAGAGGTTAGCCATGACAGGCCTCCTTATTTCCACATACAGTTTTTTTTTTTTTTTTTAAGTGCACAGTGATGGAGACCAACCTGTAGAACTCTCCAAAACTTCCAAAAATATAGGTAGATCAGACTGTTCCACATATGTTACTTGCAGCACTCCCAAAAATCAATTTTTCTTGCTTATGTTTGGTTTTCTGTTTTTCCCTAGATTTCAATACTGGATTTGATCATGCTATTATAAAAAGCCAGCCCTCCCACTTAGCACCTCTCACGTTTTGAGGTAAGGAACTCGGCTGAAGGGCTTGTCTCAGGTTCCACAAGGCAGAAGCAGGTAAGATTCTGTCATTGTGATTGTGTAATGTATTGACCTGAGGGGATTTATTTTCCCTCAGCAAAACTGGATTGTCACTTCAAGCAATTTTAAAACAATACACTTTTATTTCCTGGACATTATGCTGCAAAGCAACGGATTTGCACTGAGACTGGTGAAGGTAATATTGAAAAAAAAAAAAAAAAAAGATTCATCTGTTACAGTAAATTGGTTTCTCTACTTGGTATGATAAGGGGAAACAGTTTGTTTTATTTCCCATCGGCATGAGGATTTCAAATTGCCATATTTTGGAAAATTTTCCTGCAATGTGGTATGTGCCCATGACAGTGATAAGCCATGATTCATCACAGACAGCCATTCATTAACCAGGTCACTGAGTGTCTGCCTATTTCTGATTCACAGCCCACAATCATTTCAATATTTCCCCATTGCTGGTTTATATATCAATCCAAAGTAATGTCAGTGAGTAAATCCGGGATTTTGTATTGTTTTACTGAGAACAGGTTAAATATGTTTACAATGAACTAAGGCAGGCCATACAGGGTGCAAATTTCTTTCCTGCAACCAAGGGTTGCAGGGAAGAAATTTGCGCAATTCCACCATCAACCCAGACAATGTTGACGGGGAATCCCTCCTGCTGAGCCATTGTCTGCTCCCAGCGGGAGGAAGCTGTCCCTTCCGGGAGAAGACAGATGTTATCGCTAGTGGCTATAGCAGCCGCTAGCAATAATTGTAAAAGCATCTGTCAGGCCGGTTGTACCCAAGCTGATCGATCAACTTGGTACATTCAGCCTGCACATTAACGGTACGAATATCATCAGTTTCTGCTGAAACAGGCAAGATTCAAACTGTGTATGACCAGTCCAATGCCCTGTACACACAAGCGGATTTTCCGTCGGAAAAAACTTGGGTGGTTTCTCCAACAGAATTCCGCTCAAGCTTGGCTTGCATACACAGTCATACCAAAGTTCTTTGAACTTTCGACCGTCAAGAACGCGGTGATGTACAACACTACGACGAGCCGAGAAAATGAAGTTCAATGCTTCCGAGCATGCGTCTAATTGTTTACGAGCACGCGTAGGAATTTTGCAAGTCAGAATTTGTACAGACGATCGGAATTTCCAATCAGAACTTTTTCGACCGAAAAATAGAGAACCTGCTCTCAATTTTTTTGCTGGCAGGAATTCCACCAGCAAAAGTCTGATGGAGCTTACACACGGTCGAAATTTCCTACCAAAAGCTCACATCGGACTTTTCCTTTGGGGAATTTCCGATCATGTGTATGGGGCATAAGACTGGTGGCCAAACTTTTTTGTCATTCTAGTAAAATACACATCAAGCCCTTTACATTAGTCTGATTTTCCTTCCTGAGAAGCTAATTAAGATTTATGTGACGTTTCTAGGTGCTGGGCTACTGTGGAATACCCTTCTAATATGTTACCCCTATATTATAGTACTGTAGGTATACTCACACAAGTCATTATACTTACATTGCATAAAAAGATCCCACTGCATTGAAAACGCAGGTAGACTTAAAGCAAACTTGTGCTTTGCCCATTCAGAGCAAAACTTGTTTGCTTTAAACCCCCTCCCCCAGTAATATATACTTATCTTCCACCGTACTTATCACCAGGAACCAAAGAAAATAGTTGATACTTTAGCTATTGAGAAGTATGTGACTAACTGCATGTGAAAGCACTGGGCCTGTTATTAGGATTTCAAGGAAGTCCATAGGCCCAGGCATTTTTTTACTGACAAAACATGGGAAATTTACTAGCAAAACACATTTTTTACTGGCAACCTGAGAAATTACAGAACTCCTATTGAAAACGAACAGTCAATATTTGAACAGTATAAACATAAGGAAACACTGACAATACCTATAACATGGTAATTTGCTTAATTTACACTTAAAAAGTCAACACGGCATGAAATTATCAGCCCCTGATATTTACTGGCAGTTGTAAAAAACAAACAAAAAAAAAACTGATTTTTAGAAACTGTCAGTATATTTACTGGCAGTTGGAAACCCTAGGTCAGCTAGCACTGCGACTTGTACCATTTACAGGGCCTTTTCAGTCCCCATGGATGAACAAATTGAGAAAGGAGCAAAAGTGTTATCCTATGTGTCCATGCACATTAGGACAATTACAGGCATATTTTAAGCTCAGCGTTTAGAGTCAGGAAAAAAAATAACCTTCTGGTCTGCGTTTTTGATTGGAGCTTTCTGGCAAAAAAAAAAAAAAACACCTTCTAAACTCAAGTGTACAAGAACACTCTATATGTGCATTTGTTCCTGGCGAGGGATTTTTTTTTTTTTTTTTAAAGTGCAGTGTGCATGGAGCCTGAATCTATCTATAGCGATACCCTCACTTAAGAGGGCCGCAAGTTTGGTTTGGGCCCTGAGCACAGCTCCGCCAACCCCCACCGGCAATCTGCTCTACCCACTCTGGCACAGTTAGTATCTAGCAATACACATTAAATCGCTTATACTCTAAATATGTGTGTGCGTGGGTGGATAACTCAAGCTCATAGACAATCTTTGAAAGTATATAACTGACTTTACTTGTTGTTTTATAAAAGGAATAACATGAATCGAACATTTGGTTTGCAACACATAAGCAGGTCCCTGCAGTAACCAGTAATAAAGATAAACAGAGTAATCAGCATAATAAAGTATTGCTATGCAACTCTAGCCCTGCCCTTTTTCAGCTACTTCCCCGCATGGGTAAACTAACACCCAGCACTATCTACCTATGCAGTCAGGCCTGACTGATCTAGATGGAAGTCCAGTGAAACAATATTCGCTAGCAATCTTTCGGTGGTGCACTTGAAGAACAACTTTGTAATCCAAACGAATAATAAAGATAAAGTATCTGTCTTTAAACAGCTCTCACCACCCGGACAAGTCCAAGTCCGTTTCCTCCGCCGATTCGTCTAGGAACAGGAATCCACCGACCTCCGAGTCTTCAATCCTTCTGGTGTACTGCAGCAAGGATGAGAAAATGTCTCTCAGGTGCAGCTAGGCTGGCAGAGGGCTCTTTGGAAAAGAGCACAAGGCCCAGGCTTCAGGCCTTGTGCCTCCAGCAGTTCAGCACAGACCTCCTCTTCCAAGGAGAGGGGGGGATGTCCAAAAAAAGAGACCGAACTAGGCCTCTCCCCCTCCTTATATGCCCTCCCCCATGAGTCTCTGGGGCATAACTCCAAACATCCTGGGAACCAGCGGGGTTCTGGGAACAGTAGTTTTATAGTCCTTAAAGAGACCCCGCTACACACTCCCCCCACTTAAACTCTTTGGTCCCCAAAGATAAACTTTTAACACATATCCTGTACCAATTTTGAAAGTGCTGGGTATGATGTTGGTACAGGGAATTTCCACCAGAACTCAGAGGTGGGATTCCCTGTCCCACAGGTCACACTGGCATGAGTGGCCTGCCTAACTGTGCCAGAGAGTGAGCTGGGGTTGCCCTCCACCAAATGGTCAGTGGAGGGATTAGAGCGTTCAGCACTTCTTCTAGCAGTCACAACAGAGTCCTCAGAGCTCTCCCCCATTTGAGAGTAGGTTAGCTTCTTGGGGGGGTCTCACAACTTGGCGAGCTCTCTGTTCTCTTGGGACTTCAGGCTCTGGTGCCACAGGCTCTACTTCAGGAACACACTCTGACAGCATCACTGGTTCTGGAACATCGGTCCTTTCCTCTTCTGAGTAAATGCTAGGGATATCTTCCCAGCCTTCAGGCACACCACTAGATGGAATGAACTCTGTAGCTTCTGGGTTCAGTGTCCCATCCTGTGTATCCTCAGTAGGTGGGAGATCTATGGCAGAATTTCCTGGAGTTGATGAAGGCCACAGCCACTCAAGCTCTCCTCTTCCACCTTCACCTCGTTGGGAATCTTGTCCATCTCTAACCCGGGAGGTCTGAGACCGAGTGCTAGGTCCCGGGGTATCCAGAATGGAAACAGATTCTGGTGGATTTCTCACTGGAGGTATTCTGACTGCTTCAGTAAGCGGGAGCAAATGATTCCTGTGCCAAGTCTTCAAGGGCCCCACTTTCCCCTCTGGTTTTAACTTATATACAGGCAATCCAGGTAGCTTTCTGCAAATGACATAGGGCTCCGATCTCCATCTATCAGCAAGCTTGTGCTTCCCAGGGATCCCCAGGTTGCGTAGCAGTACACGGTCCCTTCCTTGGTCTGAGTGGATTCTCTGTGGTAATCCATAGTGGACAAAGTATTTTTCCATGAGCACCTTGGCCACAGTGGAGGCCTTTTGGTCTTTGGTGGGGAAAGCCTGGGCATAACGGGTGAAATGATCGGTTACCACCAGAACATTTCCCAATCCACTCAAATCGGGTTAGAGGCAGAGAAAGTCAATGCACACCAGATCCATTGGACCCTGACTCTGTAGGTGGCCCATTGGGGCAGCTTGATGGGGTAGAGTCTTCCTCTGGATGCATCGTGCACAAGAATGGCAATATTCCTCCACTTCTGCCCTCATACAGGGCCAATAGAACCGGCTTCTGACTAGCTGGAAAGTTCTCTCCGCCCCTAGATGGCCATGCTGGTCATGTAAGGCAATTAGTACCATCTCTCGGTGCTTCTCTGGGAGAAACAACTGCCACTTATCTTCTGAGTTATCAGAGGGGCCCCTTCGGTAGACCACTCCCTGATGTACTTGTAGCTTATCCAACTCTTTCCTCAGCAGGCGAGCCTCCTTGGAAGGGTGATGTCGAAGTCCCTCTGGATTCTCGTTCTCCAAAGCTTCAAGGACCAATCTCCCCATGGGGTCTTCCAATTGGTCATAGCTCAGCTCCTTTCTGGACAGCTTTGGCAGGAGTTCCTCTGCTAGTTGAGTTACCCCACAGTAGGGTTGAGAGACTCCCACTGCGGTGACTCCTATCTCTTCTGCTCTGGAGCCCCCTCTTGCTTGAAACTCAGCACCCTGACAGAGTGCTCGCACTCCTTCCGGTGCTACCTGGGTCCAGTCTTCCCAGTCATTGACCATGACATGAGATCTTCAGGACAGGGCATCTGCATCCCTATTTCCAGCCCCTGGTCTGTACTTTAGACTGAAGTTGAATCCGGATAATGCAGCCAACCATCTGTGTCCGGTTGCATCTAACTTTGCAGTAGTGAAGAGGTAGGTCAGAGGATTGTTATCTGTCTTTACGGTAAACTCCGCCCCATAGAGATAGTCCTTCAGTTTGTCTACTACTGCCCATTTGAGGGCCAAGAACTCCAATTTATGAGTGGGGTAGTTCTTCTCCGAGGGAGTCAGGCTTCGGCTCACATAGGCCACTGGTCGCAGCTGCTCTTCATACTCTTGATAGAGCACTCCGCCTAGGCCCTCATGACTGGCATCGACATGTAGCTCATATGGTCTGGTGGGGTCGGCATAGGCCAGGACTGGGGCCGTGGTAAGGCTCCTCTTCAAGGTTCGGAAAGCCTCTTCACACCTTGGGTTCCACTGATCTTGAACCGACTCACCGGCCCTCCTAGGTCCCAAGCCATCCTCTTCTCCTTCAGTCTTGAGCAATTCGTTTAGTGGCTTGGCAATCCGGGCAAACCCATCCACAAATCTTCTATAATAGGAGCAGAACCCCAGGAAAGATCTGAGCTCTGTGACTGTTGTCGGTCTTGGCCAAGAGGTAACTGCCTCCAACTTCTCAGGGTCTGTAGCCACTCCCTTTTCAGACACTATGTGTCCCAGATAGTTCACAGAGGATTGGTAAAACCGGCACTTCTCGGGAGAAAGCTTGAGTCCCTCTTCGCTGAGTCTTCTCAACACCTTCTCCAACCTGGCCTCATGTTCTTCCAAAGTCTTCCCGAAGACAATGACATCGTCCAAGTACACAAGGACTTCTATGAGATTCATGTCTCCAACGGTCTTCTCCATGAGGCGTTGAAAGGTAGCAGGGGCTCCAGACAGGCCCTGAGGCATTCTGTTGAATTCAAAGAATCCCACTGGGGTTATGAAAGCTGTCTTCTCTCGGTCTTCCTGGTGCATGGGGATTTGGTAGTACCCACTCTTGAGGTCCATTACACTGAACCACTTGGCACCAGACAAACTCTGTAGGGCATCCTCTATTCTAGGTGTGGTATACTGGTCAGGGATGGTCCTCCTGTTGAGAGTCCTTTAGTCGATACAAAGCTTTAACGACCCATTCTTTTTCCTGACCACCACTATGGGGGAGGCATAGGGACTTCTAGACTCCCGAATCACACCAGTCTTCTTCAACTCCGCAAGCTGCTCCCTCAGATCCTCCAGATCAGCTAGAGGGACCCGCCTAACCCTTTCCCTGAAGGGTTTGTCTTCTTGGAGGCGGATTCGGTGGGTGGCACTCCTGGCACATCCCACATCAAACTCATCCTTTGAGAAAATCCTCTCCCATCTAGTCAGCTGGGCCTTGGCTCTCTCCTTCCAGGCTCCAGGTAGGTCCGGGTTCTCCATGGAAAGTTTTTCCCAAACATCTCCTCCTTCACCCGTTCCTTTTACTTCTGACCAGCTGACTGGGGCCGCAGGACTCACCTGCCCCAACAGCATCCTGGCAGGGATCTCTATGGGTCTCTCCGTAGGGTTTCTCACACTCACTGGGACTCTTCCTCGAGCCTTCTTCAGGGCCTTAATTGGAATCACTTCCGGTATCACTTCCAGGCCTGAGTGGTCCTCCCTTGGATCGGATTCCAGCATGACAAAGGGGCCAGGCTGCTCTCAGGTAAGCTTCACCGTGCCCCTCAGGCAGGCTACCTCTCCGGGCTGCAGCACCACTCCTTCTCTCCCAAGTCTCCACACCTTCCCTATCCCCTCTCCTGGGGTCTTCTGCTCTAGGACCAACCGTTGGTAGGCTGTGTTCAGCATGGCATGGATATTGGGATCTTGATGGTTTCTCGTCTTCACTAGAGGGGTCAGAAGTCTTCGCACCAGATCCGTATTGGTCCCTATGATGAGGGACATCTTGCTGGCTCCGGGCGGTCTAGGACACACAACTGCCAGGGTGTCAAACACCTCTGTTTTCCCCGCCACAGATGGATCGAAGGTCAGCTTTATGGGTAGGTAACCATCGTAGGGGAAACTCTGAGCTCCCAGGCCCCATATCTCCAGCTCTTCTATCTTCTGTATAGGCAAATGGCTCAAGTGCCTATCATAGAAGTCTCTGTACAACAAAGTCACTTGAGCTCCAGTGTCCAGGAGGGCCTTCGTGTAGACTCCTTCCACCTGGATGGAGACAGTGGGGGACGGGCCAACCAATTCTTCTGGGTAGGGCCGGGTTGAGGCCACCCTCTTCTGGGGACCCGTCTTCATCCAGTTGGTTTTTGACTTTATTCTTTTTCGGGCCTGGTATGCATTGACCCTCCCCACAGTAATGGGAGTACAAACCCGCTGAGGGATGTTATTGTTTCTTATTTGTAGACATTCCTTCTGAGGGGTCTGGTTTTCTCTCTTTCTCTTCCTTCTATTCAGTTTGGAGTTCACTGAAAGGCATGGGCACCCGGTTGACTCCCTCACCGGGGCCCTCTGGAGTTTCCCGCCGGCTGGCGGTTATCTATCTTCTTCTTCTTGGGACTGGAACATCTACTGGCGAAGTGGCCACTGCCCCCGCAGTTGTAGCATAGCATCTCTTCTCGGTCTCGAGTGGGGCTTGGTGTTGGTGTATCTGGAAACAACTCCTTCCTAGGACTTGGTTTCTCGGCTCCCCCTTGACCTTTCGCCATCATAGCAGTCAACATCTCCATCACCTGGGACATCTGTAACTTCAAAGTGTCCACCTCCTTATCTCTAGCGGGAGTCATGGCCGGTGTAACTATTGCTACCGGTTGTTCGACGGGCTCGATGAGATGTTCTTCCCTTTTCTCTTCCAGTAGGGCCTCTTCCTCTCTGATCATTCGGATGAGGTCAGTGTACTCCAGATTCTTCCCATCCTGTCGGGCACGCAGTGTCCATGCAATAGGATCCATGGGTTGAGCTCCCCTCAGTACCTGTTGAGCACGGGCCTCATCTACTTTCCCTGGGCTGATCCCCTTCCTTAGGATCATCCTATGCAGGATTTTATCTAAACGTTCCATGTAGTCTGATAGTTTTTCACCTTTCTTCTGGTAGCAATGCTCTAACTGATAAGCAAGCTCAGAGATTTTCTCTGTCCCACCAAACACATTCTGTAATATATCTAGGTACTCCTGCGCATTACAGTCTGTCCTGCTCATCTTCAGGTTGCGTACGGCCTCTAGAGCAGGCCCCTTTAGACTTTCCACAATCCTCTGCTTCTTTCTGCTCTCTGGAACTTCCCATTCCTCTAGTGCCTGAGTTGCGCTATCTAACCACTCTTCAAATCCCTTTTCTTCCGAAGGTACAGGTTTCCTCCCTGAAAACATCCAGAGTTTTCTGTACCCCGACATTGGGTAATCTGTGGGATCCTTCTTGCACTGGGCCACAATCTCCCCCAGGACAGCACACAGTTCTGCGCTAAGGGTGGCCGGTGCTGGTCTGAGACTCTCGGGTGAGGTACGGGCCGCAGCCTGCGGTGATCCCGTTGGCGATGGCTCCTCCTTTGCGTGCGCCAACCTATAGGATCTGTTGTCTTGTGTCCGCACACAGTTGCGCTTGCAAGCCTCCGGCATCCCATCCCAGTATTCCACTAGCGCGTACTGATATGAGATGTCTGGGTCTGATTTTATCTCCATCACCCATAGTTCATGGTCTGGGGACACTGACTTCATTAACTCCTCTACGGTCTCAGTCGACCATTTCTCCCCTGGGAGGCTAATGACCACTGACTGACTTGGGTCGGCCTTAGCCGCTTCACACCACGCTCTGACTCCCTGTGGGTCCATGCCGGTACCTCTGGCGTGTTCACCGCTGTCTCAGAAATCCCGGATTTACGAGCCCCCACGTATAGCGATACTCTCACTTAAGAGGGCCGCAAGTTTGGTTTGGGCCCTGAGCACAGCTCCGCCAACCCCCACTGGCAATCTGCTCTACCCACTCTGGCACAGTTAGTATCTAGCAATACACATTAAATCGCTTATACTCTAAATATGTGTGTGCGTGGGTGGATAACTCAAGCTCATAGACAATCTTTGAAAGTATATAACTGACTTTACTTGTTGTTTTATAAAAGGAATAACATGAATCGAACATTTGGTTTGCAACACATAAGCAGGTCCCTGCAGTAACCAGTAATAAAGATAAACAGAGTAATCAGCATAATAAAGTATTGCTATGCAACTCTAGCGCTGCCCTTTTTCAGCTACTTCCCCGCATGGGTAAACTAACACCCAGCACTATCTACCTATGCAGTCAGGCCTGACTGATCTAGATGGAAGTCCAGTGAAACAATATTCGCTAGCAATCTTTCGGTGGTGCACTTGAAGAACAACTTTGTAATCCAAACGAATAATAAAGATAACGTATCTGTCTTTAAACAGCTCTCACCACCCGGACAAGTCCAAGTCCGTTTCCTCCGCCAATTCGTCTAGGAACAGGAATCCACCGACCTCCGAGTCTTCAATCCTTCTGGTGTACTGCAGCAAGGATGAGAAAATGTCTCTCAGGTGCAGCTAGGCTGGCAGAGGGCTCTTTGGAAAAGAGCACAAGGCCCAGGCTTCAGGCCTTGTGCCTCCAGCAGTTCAGCACAGACCTCCTCTTCCAAGGAGAGGGGGGGGGTGTCCAAAAAAAGAGACCAAACTAGGCCTCTCCCCCCTCCTTATATGCCCTCCCCCACGAGTCTCTGGGGCATAACTCCAAACATCCTGGGAACCAGCGGGGTTCTGGGAACAGTAGTTTTATAGTCCTTAAAGAGACCCCGCTACATATCCATATGAACATATCCCATATGCCTTGTTACACTGCAGATACCCCCAAACTGCTCTCCAGTCTCAGTGGGATAAAAGGTTACGGAGTATAAAATGTGGCAGTTTGTGTACTCTTTCACTCAGTACTCACCCCTGTGGTAAAAGTAACAATTTAATTTTTTTCTGTATGTTTGGCATCTACTTACCATCTCTGTTAACTAAAATTAAATTCAGCAAAAAATATGTACTGTGCATTAAAAATTTTAAGTTTTAAAAAATTTTAAGTTTTAAAAATAAAAAGTGCATTAAAAATGGCAGAAATATGACGTTTAAGCTTCTCTCCTGCATGGATATTTAATTTGCCATTTAGAAAGGGTACAGAAACAGGAGTACGGTGATGTGGGCTTGAGATAATTAAAACACCCTTTTCTGACTTTCTTTTTTCTTGTATGTACCCAGTTCCTTAATACGTTGGATCAAAGTGGGCTTTCCATAATGTATGACACTTTTGTGTTAATTAGGGATGGGTGAATGGTTCGGCCCTGAGCATAAGTTCGAGTCAAACTTTGGTTTGCGAACACCAAACACTATGCGCTGTTCGGGGCAAATTTGAAAGCTGCTGGAACACCGTTAAAATTTATGGGACAAATTATATACGCTGCGTTAAAAAGTGATATTAGTTGTAGTGTAAACTAAAAAGTGGGTATATTGCTTGCAAAATAAATATTGAATCACATGAATAATAAATAGAATGAATACTTATATGAGTAAATACATAAAATAAATGCATATAACATATAATGGTAAACTCAATTTAAAAGTGCTTGGTGCATAACTGTGTTTAAAATACCAAAGGCATAAATAATACAGCAAAGTGCTCCTGTGCAGTTCTAAAGTGTCCAAAAATGTAATTAATGACCGTGCTGGAAAAAGCAATACAAACAAAATGTTTGGTTCAGGTCATATGACAAGGTGCTCATGTGCATATGAGTAGCGACCAGTGTCACTGATAACGTGATAATGTAGTCCGTGTAATTTGATAAACAAATTGGTATGTGATCCAAGGCATGCTAGGGTGTCATCACTCAGGTGCCCCCCTTAGGTAGTAAATAATCACCTTAGAGCGTACGACTTTGCAATTAAGCAAAGTCAAAGCATGCATGTGAACCACCTCTGGGCTCTTTAGTAGTGTCAGGCTCCTGGGCTCCTCAGCATATCCATCCGGGATATATAAAATAAGAAAACTCGATGGTGCAATAAAGTTTTAAATCATTTTTTAAATAATAATAAAAAACTTTCAGGGGTACTCTCACAATTCATATCTGTCAGTGCCCCATGATAAGCCTGTACTAGTATATACCAAAGTGGTATCGGGATGAGACGAGCGTCCTCCTCAGCTTACAAGCTGCCTGTCTTGCTGATCCCTCCCCAATGCGGGAGAAGGTATTTTAGACAGTTATGCTCAAGCACGTTCAAATTGAGTTTACCATTATACGTTATATGCATTTATTTTACGTATTTACTCATATAAGTATTTCATCTATTCATTTATTTTGGAAGCAATATACACACTTTTTAGTGTACACTACAACTAATATCACTTTTTAGTGCAGCGTATATAATGTATTCATTTGTTTTTTGCGCGGTATATGTGACGTGTTTAACGCTAGCAGCTTTTAGGTAATTTATTCAATTCAAGCATCTAGGCCAGTGATGGCGAACCTTGGCACCCCAGATGTTTTGGAACTACATATCCCATGATGCTCCACTACACTGCAGAGTGCCAGAGCATCATGGGAAATGTAGTTCCAAAACATCTGGGGTGCCAAAGTTCGCCATCACTGATCTAGGCAGTGGTGGCTTGCAGGTCTTCTTCCATTAAAGTCTATGGGACACTAACATGAAAAATCACAAGGGCTCATTTTAAAGGCTTATAAGCAAGTATTGTCATAAAATGTGTTTGGGGACTTGGGTCCTGTCCCAGGGCATATGTATCAATGCAATTTTTTTTTTTTTAAAACAATTTTTTCGGGAGCAGTGTTTTGTTTTTCTAATGCTTAAAGTGAAACAATAAAAATGAAATATTCCTTTAAATATCATGCCTGGGGGGTGTCTATAGTATGCCTGTAAAGTGGCACATTTTCCCCGTGTTTAGAACAGTACTGCAGAAAATTACATTTCTAAAGGAAAAATTGTAATTTAAAACTGATCGCAGCTGTAATAAATTGTCAGGTCTCGACAATATAGATACAACTCATTGAAAAAAGGCATGTCCCCCCCCCAGTCCATTACCAGGCCCTTTTGGGTCTGGTAAGAATATTAACGGTAACCCCGAACCAAAAATGTTAAAATTAAATTGCGTGAGGATCCCCCCAAAATCCATACCAGGCCCTTCAGGTCTGGTATGGATTTTAAGGGGAACCCTGCATCAAATTTTAAAAAAATGGTGTGGGGTCTCCCAAAAATCCATACCAGACCCTTCAGCTCTGGTATGGATTTTAATGGGAACCCTGCGCCAATTTAAAAAAAAAAATGGCAACAGGGTCTCCCCAAAATCCATACCAGACCCTTATCCGAGCACGGAACCTGGCAGACCACAGGAAAAGAGCTTCCCCGTGGCATCAGAGGGAGGGCAGGGTCACCCTTTTACATCACCAGGTAGCCCCGCCCTCAGCTATATAAGAAGGACTTGTCCCAAGCTGTCTCTTGTCTTTTTTTTTTTTTACAATTTTTTAGACTTTTTTTGTGAAATAGGTGTAAAATATACCCTGTTATCAATTCACATAGGGATGGCCAGAATCTGAGGGTCCCCTTGTTAAAGGGGACTTCCATATTCCGATAAGCCCCCCGCCTGCATACCCCCACAACCAGCGGGCTGGGGATGAGGCCCTTGTCCCCATCAACACGGGGACAAGGTGCTTTGGGGGGCTACTCCAAAGCACCCTCCCCATGTTAAGGGAAGGCGCAGGGTTCCCCTTAAAATCCATACGGGGTCTGGTATGGATTTGGGGTGGGGCCCTACGCCATTTGTTTTTTAAATTGGGCACAGGGTTCCCTTTAATATTCATACCAGGCGCCCAAGGGCCTAGTAATGGGGGGGGGGCATGCCATTTTTTACAATGAGTTTTATCTATATTGCCAAGACCCAACAATTCATTACAGCCGCAATTAGTTTTAAATTACAATTTTTCCTTTAGCAATGTCATTTTGCTGTGGTACTGTTCTAAACATGGGAAAAATGGGCCACTTTATAGGCATACTATGGACACCACCCAGGCACGATATTTAAAGGAATATTTAATTTTTATCGTTTCATATTAGCATTAAATAAAGAAATCACTGCTCCCGAAAAAACGTCAGTTAAAAAATTAAAAATAGCATTGATTCATGTCCCCTGGGGCAAGACCCGGAGTCCCCAAACACTTTTTTATGACAATAACTTGCATATAAGCCTTTAAAATTAGCACTTTTGAGTTTTCATGTTCGTATCCCATAGACTTTAACAGTGTTCGTGTGATCTTCTGAAATTTTTGCCTGTTCAGTATGTTCTATATATTATTTTTCTTTTTAATTTTTTTTATTTATATTTGTTATAGTTACTATTCATTTGATAAACAGTGTTTTTTAATTCCTTGTACGATAATGAATTAACATTAATATTGAATTTTGTTTTTAAATGTTTTTCCACGATATTGGTTATGATATCCAGATATTAGATGATTGGTGGTGGATCGATTGGTTGTCTCACCTTGTGACTATAAAATCCCTGTTTTATGCTGGGACTTGAGCGTGTTATCTGAGGGATGGTTTAAACCCTGAAACATGTAATTGTATACTGCTCCAGCACCTGCTGCGATACTCATCACATTCCCTGTTCTGATCCATCAGGCTTTGCCGATGTCTGCCTGCGGCTGGGGATGAGTCCGGACACCTTGCAGTTCAGCCTCGTTTTCGCTGCCCCTCCAGCATCCATCTCTGGTCTCACCGGCCACTGTAGCAGCTCTGCCATCTTCCACTCTGGTCATGCAGTGATCGTGCTTCCTGGTTCTGTGCCCAGCATTTCCCTTCCCTGATGTAGCCTGGCTTTGGTTATGGTCAGCGCTCCCAACTGTTGGAAAGTGTTTTGGGGCTTCCCCTTTTTTGGTCTGCAACCCCCTCTGTCCACAGCACTCACGGAAGTGGGAAAGCCGTTTTTCCACCCCCTTTGGCTCCATTGATAGCACCATCACAGTGAGTTTGGCTATTCTGAAAATGTTTCCCATTTGTACTGTGTATTGGTTACATGTTTTATCAGCAATAAACTGTTTTAAATTTCACATGGATTGCGTCTCTTGAATTGATTCCTTCCACCTACCGGATCTGCGCTTCCCAATTCTCTTTTGAATTTGTAATGGAAATGAGACATACAGATAAACCTTCTGTTTTAAGAGGGCTCCACTGTCCTTTAGACATTCAGCTAAAAAGGACAACTGTCCAAGGGTGTCCAAATGTTAGCTGACCACTCTGCTTCAACCTCCAACTACATTGCTCAGAAACAGTGGACACTGCCATTATTTAGCCCAACGCCCACAGGCATACAGATAAACAAACAAAATCGTCTCCAAAGTCTTACATGGCTTTTACCTATTTTTTATTTTTTTATTGCAGTCACACTTGAAGGATACATTTTGATTGACTAGGTCACAACACTTTGCTTTTACAATGAATCAAGGTAATAAGTTATGCAGTCTCCTAGTCCAGTCTTTTTTCTTCTTTCTGTAATGTTCACAAATATCTAATTTTTTTTTTCAGAGGAATACTTCAGCAGAATGTTATCCGACGCCAATGCAGTATGTTAAATTGTTTCCTTTTTTTACTGTTTACATCAAATAAGAACAGAGGAAATGGTCTATTAATATAATTCTAACCAGTAATACTGAAATGCTTACATGAGCATACATTTTAATAAAATATAATTCATGGCAGTTTGTAAGTACACAGCTAAATTTGCCCACTGTGAAAGATAATCAAGCTGCTTTATATATTTCATCTTGGGCTAGGGGTTTTATAGCTCTGTTAAGCATGGAGTAAAGCTTGGTCTGTTTTTTTTTTTTTTTTGCAGTTATTATGTGTAACCAAGCTACTAAAACAAAAACAAATTTTATTGCGATATTTCACACATATTCACAGAATCTGTCAGACCCCTTGTTTCATGATTTTATTCCTAAAGGAAAATATCACATTTATTCATATTTTCCCCAGCAATGTAATACCACTTTACTGTAAAAATACAAATACACATGCAGGAGCAGATTATCTATACAAAATATTTAGACTTTCAGTACCGATAGTCTATGTGTATGACCTGCAACCAATATCCTCATCTGATTGGATATTGGTTGTATATGCATTCATTCAAAAGTTATTCAAGCCCCGACGAACAACCCCTCAACCAGGCCACAGAGAGTGAGACGCCACCGTCGATCCCAACGTCAGAGGTCGCAGGCCCCTCAAGATCGTGAACCCTGAGAGAGTACAGTATTTTTATGTTATTCTTATGTTATACTTTTTTTTTCTTTTTCTCTACCAGCATAGACGACTGGAGTAAACAGCTTTGTGTTATTTGCCATGCCCCAGGCCATTGTTCCCACCGCCCCCACTACGGGAGAGGAAAGACATTGGGAGAGTAGGTTTGGACCCTGCACCTCCTGGACGAGGCCCTGAGTTACTGGCGGTACTATTTGCCCTACTCCTTACTGTTTATCTACAGGTGCTCTAGACTCAGTGCTCTTTTTTGGACTGCCTGGTGCTGCCCCCCGGGTGCCCCCGGGCGGCGCTCCTGCTCCCTCCCCCTCTACCCCCCTTCCTTTTTTTTTTTGTGGGGGGGGGGGGGAGGAGGGCGGGTGCCTGGGTGATATAAGGTTATGTGTACTCTGTGTTGAAAGGTTTAATATGTTTGTCTAATTTTACATTGTTCTACTGTTGTTAACTGCCCGATACTGGCTGATGTGATGTTCTATGCTGCGTTTGAGGTTGTAGTTTTGATGCCAAAGAATCTCCGTGCACGCCCGATTGAGGCTGCATGGACCATGGGATGCTGGAGGGGTACTGCACCGGCGAGTTCCTCCCTCTGCAGTGCCTTACCTCTTCCCCCACTAGGCCCCTCTGCCCTAACCGGCAGGTTCTCTCCGATAGGAGCATTAGAAATTCCCCGACCTATCCTCACCCCTCTTGCCCTCCTCCTCCCTACTAACTCCAGACCTTCTCTGCTTCGTTACTGCTTTTCTTTTCTTTCCTGCTCTTCCTCATTGCTTGAACTCTATTTTTACTCCTGACTCTGGTGGGGACCGTCAGACGGGTACAACGGCCGTCATGGCCCTGAAGCTGGTTTCCTGGAATGTGAAAGGGCTGAATGTACCTGAAAAAAGGTCCAGCTGCCTAACAGAATTGTGGCGGATGAAGCCCCAAATAGTTTTCCTCCAGGAGACCCATTTCAGGACAGACCAAATACCACGGCTTTACAGTAAGCACTTCCCCCTGGCCTACCACAGCACGTCCCCTACTTCCAAATCGAGAGGAGTGTGTATCCTTCTTGCTAAAAACTTGCCGTGGCGCCTGTTAGCTGTCCAAACCGATAGTGAAGGGAGATATCTCTTCATTAAGGGAACTCTCCACTCGCAAACTTTTACTCTTGCTAACTTATACATGCCGAATGTGGACCAGCTGCCGGCCTTAGAAGCATGCTTGGATGCCCTGGCTGCATTCTCGGAGGGTACATTAATCGTTGGAGGGGACTTTAACCTCACCTTAGACCCCTGCAGAGACTCATCATCGGGCACCTCTGCGATATCTGCGAGAACGCGTTCACACATAAGAGACCTGTTACACTCCCACCGACTGATAGACGTGTGGCGTACGCTTCACCCACAGGATAGGGACTATACGTTCTTTTCCACCGCTCATGGTTCTTACTCATGTATAGATATGTTTCTAGTCGCCCACAATGCTATCCCGGCGGTCACTGACGCTCTGATAGGCCACATAGCCCTGTCTGACCATGCCCCGATTTCTTTGCTGCTGAAGCTACAACAGGAGTCACGTGGTCAGTCCTGGTGGAGACTCAACGAGTCTCTCCTGAAGGACCCTGAGACCCACTCGGACCTGCTTAGGAAATTAGAAAGCTACTTTGATAATAACCGTGATTCGGTTTCCAACCCCCTCACGTTATGGGCAGCTCATAAATGCTACATTAGGGGCATTCTTATTAAACATGGTCATAGACTCAAAGTTGCCAAAACTGAGGCTCTCTCCAAACTTATCGCCAAGTTACATGCGTGTGAACAACGACACAAATCCCAGCCGACTGATGCGCTGGAGGTGGAGGTGAGAGATCTTAGAGAACAAATCAGAGATTTCTCTCTTTCAGGCTAAAAACAGACTCATGTGGGTCCGCAGGACATATTATGAATACGGGGACAAATGCAGTAGGTCCCTAGCGAACTCCCTGCGTACCCAACGCAACGCGTCCTTCATTCCGAACATTACCTCCCCTTCGGGTGCCAAACTTCATGATTCACGAGAGATAGCGGAGTGCTTCCGATCCTTCTATGAAGCCCTCTATAACTTGCACCCCCGGGACTCGAGAGACGCCCTCCAGGCCGGCTCAGCGGCCATCGACGCATATCTAGCTTCGGCAAACCTCCCTTCGCTGACACAGGAAGAGATAGAGCTGCTCTCACAACCAATCTCCCCGGAGGAATTGTCGGCGGCGTTAGGAGACTCACCCAAAGGCAAGGCACCTGGCCCAGATGGGTTTACGGTCCCTTACTATAAGGCCTTCCTCTCCCTATTATCCATGCCGTTTGTGTCAGCCTTTAACGCCCTATTGGAGGGCCAGACCTTTCCGCCAGAGCTATTACAGGCAAGCATTTCGGTCATACCCAAGCCAGAGAAGGATCCGCTTCTCTGTGCTAGCTACAGGCCCATCTCCTTATTAAATTGCGACCTTAAGCTCTTTACCAAGATACTGGCGGAACGATTAGCGCCCATTCTCCAACGCCTGATACCTTTGGATCAGGTGGGATTTATTCGTAACAGGGAAGCCCGAGACAACACTACCAGGACAATCAATGTCATAGAACGCGCCAGGCGCCTTAAATTACCGATTATGTTGCTATCTGTAGACGCAGAAAAAGCGTTTGACAGGGTGAGCTGGCCTTTTTTTACTAGCCACCCTGCGACGCCTGGGTATACCCCCCCCCCATGCTTTCATGGGTTACAGCTCTTTACTCATCACCGACGGCGATGGTTAGGGTCAATGGGTTTGCCTCTTCGCGTTTCACTATTGGCAATGGAACGAGGCAGGGATGTCCGTTGTCCCCCCTTCTGTTTGTGCTATCGCTTGAACCCTTGCTACACCACATCAGACAGAACATAGACATTAAGGGACTGTACACCCCCTCACACCATCACAAAGTCGCAGCCTTTGCAGATGACCTCTTGTTTTATGTCTCGGAGCCCCACATTACATTGCCGAATCTCTTAGCGGAAATAAGACGATATGGCATCCTGTCAAATTTTAAAATTAACTTACAGAAATCGGAGGCACTTAACGTCTCCCTGTCTACCAACGCCCAGAGGAGTCTAAGCACTAATTTTCCCTTTCGTTGGGCAACTGGTGCTATACAATATCTGGGTACCAAGGTTCCCCCAGACCCACATCTGGTCTTTCAATTGAATTTCCAGCCTCTCCTGAAAACCTTTACCGTAGATCTAGAAAGGTGGTCAAAGTTTGCGACCTCTTGGTTTGGGAGATGCAATGTGCTCAAAATGAATGTAATGCCAAGACTCTTGTACCTTTTACAAGCCTTACCGATAAAAATCCCCCAATCGTTTTTTAAGGCCCTGCGCTCCATCTTTATTCGATACGTGTGGCAGGGCAAGCCTTCAAGACTCAGCCGAACATTACTACTCAGACCAAAGGACAAGGGAGGGATTGGCCTCCCGGACCCGGCATGGTACTATACGGCGGTACACATGAACAGAGTAGTTGACTGGTGCAGACACCTGAAGGGTAAGCTGTGGGTTCGTCTGGAACGTGAATCCATACCATTTCCACTTGAAGGTTTGCCCTGGAGTGGACCGGGCTGGTCGGGAGCAACGCGGGCGCACCCACTCATTGAACCAACGTTGCAATAACTAGACAGATATTTTACACAGACGGGCGTGCCCAGTTTCCCTTCGCCCATGACCCCTATTATTGGACACCCACGCTTTGAACCCGGCAGGACAGACAAGTCTTTCCGCCTCGACCCTGACCGGGACCTGGTGCGAGCCTCTTCTTTTCTTGGCCCTAGGACGTCGAAGGCGGTCTCCACTATGTACGAGACGTTAGAAACCACGGCCCTGGGGCAGTGGAAGCTTGCCCAACTCTCCCACTTCCTAATATCTTTATCAAATAGTGGCGAATTCCGCAGACCTCTAACGTCGTTTGAAGAGGTATGCTCAGGAGAGGGACCGACCCGAGGGTCTCTTCCCTTTCGTATCGCATCCTACTGGATCACCTCTCCCAAGGTAATCTGTTGTTCTTGGAAAAGTGGGAGCGAGACCTGAATGTCAGGCTCTCGCCAGACCAGAAGAACCGTGCGCTTCTTTTTGCGCACAAGTCGTCCTTATGTAGTAAATACCAGGAAATAGCTTATAAAATTTTGACCCATTGGTACAGGACCCCCACTGTCCTGGCAGCTATGTTTCCCGGTCACAGCCCATTGTGCTGGAGATGCGGTGAACAGGCCGGTACGTTACTGCATATCTTCTGGGAGTGCCCTCAACTGACCCATTTCTGGAGACAGGTTCTCAATATCATTTATGACCTCACAGCTATCGATCTTCGGAACAACCCGGCGGCGATCTTTCTCAATCTGACCCCACTCTCGAGCAAGAAGTACCATAAATCTCTATTAAAACATCATCTGAGTGTGGCCAGGGCATGTATACCTAGCATGTGGAAGCAGCAGGCCGCTCCAATAGTCTCTCACTGGTTCGCAAGAGTTTGCGACATCTACCGTATGGAACAGCTCACATCAGCGTTAGGCGACAGGGAGGAAGAACACACTACTCGATGGCTGCCTTGGAGCCTGTTCAGGTTTTCCGACGCATACAGATCCTATCTGTAAACTCTGGCACGAGAGCGGAGGGAAGGACACGGCCGTGGGAACCCACCAGAGTCTTCTTTCTTTCTCTCCCTTCTCATGGACCGCTCTGGCCCGCTCTCCCCCCCTTTGACCCCCGTCTGCCTCATAGCACTGTTAGCCCGCTCTGTCCTTCTTTCTTTCTACCCCTATCCCCTTCTCCTGCCCATTTGCTCCCCCCTCTTTTTCCCTATCCCCTAACTCCCAAGTATAATTAAAATAAATGGTGATTGCAAGGATTTTTCTGTTCTGTTCTCTGTTTCCCAGCCAGCGGTTGGCGGCCCTCAAGGTGGTCCCCGCTGAGCTCTATGATTTATAGAATGAAGGTGACCGATGCTGGAGGCCCCTCAGACTGGGCCTGGAGGGGGATCGCCCCGGGGACTGCCCTGGCTTATAAGTGGTCACTGGGGTAACCGGATCATTAGAGTGGGATAATGTGGTGGTCTAGACATGGTTGGGGCTGCTGCTGCCATAAGTTGATAGGTTTCCTCCGGTCCCCCACGAAGTGTTAACTGTGTATTTTTGTCAAATTGGAAAACTGAGTGATTTGTGTCTTTTACAGTTTGTCTCTGTATTACCTGCAATCCGTAAATAAAGAATAAAAAAAAAAAAAAAAGTTATTCAAGCTGTATTGGACATTGGCTCTTAAGACCCTTTCGGTTGTCTCATGTAAAAAGAGTGACCCGAGTCTACCTTTACCACTTTGTCAGCTTTGGAACTACATTTCCCATGATGCTCAACTACACTGCAAAATGCATGAGCATCATGGGAAATGTAGTTCCAAAACATCTGGGGTGCCAAGGTTCGCCATCACTGGCTTGGGCCATCATAGTAGATGGTTAGGCTGCCCACTGAGAGACACATTTCATGTGACCTGATTGGCAGGTGTATGGTCAGGCTAAAGTCCAACTTAAACCAACCTTTGTTTTTTTCACATTTTGAGTAGGAAAGGGCTGTAACTTCCATCAAGGTATAAGTACTGTTCACTCATTCAGATTTTCTTTTTAATTTCCATTTTGTGCCAGACTTTAAATGCTGTGTTCCAGAGAGCGGATTTCTCTTCCATTCCTGTTAATGCCTATCACCTGGACAGAAAGTGGACAATTTCTTAATTGGGACACAGGCATCAAAAAAATCCTGATAAAGGTTCTAAACCTTCCTCCATTAGTTCATGTTTTCATTGCTGCTCAATCGTCCATTGGGAGTATTCACCCCAACTACTTTTGTCCGAAACTGATCGACACAGCAGGAAGTGAGGGAAATCTCCCTAAATGTGGCAGAAAGTACCTGGGAAGGGAGAGAGACACCTACAAGCAGCAGGTTAATATTTTGTGCCTCTGCTGTGTCCCCCATTGCTGATGAGTTGCGCCAGTGTTGGGATTGTGGCGCTTACAGCTGCACAATTAATCGTCAAGAATCGTTATAGCAATCTTGAGTAAAGTGTTTCACAATTCTCTCTATGCAAAGAATTCTCTCTGCACTTCTGAAGCCACAGCAGTCAAAAGAAAGGACGAGAAAAACTGGGGGCAGTCTACTAAGAATCAAAACCTTATTTATCAGTTGAACTTAAGTATAAACATTGTAACAATTTGTCAATGAAATAGACTTTGTGTGTAAGTGAAAAAAAAGTTTAACCACTTAAACACTAAACCTTTTTTTGACATTTGTTGGTTTCAAGTTAATATAATTTTTTTTTTCTAGAAAATTACTTAGAACCCCAAAACATTATATATTTTTTAGTAGACACCATAGAGAATAAAATGGTGGTTGTTGCAATATTTTATGTCACACTGTATTTGTGCAGCGGTCTTTCAAATGCAATTTTTTTTTAATGAATTAAAAAAAAAAAAAACTAACCAGTAAAGTTAGCCCATTTTTTTTTTTTTTTTTTGTATAATGTGAAAGATTTTACGTTGCGAGAATCATGATATTTTTATTCTAAGCAAAAAAATTGTGATTCTCTTTTTGGCCAGAATCGTGACGCTCTAGCTGACAGCTGCCTAAATGGGGATGAATGGGGGTAAAAGCTAGGAAAATTATCCAGCAAAGCATAAGAAATATAAACTAATGTGCATATTCTGTAATTTCCAGTTGTTGGGTAGCGTATAACTAATCAGATGACTGCAGAGATGGAAATTAATTGCAACCTCTGCATTTGGGTATCCTAGTCTCTCTGTCAGTGGTGGTTATCCGCTATTTCTAAACTGCCAATGTATAACTTGTTTTTCCGTGGACATTATTTTAACCCAAAAAAAAAGACAATTTCACCTCCCGTATTCAGGAGGACAAGCACCCGAGGATTAGTACTGTCATTGCTATACGTTTTCAATTTACTTTTTTTGTTAGTCTAGTGTCATTTGCTTGACTTCTACTGTTATGTAGGGATTATAAAAAATATATTTAATTTATATATTCAGCCAAAGGGAATATTGGACCAGAAATGATGCTGCTCCCAATCCCACAAATGAATTTGCCTAAATTTGAACTTGCATAGTGCCATCCAAGTGTCTCTGCCCTGAATGTGATAATGTTTTCAAAATGTGATAATAAAAGTAAGAGAACCAGTCATGATTGGTCCTATGCAGGGTTCTATATTTCTCTTATATTCACTGACTGACACAGCTTCTCTTTAGACCATTGGGTTGTTATGCCACCTTCAGGAGAGGACTAGGCATTACATGTTAACATGTGATAATAAAACTAGAACTTTCTTGTTCCGCCTAAGGAGCGGTCCCTTAGGTAAAAACCCCTCAGCATGCTACTGCAGCCTCAGTTTTATTTTGCCTAGTGAAGAAGGACCTAGGAACCCTGACGGGCCCATCGGTCCGTGTTTTTTTTCTGCAGAAGCTTTACTTTTTGCGCAAGATGAATGATCCTGTGATCTGCTATCAACAGCCGGCTGGGTGACAGGCTGGATACCCTTATACTTGTAGTCTCCCCAGCCTGGCCAGCGAGCGTATGCAGGTTGCAGCTACATGCTAGGCTGGCCACGATATACCTCAGCTCCAGAGGTGGTCGGTGAGCTTTTATGCTCCGGGGCGCACATATGACCGGGCTACTGATGCCTGCGTCACAGTGTGCCAAGGCCAGCAGCCACCCTGTACTGATCAGAGAGTGAGTCTGTGATTGAATGTCTCCCAGCTCTTCAGGACTGGTAAGTACAGCTCTACCTGCCTCAGTGGGGCTGAGCAGATGGGCATTCCCTGGGAGGTCGATTTGGGGGTCCTCCACCTCCCTCTCATCTCTCCCTGTCCCTATCTTCCCCCCTCCCTGTGGGGGTTGCTGCATGTGGCTGCTGAGCAGTGTGTGTGTCTGTACAGGGGCTCTCCGGGGGGGCTCTCATCTGTGGGGGGGCTGCGCTATTTGGCTGTGTCCTGTGATGTGTTTTTTTATTTCCCTGGAGGTGCCTGTGAGGCTGTGTCTGTGATCTCTGCAGCGCTGATCACCGCCAATTTCAGTCACTGTACCTCATGGTTTTTCAGTGTCAGCGGCCATCTTAGGTATGGGCAAGGGACAGCATGCTCTCCTGTTTCGCGGTGGCCATTTTCCCTGTGGTTTTGTCCTTTATACTGGATGCCCGGCGGCCATTTTCTGGAAGCCTGAGCATGTTTTTTCCAGCATTCTCTAGAGACAGCATGTGTCCTTTTCGTGTGGCGGCCATTTTCCCAGCGCTTTATGTCCTTATGCTGGGCGCTTGGCGGCCATTTTCTTTGAGCCTGAGCACATTGCAGAGCGGTTTCAGTGCCATAATAAGCAGCTTTGAATGACAGAGTGAATTCCTCTGCACCTGGGAGCTGTTAGAGAACACGTGCACTACTTGCTGGACAGCGCAGAACCTGTCAGTATGGTGAGTCCTGCGGGAAAGAGCCCCTCAGCCAGCAGCAGTAATGAGGGTGGGACCACCACTGTCCTAAGTCCCCAACAGGTGGCAGACTGGGTAGGGTCAGCATGGCTTCAGAAACTGGTATTTCTTCTCCCGAAATCCAGGCAATTGCAACCGGTTCGCCTGCGGAATGCGCAGTGCCCCTGGACGCTTTGTCGGCGGTCCTCAATTCTTTTGTTGCCAAGATGGAGGTGGTGCGTGGGCGCAAGGTGCTATAAAGCGGCCCCTGCCCCGGCCCTCCGGGGAGAGCTCTGATGCAGACTCGGGCACTGCTGAGGCTGGTGATCCCTGCTCTGTCGTTTCATAAGACGCTGACCAGGACCGTTCGGACAGTGAGGATGAGTCCCCGTCCGGGTCCGTGCGCATTAAAGCGCTTGTTGGAGCACTTATCACAGCTGTGCGTGATACCCTGAAAATTGAGGAGCCAGCAGATCCCTCTGCTGATGTAGCAGCCCCTTTTGAGTCCCGTAAGCCAGCCCGTTCACCTAAGGTGTTCCCGTATCTGACTTATTTTGACAAGTTAATTTACAAGGAATGGGGTCGACCTCAACGGACATTTTTAGTGTCCTTGGTACGCAGACCTAGTGCGCCTGGTGGCAGATGCTTCCTGGCGACTGCAGTTGCGAGAGGACCTTCTGTCTCAAGGTCCGATTCTCTATCCTACCTTACCATCGCTGGCTTTAACAGCATGGCTATTGAGAGCCAGGTGTTGAGGAACTGGGGTCTTTCAGACTCGGCGATCCCAACTATGCTGAGAGCACGGAAATCATCCTCTCGAAAGATATATCATTGTACCTGGAAGGCCTACATCTCCAGGTGTGAAGGTAAAGGATGGCGTCAGGGCTCCTTTTCTGTATTCAGGATCCTGTTGTTTCTACAGCAAGGTGTAGACCAGAAATTGGTTTTAAGCACCATTAAGGGACAAATATCAGCTTGGGCTGTCTTTTTTTTCAGCGACCCCTGGCATCTCAATCTCTAGTGAGCACTTTTGTTCAAGGGGTTCCGACATGTAGTTCCTCCGGTGCGTCCACCGTTACCCCTGTGGGGTCTGAATCTGGTGTTAGCGGCGCTTCAGAAACCGCCATTTGAATATATCGGAGAGATTCTCCTGTTGACTCTTTCCCAGAAAGTGGTCTTTCTAGTGGCCATCACTCAGCCAGGAGGGTTTGGGAACTGGTGGCCTTGTCTTGCAAGTCGCCCTATCTGGTTATCCACAGGATAGGGTGGTGTTGCGTCCGCAACCGTCTTTTCTGCCAAAGGTATTTTCAGCATTCCACATCAATGAAGCATTGTGTTACCATCTCTGTGTCCTAAGCCGACACATCCTAAGGAGGTGGCCCTCCATTCCCTGGACGTGGTTCGGGCTATGGGGAGTATTTGTCTGTCAGGCCTATGCCTTGATGGGGCAGGTGCCCCCTTTCCAGTCACGGCCAATGCTACAAGGACAATAGGAACGTTTGTGCCTTCCGACATCAAGTGTATGGAGCCCAAGTGTGTAAAGCGGGGACCTGGTCGTCTGTCCACACGTTTACCAAGTTCTACAAGGTAGACATCAATGCATTGGCTGATGCCTGTTTTGGCTACAAAGTTGTGCAGGCGGCTGTATAATGGCATTTGCACATACAATTTTTTTCCTTTTTTTTGGGTAAAAACGCAGTACCTTTAAGTTAATGCACTGTTGCATTTGTTTCCGCAGTTTTGGTGCGGTTTGAGAGTAGTGCTTCTCTGTTGAGGAACACCCTGTTTTTATGTGGTCGTGTTTTTCCACACACTGTTGTTTTTTTGTGGGTAAAGTTTGTACTAGCTCCCACATGACATGGTGGATGAAGTTTTTTTGCTTTTTTCCCACCCCTCGTTTGGCAGTGCTTGGGGACATCCCAATGGTCTAAAGAAAGAAGCTGTGTCAGTCAGTGAATTTAAGAGAAAATAGGATTTTTTTGTACTGTTTGTATACTGCTTGTTGACATACTGAGGCTGCAGTAGCATGCTGAGGGTCTGTTACCTAAGGGGCCCGCCCCTTGGGCGGAACTAGACAGTTCTAGTTTTATTATCACTATTATTAACATGTAATGCCTAGTCCTCACCTGAAGGTGGCATAACACAATGGTCTAAAGAGAGAAGCTGTGTCAGTCGGTGAATTACAGAGAAAAGGATTTTACGGTGAGTACAAAAAATCCTATTTTTTTTTTCATGTTTAACATTTTAACTGTGCAGTCTTATTTTTGTATTATCCTTTGTTAATGTAACTGCCAAATGCCCAGCCTAATATACCATCTATTAGATTCTGAGTTTGAAATGTTAGGGGAGTGATTGTCAGATAGACGATAGGCTGAGCAGAACATTAATCTTTCTGGGTGGATGAGACATTATGTCATCCTGGTACATAGATTGCGCTGCGGATCGATCTGCCACCGGCTGTGTCACCACCAATGACTGATTAGCTCATGACTGACTGACTGACCCATTGCTGATACCATGTGATCGCTGTGACCAATCACATGACAATGTAAACAATTCATTCATGTGTAGAATGATGTTGCTAGCATGATTGGTCACAGTGATCACATGGTATAGACATGGTCAATCACGGCCTATCTGTAATGGCCAATCACAACAAAACACACTGAACGAATCAGCTTAATTCAGTAAATTTACTGGTATAAGCATTCATAATGTGTTAAGAGTAGTACAGTGTTACTATGGCACTTCCTAACCTCTGAAATGTATTGGATTTTTATTAAATATAACTTGTAAAAATGTTTTCATGACTCTATACCAGTGCTCCTCAAACTTTTTCTAATCAAGGTACCATAGAAAAGTATTTTCAGTCTTGAGGCACCCCAGTCTAAGGCAGGTTTTACATATGCAGCCACGGTTGCCAGCCTGGGGTCTGGTGCGTTTCTGTTCACCAGTTCAGGTCAACATTTTTGCCTGAACTCGCACCTGAATCTGACCCAAAAATACACAGGACATCTTTGAATGAATGAATGAATGAAATACTTATATAGCGCACAATGCGAACTGAATCGCCTCTAGGCGCTGTGGCGAGCTTTGATCATCTGCTAAAAGAGGAAGGTCTTGAGTTTTTTCCTAAAAGCCAGGTGATTTTCTTCCAGGCGGATGTTTATTGGTAGAGCATTCCATAGCCGAGGCCCTTGGACAGCGAATCTCCGATCCCCCTTGGATTTATACCGGGCTTTGGGCACGAGGAGGAGGTTTTTGTTGGCTGATCGAAGACTGCGGTTTGGTGTGTAATGATTTATTTTCTCCATTAGGTATTGCGGAGCTTCTCTATGCACGCATTTGTGGGTGAGGCAAAGGGTCTTGAACGTGATCCGATTTTTTACGGTTAGCCAATGTAAGCTCCTCAGTGAAGGAGAAATGGATTCCCAGGGTTTTTTTCCTGTTATCAGCCTTGCCGCCGTGTTTTGGATCAGTTGTAATCGCGCAAGTTGATATTGTGGTAATCCTATGTAAAGCGAGTTTGCGTAGTCCAGTCGTGAATTAATGATTGTTCCAACTACCACTGCTTTGTCATTCTTTGGGATAAAAGGGATGAGTCTGCGAAGCATGCGCAGCAGATGGTGAGATCGACTGACTACTGCTCCTATTTGCGCATCCATTGACATTTGTGCGTCTAAAATAACCCCGAGACTCTTGGCTTTGGTCTTTGGGGAGATAGTCTGCCCAAAGACGGTTGGTGGAGACCAGGAGGTTTTGGTTGCGGGCTTATGATTTGGGTGTAAGATAAGAAGCTCTGTCTTTTATTGGTTCAGCTGGAGGGAGTTGGTGGTCATCCAGTCCTCGATTGATTTGAGGCAGTTTTCAAGTTGTTGTTGGTGATCTTTTTTTCCATTGATCCGGAAATAAAGTTGCGTGTCGTCAGCGTAAGAGTGGAAGCAGAGATCTGAGCATCTGATGATTTGAAGGAGTGGGCGAATGTAAATGTTGAAGAGAACGGGTGACAAAGGAGAGCCTTGAGGGACTCCGCAGGTGACTGCCCGAGTTTCGGAGAGGAATTTTCCTAGTTTCACTGTCTGTGACCGATTTCCTAGGAAGGACGCGAACCAATGGAGATCTATGTCTTGGACTCCGGCTACTTCTGTGAGGCGGACGAGTAGAGTATTGTGATCTACTGTATCAAACGCTGCACTTAGGTCTAGCAGTACGAGGAGACACGGCTCTCCGTCATCTGCCGCTTCGAGGGCGTCATCCCAAATCTTGAGGAGAGCTGTTTCTGTTCCATGACCCGGGCGGAAGCCTGATTGCAGCGGGTCCAGGAGTTTGTGAGTATCCAGGTGAAGTTGTAGCTGATGTACTACAGCTTTCTCCATGATCTTAGAAATGGTGTTGAGGCTTGTAATTGGCCTACGGTTGTTTGGATCCTGAGGGTCCAGGTTTGGTTTCTTGAGTAGAGGTTTGACGATGCCTTGTTTGAGGATGCTGGGAACAATCCCTTCGTGGAATGATCGGTTTATGAGGTGGGTTATGGTTGGAGCCACGATGTCGGAGCATTCTTTCAGTAGTTTTGTGGGGATGATGTCAATAGGTGAGGTACTGTCACGCAGTTTATTAATGATGTTTTTTGCGGTGTCTACGGTAATTGGGGATAGTGAAAATTTTGGCGGTTGCGGTATGTTGGTGCGGACATCCTCTTTATGTATTTGCTGGCTGAGGTCGGATGTTTTCTTCTGACAAATTGTTTCCCTGATGGTTTTGACTTTATCGATGAAAAAATCTGACAGTTTGTCACAGTAATCCTGGGATTCGCTTTCTGGGGGTTCTAGGCACACCGGATTCATTGATTGATTAACCAGTTTAAACAGTTCCCGTGGTTGGTTTGCGGCCGTTGAGATTGTATATGAGAAGTGGTCCTTTTTGGCTTTGAAGATTGCTTTCCTATAATTCTCTGTCAGACCTTTGTAGTTAAATAGGTTTTCCTCGGTGGGATTTCTTCTCCATGTTCTTTCCGCTCTTCTGCGTTCTTGCTTTAGTACGGAGAGGGAGCTATTAAACCATCCAGCATTTTTCTTCCTGATGAGAGCTCTGCGTTTTGGTGCTACCGAGTCTGCTGATTGCAGTAATGCCTTGTTCAGGGAGTTGAGTGTTTCCTCCGTAGAGTGGTTTAAGGTTATTGTAGATATTTTTTTGGACAGAGTGGTTTTGAAGGCTTCGGAGTACAGTTTTTTATGCGATCTGGTCCAGTGCGTTGTTACAGGTTTCCGTTTTGCGTTGGTGATGTTGGTAGTGATTTTGAATTTGATGGCGTGGTGATCCGTCCATGGCAGAGTTATGTTGTCGCATATGTTGACGTCGATGTTCTGTTTGAAAATGAGGTCCAGGGTGTGTCCTGACCCATGCGTGGGAGTCTTTATCAGTTGCTGTAGACCCAGTTCTTCTAGTTGATTGATGCAGGCAGTCGCGATGGGGTCTTTAGGCTCATTTGCCCAAAGGTTGAAATCTCCGAGTGCCAGGAAATTTTGGAATTTTAGGGTGTGCATTGCAAAGGATTCCGTGAGGGGTGAAAGAAGATTGGACTTTGGTCCCGGTGGTCTGTAGCACAGTAGAATATGAGTGGTGTCATGGGGTGTTGGTTGAAAATGTAGCGTCAGGGTTTCCATAAAAGACACTGGGTTCTGAGATGATGGTTTAGTGAGATCCAGGTGACCTTTAAAGATCACTGCTAGGCCTCCTCCTTTTTTCCCTATCCGGTGTTCGGTTAGGATCCTGTCGTTTTCCGGCACCAATTCGGTGAGGATGGTGTTGCAGTCAGAGGTTAACCAGCTTTCGGTGATGAAGAGACAATCTACATTGTTCTCGACGATGAAGTCGTGTACTTCCAGTCTATGTTTGACTGCAGACCTGGCGTTAATCAAGGCGCAATCTAATTGTAGTGGTCGAGTAGATGTCTTCCTGTGGTTGGGAGCTGCTTGTCGTCCGGTTTTTAATAGTTGTTCTCTTTGAAGTATTTTTTGTATGGAAGATGGCAATGTGGTGTTGATGTTCCTTAGTCTGTGCAGAACTTCAGCTGAGTATTTGAAGTAGCACATGGTTTGTGGATGCTGTTGATGGTACTATGGGCCTAAGATGATGATCCTGATCAGGGTATTGATCCTGAGGTGGGGCTAGGTATCAGACTTGCCGCCGTGCTTGAGGCTATTAGCGCGCAAGTTGATCAGGGGATGCCTATATGGATGCGGAAGGAGTTGTTGTATTCGGTTGCTGGCTGTTCCAGCTGCCTTTACTTAAGGTGGAGGTCTCCGCTTAGAAAAGAAGTCTGGCTGTGATCTGGAATAGTCGTCCTAGGATAGCGTAAAAAATGGAAAGGAGGCCGGAGGTAGGGGTATGCTAACCTATGGTTGTTCCAGAGGAAGGCAAAAAAACCCCCTGACAGTAGCAGCCAAATGCACCAGTGGGGCAAAAATTCCTTCCTGATCCCCGTAGGCGGTCGGACAGAGTCCCTGGAACAATCACTGGGGGGGAGTGGAGGTGCGAGCTTACCTGGCTGCGGTTGTCCCCTTAAAACACTCTGATCCGGTGAATCTGGCTTGCTGTCAGCCTGACATTTCTGGAAAGCTGTCTGGTTGCCTCTTGCAGTGGGATCTTTAAAATGGAGGGGAGGATGGAGGTAGGATAGAGGTTAGAGACTCCTGTCTTAACTCCTGTTTTCAACTCCTGGTTATTAACTCTCCACTTTAGTTCAAAAAAATCCACTTATGTTCAGAAAATCCACATGCAAGCCACAATCAGGAATTTGGAAACTGCACAGCGGCCGCTCCGGACATTGGAAGCCAGTCACACTCGCATGCCATGCAAATTGGATGTGGTAAAAACTGCATCCAATTCGCACATGTGAACCCGGGCTAAGGCTTGGTTCACTACTGCAAGTCGCAGAACAAGATTGCACATGTTCCTGACACACAAACGTGCAAATATTAATATTTTTAATGGTACCCCATGCATTGACAAATGTAGTGCCTTTTCAGTGTGGCGTGATTTTAACATGAAGTTCGAGAACTTCTTTCCCTGCATTCTTGCAGGTAGGGCTGCCCTGCATGCATCATGCAGCCACACAGATGAGAACAAAGGGCTCATTCATGTGAGATTGGGTGCTGGTAAAACCACATGGTTCAGCCATTTTTACCACCCCCAACTGCTCTCCCTTTAGTCACAGAGGCAGCAGCCAGGGGTGTATACATCCTGTGGCCATGGCTGGAAGGATACCTCCAGGTGAATGGGACTGCACTACAACTGCGTGGTTGCAGTGCAGTGATGCTACAGGGTGCTAAAACAGGCATTGAGAAGGTGACATTAATCTTTGCTGCTATTTTGAAAAAAAACGCTAACAAAAAAAAGCAGTTCTGATTATACAGGAGTAGGGGAAAGGATCACATGTAACATGCATACATGGACATCTAAACACAGACATATGTAGGTACAGACAGACAGACATACATACATACATACACACATACACACACACATAAACACAAACATTTATACACACATAAACGCACGCAAAGCTTTTTTTTTTTTTTTTTTAATTGCAGTACTTTACCTTTACTGGTACTTGCATTGCAATGACAGGGGAGGCACAGCACACACTGGACAAGACACGTCCCCTTGCTTTCCCTGTCTGACTGAACTCCCGAAGTGCTGATTTATAATTTGGCAGAGGAGGCTGGGTCTCAACTGAATGCTTCTCTACCAGGATGTTGCAGCCCCGGTTGAAAAAGGCCACTCTATACAACTTGACTGGCACGTTCCTCGTTGTTCCACTTTTAAGTCAACCACCATAAGTATAACTGTGTTGCCCTGGAAGTTGGGTAACTCTACAATGAAATCCATAGACAGGTGAGTCCAGGGCCTTTCTCCATTGGGTATGGGTTGTAGGAGGCCCACTGGAAGGTGTCATGGAGTCTTACTCTGAGCACACACGGAACAGGCAGCTACGAAGGCAGTTACATCAGCTTGTAGACTAGGCCACCAGAATTGTTGGGGAAATGGCCCAAACAAGTTGATTCTTCCCAGGGTGGCCAGCAGCCTTGGGAGAATGGCAAGTCTGGAGCACCTCAGTACGGAGACTCTCTTGGGCCAAAGCAGCGGTCACAAGGTTTCTCAGGGGGAGCATTGACCTGAGCAGCAAGAATTTTATCACCCAAACGAGAAGTGAGACTGGTGCAAACCATAGCCAGAATACGATCAGGAGGAAGGTGAACCGCATTCTGTCTGTTTCAGCAGAAGTGCTGTCTCTATCGTCAGTACATATTCCAGGTATATAATGGTGGCAGGGGGATCTCTGCAGATGAATCTACTAGATTCCAAGTGCTACAAGTTGGATCAGGTTGTGTCCGGGATGAGGATCTGGGATAATAATGTTAGCCCAGGAGGGCTTGGTACACTGACCTAGTGAGTCTTGCTGGGGTCGCTCCTTGGACACTCCCAGTCCAGTGGGACCTAATAGTCTTGAGTCCTGTATCTCAGCACTGTTGAGCCCCTAAAAGCCAGCTTCAGGGGAACTTCAATTACAGGACTTGGAAATATTTGCCTGGGGTGGAGCCAGGAAGTGGTAACCACTGAAATATGTGAGTGGGAGAATTTCTTTTTCTACAATTGGTAGGGGAAAGGAGATTGGCCTTAAGAACCGTTAAGGGGCAGAGTTCGTCCCTATAAAAAATTTTTCCCCAGAGGCTGTTGTTTCTCACTCCTTGATTCATACTTAACACAGTCACAAATCCAGCGCAGGAATTTATAGGCGTGTTATACACAACTACTTACTCATCCATCATATAAAATAATATGCAAAGTAGTTGGAGGGACGCTTCAGAATGGCAAAGATGTTTTTATTACAAATTATGTGAGCAGACTGCAGTTCCTCTTTAAGGACCACCCCACGCAGATATACTGTGATAGGGCAGCCCTCCTGCGTGAAATCATGTGCCTGTACACGATTTTGTGCACGGAGTCTGGGGCGTGTTGCCAGTGATTCATTCCCATTGTAATTGGACACAGCGGGAGCCAATCAGCAGGTCCGACAGATGCGATTGTTCAGAGGAGAGGCAGAACGGCAGTCTGCCTATGTAAACAAGACTGCCCCAGTAGAAGACTTTGCGGTCAAAACACGTAGGGCAAGCATACTCTGCCCCCCATATTGCTTTGTTTTATATTTTATATCATGTGATTTTTTTTACCTTGTATCACCAGTTGTTTGCTGTTTTTTTTTTTAATGCTGTATTTACTATTTTTATAATAAACCCTCATTGGTTAATCTGCACAAGGTGGAGTGCCTCCATGTGCTTCTCTTTTTTATGCTCTGACCTTTACTGAAACATCACGGATTGGGTCTTGCAAGTTGGAACCTTAAGTTGTCGATCCACCTGCCATTTGGAGCAACGGACCTCTGACAAGTGTGCCAAAGATTGGCTCCATTTGGAGGGGGAGAAGAATCTGCTGGATGTCCAAGAGCCTTGGGTATCATAGCCGTTACACGCTTGTATGACGCATTGCCATAGGGTAGATGTGTCCAACACATTTGGTAAGAGTACCATCTTTTGTTTAATATGCTGTAGCAGTTTGATACAAGATTTGCCGTAGTTCTGGATACCGGATGATCAGACCCTTTGGATTCGAATAGATACCAGAGGACATTCATATATTAAATTATTTTGGACTCCCTATCGCTGTTATATTTTCTCACTTTTTCTTTCCATATTTCTTAGGTGTAGTTACACCTTAGCGATGCACTTTTATATTTATAAGACTGCCATTCTGCCAGAGGGAAAAAAATGAAATCTTGTGTTTCTGCTAAGCAGAAACCTGGATCTCTGTTTTCCTTTTGACAAAGCACCCCCTATGGCAAGGATATGCAATTAGCGGACCTCCAGCTGTTGCAAAACTACAAGTCCCATCATGCCTCTTCCTCTGGGTGTCATGCTTGTGGCTGTCAGTCTTGCTATGCCTCATGGGAGTTGTAGCTCTGCAACAGCTGGAGGTCTACTAATTGCATATCCCTGCCCTATGGACACATTGAACCTTTTTATTGCCCCTGATGTTAACCCCTTCCCTGCCAGTGTCATTTGTACAGTGACAGTGCATTTTTTTAGCACGGGTCCCCCAAAAAGTGTCACTTAGTGTCATTTATTCGCCGCAATGTCACAGTCCCGCAAAAGAGAGTAGCTGATCGCCACCATTACTAGTAAAAAAAAAAAAAAGTAAATATAAATTCCATAAATATATCCCAGAGTTCGTAGACGCTATAACTTTTGCCCAAACAAATCAATATACGCTTATTGGGATTTTGTTTTACCAAAAATATGTAGCAGAATACACATTGGCCTAAATTGATGAATACATTTTTTTTTCTTTTTTTATTGGACATGTTTTATAGCATAAAGTAAAACATTTTTTTCCAAAATTGTCTGTCTTTTCTTGTTTATAAAAAAAACAGATGATCAAATACGACCAAAAGAAAGCTCTATTTGTCAATAAATAGAAAGGTCTACCAATTGCCTCCATAGCAAGCCAGTTGCTTTGTTGCCAGTTGCACTCGAGCAGGCGTGCATGCTCCCAAGACTGGCTTGTATGTGTGTTCATAGACACACACACACACACACGGCTTGGCCTCCCTCCTCACAGAATTTGACTAGCAGCAGGAGGCGCCAGTGGCTCCCGCTGCTCTCATCAAAGCTTATGAGAGAGGAGAGAAGTCCTGGAACCAGATCGATGTAAGACTTGGGTAAGTGTTGTAGATGGGGAGCCGGTAGTGGAAATGTTTCTTGCCCTAATACATTCTAAAAACCTTTAGAATTTAGAACTGCTTTAAGAACCAATCAATAATCGAATCAAATGCCAGAATGAAACTGATGATATTTCTTGCACATAGGGGTTGATATACTTAAGGCAAAGCCACTCTGCATTACAAGTGCACGTGGAAGTGCAGTCGGGGAAGATCTAAAATCAAGGGAAACTCTGCTGATTTTATCATCCAATCATGTACAAGCAAAAATGCGTTTTTTTTATTTTTCCCACTCAGATCTACAATGACTGCACTTGTAGTGCAAAGTGGATTTGCCTTTAGTAAATAAAGCCCATAGGTCGCATCTATTTTAGTTGAAGTGGATGTACTTTGTATTACAATTATGGATTTTGTAACAAACTAGTTTTACTTGTTCTGGTACAAATGGATCCAGCTGAAGGAAGACACTAATGTTTTTTTGATTCTACTGATTTGCATACTTATGTTTCATGCTTTATATAAAATCTTTAATTTGCAAAACAAACCTTGATTGCAGGATACACAAATTTCTGCCTGGGCTTTCTCATAAAAAAAATAAAATAAAATCTCAGCAATGCTTGTTGGCAGCTGTAGTAAACTAAGTAAAATGTTACCAGCAAAAGGACATTTGTACTCTTTTCAAGCTTATTTTAACATGCTAGTTTCAGAAAGAACCTCTAGCCAGAAAGCAGTACACATGAAAATATTTATACAGGGGGTCCCCGGGTTACAAACCAGTCAGGCACTTTCTTCCTGTTTGTAATCCGGAAATGTTAGTAAGTCGGGTGCGCATGCGCAGAACGACAATTACGGACATTGCCGATGTTCCGTTGAATGCCGCTCGGCGCATGCACGGCAAATTACGGACATTTATGACATTTTCCGAGCCTCTGTCTGGCCGGGCATGCGCAGAATGGCAGAGGGTCCCCGGAGCGCCCTGTTCGTAAGTAGGAGTGGTTTGTAAGTCAGGCGTTCGTAAGTCGGGGACCCCCTGTATTTAAATATTTACCCCAACATTAAAGAAATACATATTGAAAGAAATGTACAAAAACCCTGTACTCCATCTAAATAAAGAAGAGACTTAATATCTGACATATTCAGTAAGGTAGTGCTAAAATTGTTTTATATTGTTGCATTAGTGCCATTTATTCACATCTCTAAAGGCTTGTAATGGTAATCTGTCTGCAGCTGCCTATGTTGTGACCTGCTCCATACAGTTTGCTGGCTAGCAGAACCTAATTGTAGCCCAAAACTTGGGGAGAGCACAGTACTGGACCCTCTGAGTAGGTAAATTTTAAAGCGATAGCCCTGTCAATAGGTGACACAGAGACGTGTAACCTAGTTAGCGCCCCTCTACCCACTTCCTCTAGCTTTCCTTGACGAAGAAGTAACTCCACTTTCAGAGATCAACGCATGTGTGTCACTACTGCAAATACACTCGTAATCTAGAACATCTGTAAAGATTTTTATGGTTTTGTGCTTTTCTTTTAGAATTTTAATACTTCTGAACATAAAAATGTATGTATTCTGGAGTAATTGTTTGCCTTCATAATTTATGGATATGTGAAAATAACTAATATCCCATGTCTTCTCTGTTGAGGTAAATATTCCTATCCTAGCACTTTTTGCCTATTGTCTAAGAGCTGTGGCATTTACTTCCTAGAAAAGTGAGGAAACTGACCTTTTTAATTTACCCTTCAGTTACACCATAGTGCAATTCAAAGGAAATACAGAGCAATATATTTCACCTACGTCTTTGTAAGCAGAAATGGTCTTTTTAAAGTGGCTGTAAACCCTCCCGCCTGACTTTTAACTATAGGCAAGTCTAGAATAAGGCTTACCTAGAGGTAGTGGAAAGATCTCCTATACGTGTGCCGTTTAGTAGATATTTCACTTGTAATCGGCGCATGCGCTGTGAAGAAATGGACCCCCGTGCCGTTTCTTCACCAGCATGTGCCGTTACTGACAGCTCCCATGCACCCGAAAGGAAAAGGGGTAAAGATGGACACAGACTGCACACGGGACAGCAATGGATTCGTTTGCAGGCAAGTGTCACATAATGGGCTAGTATGCTTTTAATTTTCAGGGAGCAAAAGAGGAAGTAAAACTCATCAGGGTTTACGTCCTCTTTATATTTAAGCAGCAAAAAAAAAAAGAAGAAAAAAAAAAAGCCTCTTAAAGTACAATGCTACTTGACTAGGTCCTGGCCAGCGTGTGGGCTGGAACTTACAGCTGTTGGTGACAAATAACATCCAGCACTTACACCTAGATGCTGAAATGATCAGCTCCTGGGCCTTTGATCTTTCTACACCACACACTCCATGGGGTGCTTGTAGCAAGTCACTGCAACCACAATGGTTTCATATTTGAACAGAAGTGACATTTCATGCATTGTCACAGACCTTCCACCTATTATGGAGGCTAAAGCAGAGCTGCAGCAGCTCTTGGCTTCAGTGAAGCCTCTTTGTAGCAGCAGATCCTCTCTTGCAGGAATCTGCTGCTGTCTGATTGTAGCCCCATCCTGACAAAAAAGGAAAAAAAAAGTATTACTTGTTAAAAAAATATATATATTTAAAGTGATTCTAAAACCTTAAAGTTTTTGACCTTAATGCATTCTAAGGCGAAAAACTTCCTGTGCTGTATCCCTCCCTCCCCCCCCCCCCCTCTCTTTTTCTTACCTGTGCCTGAACCAGCAATGTGCAAAAGAGCAGCAGCTTCCGCCCCTGTCTCCCCCTCATTTCAGCAAACTGATAGTAGCGGGAGCCATTGGCCATCAAATGCTGTGACACTAGGGCAGGGCCAAGTCAGGAGTGGGGTGCCAAAGAGGAGGGGCCTGGAACATCAGTGGGGGACCCCAGAAGAAGAGGATTGAGGCTGCTCTGTGCAAAAGCATTGCACAGAGCAGATAAGTATAGACATGTAATTTTAATTTTAAAAATGCTATAGGTTTAATATTGCTTTAAACAGACAATGATATTGCATTTGTCACTTAAAGTGAGCATTTGATGCTTAGGGAGTAATACAGTAATTACTAATTTTAGTGATAAAAAAAAAAAAAAAAAAAAAAAATCGCCTTTGTGCCAATTCATGCCCTCATCAACCCAACTTGCTCTTATCTGAATGTCATGCTAACAAGTTACATAAACCAATTAATTTTTTTTTTCCTGCACATGTCACAATTTTGCGTTGAAAGGGGAATAAATGTAAAATGCATATTACATAAAAAATCACATTCATGTCATATCCTTATTACTCAGCAGACAGTTTCATGTAATGGCACAGCCCCAAATATTTACCCCTAAAATATAATACCAAAGTTGCTTTGGGAAGGATTATGTGAAAATATATATTCATATTGTAATTAAATATGTATCCAATTCAAGTCCTGTCACAAAAATAAATAAATCAGAAAACACTACATGTGTGGCTATGCCAGGGGCCCTGATATAGACAGAGCTTGTGAGAGATTTACTGGGAAACTCAAGCAGGGAACCTGAGGAGCCAGTTAGCGATGAAGAGCCTTCCCCATGCAGATTCTTCTCTAGATGTACAACTAGGTTAAGACACTAAGCCATTAAGTTTGTCCTTCTGTACTGGCAGTGTCACAGGGCATTGGGTGTCACATGATGGCTCAAATGTATACAGCAAGTGTTTGGTAAGTGTGGTTGAAGTGTTGTGTGTCAGAGTATGAAAGCCAAGAGGCTTTCCGAAATGTTAGATACACGACTTAGAGCCAGATTAAACTCTGGCACTTAATACACTTATAAGGTGTGCAACGTCACTGATCACAAAACTAAGAGAGAAACATTTTTTTCCATAGGGACCTATAAACACTGTGATTGGTACAGACATGTCCAAAATGTTTTCGCAGTTACGCCAAGAGTCTTCGTAAGTATTTTTCTTTCTAATAAGCAGGGATTGTGTTTACCTACCATATACGTAACGCAATACCAATGTCTTATGATTGCAGTTGTTGGCCAAACATTAAACAAACACAAAGACGCACACACAGGGAGCAATCTGGGCACACCTATCTCCGGAGAGACACTGCCCCCCCCCCCCTCTCCTTACACTTCATACTGTGTGTGTGTTTAATTAATATATATATATATATATATATATATTAATCATGTACAACACCCCATCTATACAGAGCTGCAAACTGTATATATATATTGCTCTGTATGATATAAAATATATATATCCTGTGCACTGACCCATCTATACCTCTTCAAGGTAGATGATATACTGCACTGTATACAATAAATATATACACCTATTTCCCCATGCATACCGAGCTACACACAATATATACTGCTCTGTATACGTATTATATATACATCTATCCCTTGTATCCCCATCCATGCAGAGCTACACACTATGGAGCTGATTTACTAAAGGCAAATAGACTGTGCATTCCGCAAGTGATTTTGCTCCAGAGCTTAGTAAATGAAGGGAAGCTCTGCTGACATCCATCATCCAATCATGTTCAAGCAAAAGAGCAGGTGTTTTTTTTCAATTTTCCCTACATGTGATTTACTATTCTTTGTGAAACATGAAGCTTTAGCTCATTTACTAAGCTCTGGGGCAAATGCACTTGCAAATTGCAGTCTTATTTGCCTTTAGTAAATTAACCCTTATATATACTTCTCTGCATGCTGTATATATATATATATATATATATATATATATATATATATAATCTCCATATCCCTTGTATCTCCATCTATACTGAGCAATGCACTATGGATACTGCTCCATATACTGAATTGTATAATATAAATACACACACTGTCACACTGCTATGTATAGTGTAGGATATATACAGTAAGGTATCCAGATTACATTTATACCCACCCTGAGATAAATACTTCCCCATCTATATGTGTGTATAGCTCAGATGCCAGGTACCCTGCCTGTACTTACAAGTCTTCATCTGTATACATATATGGTTGGTGATCCTCCTTTGCTACACCAGACACTACTTATGTTTGTGGATACCCCTCTCCTCCATAGGAAGAATGGCAGAACAGCTTCACCTACAGTCTTTCTCCTGATATTTTGCTCTGCAGGCTGGCCATATATTATACAATTTTCTTGTAAAAATGTCCTTTAGATTTACCAAAACCATAAGATATACCGGTAAGCTTAATCCTAAACAGTGAATTTGTTTGCAGCAGGCCCTTGCACTACATGCTTGAAGGTAAATCTAATGGAAAAAGACAATTGTCTAATGTATGGCAAGCTTAACTTCTGACTCAATGAGGCTGATTTACTAGATGATTTAGGAATATTCACCTAAATTGGGATTCACTTCAATTAATTTATGATGTAGAAATGAAATGAAACAGCAAGAATTTGATTGGATAATTGAAGTGAATTTTCAGTCTTGTTTTTTTTGGAGTGAATATTATCAACTCCATTACTAAAGCCACCCTCATTGTATTGATGTCTTGTGGTGCAGTCATGTATAGATGTGTATAGCACTATACAGAGGTGTACAGTCAGGTATAGTTGTATATATCACTCTTATTAGTGCATTGTCAGATATAATTGTGGATATCACTGTAGAGAGGTGAATGGTTGTGTATAGCAGTGCATAGTCAGACATAGTATTGTAATGCACGGCAGAGGGCTATATAATGGTGTACAGCTGTATAAAGCTATGTTTAGTAGTGTTCAGGTAGCTGTGTATAGCGTTGAATAAAATTGTGTAGAATTGTGTATGCTGTTGTATAATAGTGTACAGTGCTGAAGCATTGTGAAAGGTGTTGTGTATAGCTTTGTACATTGTTGTATACAGAATTGTGTAACATTATATATTCTGTTTGAATAGTTGTGTATAGGCTTCTAAAGCTGTGCACATTATTGTATAAAGTTGTGTATAAATCTTGAACAACTGTGTAGTGTTATATAAAATGGTGTATAGCATTGTGTATATATAGTAGTGTTTTATAAAATGAAGTGTTATAAATAGCTGTGTAGTGTTGTATTAAAGAGGAAGTAAACCCTCCTAAACATGTTTAGCTTGTTAGATAATACTTTTCTCAGGCAGCTGATCGCTGCCTGAGAAAGTGAACTTACTTGTCACATTTTCGTAAAAACCGCCGTTTACATTTCCGTGACGTCAGCCGCGCTTGCGCAGTGTGGTCGTGCGAATGCGGCGTATACTGTATTGCCGACTTTCATCTTCCTGCCTCTCTGCCTTTTTTTAATACGAGGCATTCTCCTCATTGCGGCAGAGGAGAAGTCTCGTGTTGTAAAGCTATCCCTGCTCTTCCTGACACTCCCCCTTGTGACTGAAGACGTCACGCAGGGGAATGAATCATAGAGCAGAGGAGAGGAGAGCAGAGCAGAGCTTGTTGTGACTGTTTACTATATTGGTCACATGCTTTGTTGCCTTAGTAACGGCAACCGAGATCGAGGCTTGGTTAGGATTTCTATTGACGCTACGGCGCATGCGCGAGATTTCCGGAGTGAAATCTAACTAAGGGCGGAAATGACGTCCGGAAAGGACGTCAAAGCCAGAATTTGAAATGGCGCGGGCGATACCCGGAAGGGAGATAGTTTGGAAACGATAAAAAAAAGGTATTTACAGCGCTCGTTTTGAGAAATAACATATATAGGATGAAGGCTGATGTACAGTATTAGAGTAACAGTAGAAAATTGGAATTTTTTTGGGCGGGTTTACTTCCTCTTTAAACTGTAGTTGTGTGTGTTTTTGTAGCAAACATTTTGGATATACAGTTAAATTCTTTAGAGAGGAAACTTGTAATCGGCACACAGAAGTTGACACTATTATCTTCCATGCCTGGCCAAACGTTGTTTGAATATTGATGTGTATGTTTATATATGGTAAAATAAATAACAAAAATGCCCCACTGTTCCATCCCTTAAACCCAAAGTACATAAACATACCAGTTGATCTGCACAAAACCACCTGTATACTCTGCCCCACTGAAATCTCAAGCAATGTAATCAAATCCAGCCCAGTTCGCCATTATGAACACCTTCCCAATTATGTTGAGCTGAGAGACCGTGGGAGGAGGTGTTCCGTAGTCCAACAGGCAGAAACCCTGGCGGGGCTGATAACACTCTTCATATTTCAGTGCAGAAGAGGCTATTGTCAGCTTAAATATGAAGGTAGGCGTTCACTGGCAGATACACCTCTATAATTGCGTACTTGCACATTTTCCTTGTTTCGTCTCATTAAAAAAATGGCATGTATGGCAGAGATTTCATAGTACCGCATATACTCGAGTATAAGCCGAGATTTTCAGCCTCTTTTTTGAGGCTGAAAGTGCCCCCCTCGGCTTATACTCGAGTCATCGCCGTCTGCCTGCCCGATCAGCGTGTCGAGCAGACAGACGGCGGCCATTCTACTATTCAAAAGCCGCGCCTCCCTGTCTGTGATAGGCGGAACACTCAATTTCCCAGCAGTCAGTGGTCCGCCTATCACGGACATCCGCTCATCCTCATACTACGGACGAGGATGAGAGGATGTCCGTGATAGGCAGAACACAGACTGCTGGGAAATTGAGTGTTCCGCCTATCACAGACAGAGGCGCGGCTTTTGAACAGTGGAATGGCCGCCGACGCCGTCTGTCAGACGAGAAGAGCGGTGATCCTGGCATGGTAGAAGCACACAGGCTCGGGACGGAGGCGGGACGCAGGCTCGGGACACAGGTAGGCTGGACACACAAGGCTGCACACACAGGGATGGATGGACGGACACACAGGGATGGACGGACACACAGGGATGGACAGGCATGTCTCACCCTCGGCTTATACACGAGTCAATAAGTTTCCCAGTTTTTTGGGGGTAAATTGGGGGCCTCGGCTTATATTCGGGTCGGCCTATACTCGAGTATATACGGTATATTATTTTATTTTTTTTGCACCAACATACACAATGTTGGCAGTACTGTTGCTATCCTGTTCACCGTTCTTATGGAAAGATAATTGAAATACTTCTGATTGCTAAATACCTAAAATCCAAAAACATGCTGACAGAATTCCAAAATGTGAAGTAGACCATAAAGTGATAATACTCATACACTCCATAGAAGGTGTTTCAAGCATTTAGGTTCTCACTCTTGTTGGCATACAAAGATAGAATTGCTAAAAAAATAAAAATAAATCAGGAATATGTGTAAAGCAATTTTGTCCATAAATCTTATTTAACAAGACTGTGCATTGTCTTATATCACAATCTGTGTCTTTAGATTATATAACGCTATTTCTTACCAATATCCGTATCATGGTAATACTTTTTGTTCATATTGCTTACTATAAGCCTAGTACAAATGCACTAAAATTTAGCAGATTCAGGTGACCAAATTTCAGTACAGGTGTACCGCACTTTTTGTTCAGCAGAAGCCGGTCCTTGGAAAACGCAGCCATTAAGTGATGATTGAATGCTGAAGTGCTGATCTATTGTATTCTGAGAGTGGGGAGGGATCTCTGCATTAACATCGCTTGTGTTGATCTGTCAGTTTTTTTCATTCAATCCACTGGTTGAATGGGAAAAAAAAAAAAATTGTACATGTATACTCTGTTTTTAACTTTATTATATTATGTCACCATTGAGAAATGGAGGTCATTTTGTGTGTTTAGACTTCATTCTGGTTTTTGTCAAACAGTTACACATATAAACTGGTCACTATGGGCTCACAACATTTTTGCTTCTAAAGTGCACAAATTATAGGTTATTGTCAAGATGCCCGATATAGGATATATAAAGAAAATATATTTTTCAAGTTTTTCGTAAATCTAAAATCCAAACTTCCCTTTTGTACAAAAATAAGCACATTAATAAATCTCTTGAGACAACTGTTAACACTTATCTAAAAGGTTGCAATTTTTCCTAGGATACTTGGTTAACCCATAGGAAGCTTTTACTGAACAGTAGATGTAAATGATTGGTAATGACAGGATTGGAGAACCACTCTTACATTTTAAATCAAATCGATTCCCCAATGTATGGTAAAGGTAGCACATATAAAATCCAAGATCAAAAATGTAATATATTGCAGCTTACCAGTTATTTAAATGTGTTGGCTGTCTTTGTTTTTACACTTTTTCACCTGGCGCTTCTGCCACTGCCAAGTTTTGTCCTCGTGTGACAATGCACACTCAGTGCACTGGCGGAGCAGCATTCTCACCCTAGAACTACACCTTCCCCCCTCATCTCATCCCCACACCATTGGTGGGGGGGGTTCTGTAGTCCACAAAGATCTGCGAACAATACTCTGAGGTAAGAACAAAGTTATCAGCCCCCAAGATTTCCAACAGGATCAATGGGTGTTTTGTTTTTTTTGGCACTTATTGAACAGATATAAATAATAAAGTTCACGCTATAGCTGAAAGACGGCTACAGCACAGACTCCAATTACCGTGCTCGAGCGGCCTGCGTGCTCTGTGATCAGCAAGTGTGAGACTCTCCTGATAAAAGATCAACAGATCTGAGCCATACAGGCGTGATGATGCACCACCGAAGAGGCACTAATCGCCCTGGATGAGTGTGCTCTAACATGAGAGGGAAGAATTTTCTTCTTTAAGCCGAAGCTTGAACTATCACTTGACGAATCCATTTGGAAAATAGTGGATTTTGATGCTGCCTGTCCACATTTTGGACCCTCTGGCAGTACAAACAAAAAATCAGTTTTGTACACCTGAGCGGTGGCCTTTAAATAGACTCTGATCGCTCTTAATACATCAAGGGAATGTAGTACCTTCTCATCCCTAGATTGAGGCTCTGGGGAGAAAGAAGGAAGAATAATAGCTTGGTTTAAATGAAAACCTTTTACCACTTTTGGTAGGAATTCAGGATGAGGACATAAAACCACCTCACCCCTTATGCATGATCAAATATGGCTCTTTAGAAGACAGAGCCACTAGTTCCGATACCCTTCTAGCAGAAGAAATGGCAACCAGAAAGATTATCTTTCTTGTCAAAAGACCCAAGGGCATTTCTTGTAAAGGCTCAAATGGCTGATTCTGCAAAGTCGATAAGACCAAATTTAAATCTCAAGGATATAGAGGTGCCTTGATAAGGGGATTAATCTGTGTTACCCCCTGAATAAGCTATGCATCAAGATTGGGAAGCAAGAGACCCTTGAAAAAAAACTCTGACAAGGCCAGGATCTGGCCCTTGATAGAAGTCAAGACCAGCTTAATTTCAGATCCCATTTGCAGGAAATCGGGGATCCTGCCTATGACATACTTCCTGGGGTGCTACCCCCCTGTATCCACACCAAGAAACATATGCCTTCCAGACTCTATAGTAAATGATTCTGGAAGTCGGCTTCCTGGCATTAATCAAAGTAGACACTGCCGAAGGAGGATCACCCTCCCTTGTGCAAGAAGGTCTCGAAGGACTCCTACTGCCATCTTTATGATCTTGGTAAATTGAGATCTTCTGGGGCCGCCAGAACCACCTCCTTTCATTCCTGCTTGATGCTGCAGAGAAGGCGCAAAAGTAGCAGAACTGGAGGAAACGCATAGATGGCTAAAAAAACTGATCCCATGGGAAGACTAATGCATCTGTTCCAGATACTAGCGGACCCCTTGTTCTCGAGACAAAGTTGTCAACTTTGTTGAATCTGGAAGCGAATAGGTCCATGTCCAGAATACCTCCTCTCTGACATATCACTAGCAAGATGTGGTGAAGCGACCGTTCTCTCAGAAATAATTGTTGCTGACTCAAGTAGTCCGCCTGTCAATTCTCTATTCCTGGAATGAAAATTGCAGATAGGCAAGGAATGTTGTGTTCTGCTCAAGCTAGAACAGGATTCACCTCTTCTTGGGCTGCATGACTTTTCATGCCCCCCCGGTGATTGATGTAAGCCACAGCCGTGGCCTTGACAGACTGAATCCTGACAGGACAGTCACATAGTCTGACTGTCCAAGATTCTAGGGGCAGATGTACTGCCCGAATCTTCCAAAATGTTGATAGGCAAAGGCCTCAAACTGGACCATCTCCCCTGGACAGAATCTTCTTCCAGTGCTGCTCCCCAGCCTAGAAGGCTGGCATCTGTTAACACTTTCCAGGATACAGGTAGAAAAGATTTTCCATTTTGCTGGATAACAACCACCAATTTAGGCTCTTACATTGGAAGCCAAGTGTATTGGAAAAATCCAAGGTCTGAATCTTTTTATTCCAGACTGACAGAATAGTGTTTGAAGCAGTCTTGAGTGAAAACTGCACCATTTCCCCTAACAATCTCATGCACAGCCGAATGGAAGGATTTTTATTTGTTTTGATAAGTTGAATTAGTCCTACAATGGAACAGATTCTTGTCTGGGGAAAGAATACCTTCTTCTTTGGTATTTATAACCAGCCCCAAGTACTGTGATCTCCTTGATGGTTTTAAAGGAGGATTTTCCTAGGTTGAGTATTCAACCTAGAGATTCCAGGTAATTTACAGCTGTGATCAGACTCTGGTTTAGACCTGAGACTGAATGATATATTAACGGTAGATCGTCTAAATAAGCTAGGACCGTTATGCCTTGAGCCCTTAATCTGGCTAAAGGAGGTGCCAAAATCTTTCATAACACTCGTGGTGCTGTGGCAAAACTGAATGGCAGGGCCACAACTGAAAATGATGATTTTACATTTCAAAGTGCAGAAATTTCTGGTGAGCGGGAAATATTGGCACATGGAGATCTGCATCTTTGATATCAATTGAAGCCAAAAATTCCCCTCCTTGCAGGATGGACACAAAATTGACTCCATGCGAAAGGATCGGGTGTTTAAGTGCCAATTCAGATCTTTGCGAGCTAGAATGGGTCTTACCTCTCCATTTGGTTCTGGAACCATGAAAAGGTTTGAATCAAAACCTGTGCCCTGTTCCACTAAGGGAACCTCTGATATCACTGACTGAGATAATAGATGATCCAGAGCCAGAAACAGAGAATTATTTTTCTCTGGATCCTTGGGAACATTTGACCTTAGAAAAAGGAGGAGACGGAAACTCTCGGAACTCTAGTTGTAACCTAGAGAAAAACTGCAAAAGCCACCCATCTGGCTTTGTGGGCTTTCTGCCCCAAGATCTCTTCTGACCGTGGTGCTGCCCTTGGGGTCTTCCCCTTGAACCTGATGGTTGAGACCATTGAGGTCACAGGAGAGGAAGCATGCTTAAAATGAACAATATATCTGAACGTCTTCTTTACTGGTAAAAGAAAGCTTTTCCCATTAGAGATCCTTTGGATGCATTTTATCCAGATAGTCTGCAAATAGCTGTTCACCATGAAAAGGGGAAACTGGCTAGGAGCTTTTTACAGGGTGCTTCGGCTGACCAATTGTTCAGCCATAGAACTCTGTGAGAATGCACTAGTCCAAGCATAAGCCATGAGACTTAAGAGAATGTTTCATAGCATCTACTGTGAAACATAATGGGTCTGATACACCAGCTCATTGCTGAGCCTGTGGATCAGGCAGAATTTTAAGTATCTCCACAAACTGTTCCTTAATGGACTGGGATACACCAATTGCAGCAAGAACCAGCTGGGCTACTGAACTTGTTGGATCCTTTAACATCAGCACATTATCCACCGAACATGTGAGATTCTTGTTCACTGAGGCGATTGCAGCATCAATTGCTGGAACCCCCCCCCCCCCCCGTTTTTTTTTTTTTTTATAGAAATCCTCTTCCATAGGATAAAGTGTGGAGAATTTCTTAGGAGAATAATACTGTTTATCTGGATGTTCCCATTCAGAATACATAAGCGTTCAAGAGCCTGCGCTTCAGGCTCTTCAGGCTTTCAGGCAGCAAAAAGGTTGAACAAACCAATTTAGTAAGGGAGTGCACAAGCAACCTGTCTTGTGATGCTACTCCTATATTGGGATCCTCGGAACAGGATAAATAAGTATCTTCCAAATCTTTGGGAAGATCTACCTGATCCCCAGCCTCCTGCACCTCAATAAGAGGGGTCCTGAGCACTAGATGGGGATCAGCTATGTTTGGCCCCACTATGGAGAGATATAGTATCATTCTTCTTTCCAAAATTACAAATGGTAGAAGAAAAAAAAAACTCTTGTGTGATATGTACAGGGACTGAAGTGTCTAGCACAGCTGCAACAAACGTTTCCCCTGACAGTTCAATCTGACCAGCTACATCCCTCTCAGAGGAGGATGACATTCTTTTGGAAATGGATTTAGTTTGTTGTGAAACCATTGACCCTTTAGAACCCTTAGAGGAGTTCCTGGTCCCATTACCACTCATAGCCTGAAGCACAAAGCAGAGGCACTGCCAGCAACAGATTTTCCACTACCAGGCTATAGTCCAGCGTTATAAGCTGCTATTAATACCAAGCCTGGTAAAGTATGTGGCAAAGGGAATGCCTGTGTCACCAACCTGAAGCAAGCCAACCTCCTGCTCTGTCCCTCCACGTGTGGCTGGCGTCTGACACAGTTAGACATGCCCCCCATGCTAATTATGCCCCCCTTTCTTTCAAAAGAAAGTGTTGAAGTTACGAACAGCCGATACTGCGGGGGGGGGGGGGGGTAAATCCACCTCTGTGCGGTCTGTCTTTTTATTTTTTTTAAGAATGCTTTTTGGCATATAAGTCCCCCAAAGGAGAAAAAAAAAACATTGGGGGCGCAGGAGGAGAACCTGACCCCCCTTCTTAACAGAGGATCTGCTTGTGGCCGGAGGAGAGGAGAAATGAAGGCTTCTGATACATCGCTGTTTCCAGCATCAGGCGGTGAATGCTCAATACAGCTGCCAGTGGTGACACATAGGCATGACAACATTATACACAAAAGGAGAGATTAAGAAAATCTCCCTTACCTTTCCTCGAAGCAGGGTTATCCGAGATAAAGCCAATCTTCACCCTTCACAGTGGGCTACAAAAACCCTTCAGGAACAGGGGAACCTCAGGTTACCCACAATCCTGGACCTGCAACAGCACCCTGCCAGTAAAAACATTATGGCCTTACTACCAAAAAAAGTACTGGTCCAGCTCTCTAAAAAGAGAGGAAAAAGAAAAAAGGGAAGCGTTTGCAAGCAAAACCTAGTTTCTTCAGACACAAGGCCCGGGTACCATTCCTTTAGCCCATGAAAGGACATCAAAACGGATCCGGTCAGCATGGCTAGCCGCAGCAGGGAAGCTTCCAGTGGAGCTCAGCACAGCTTTACTCATGATCAACACCTTAGACACTGGCAAAAAAAAAACTGCGGACTCCCAGTAGTGGGAGGGATTATATAGGGAGTACACTTCTTGCCTTAGGTGAATGACACTGGCACGCCCTATCAGTGGCCCTATAACCCACATAGTAACTACTATGGCTCTGTCTCCCCGTTGTAAGAAAATTTATTTTATTTAAGCACAGTATTGTACGACCGCGCAATTGTCATTCAAAGTGTGTCAGCTCTGAAAGCTGAAAATTGGTCTGGGCAGAGGGGGGGGGGGGGGGGGGTTTAAGTGCCCAGTAAGCAAGTGGTTAAAGTATTTAAACACCTGGTCACAGTTTGAATCTTTGTATAAGACCAAGTAGTACATCACCTTTCCATGAAGATTCTCTTATCACAGTACCAGAACTTTATCTCAGTTATGTTCAATTCTGATAAACTCAAGAAGCATTGTGTTGTATCCATAAATGTTATTTTTTTATTTTATATATAAACTTGTCTTCAGTTTAGGTTTGCTGGCCTTTGAACTTAAAAACCTGAACATATATATATATATATATATATTTACTCAATCAACTTCTCAACATGACCTTGCAGTTAACACGCATTTGTTTAATAAAAAAAAATTATAAAAAAGCACATAAATCAACTGAAAGATTAATTCACATAAATTAGGTGAACAGACAGTGTGACATGGGTACTTTTTAAGAGCAGATATGTACAGTCGATTGAACAGTGTTTACTTTCGGCCATTATAGTGTTAAGATTTTTTTTTTTTAAATGATTGACTTGTTACTATACATTGCATTGATTGAACTTTTAAACAGTAAAAAACAAAACAAAATAATAAAGCAAAAGCGCATCCTCCAGGGTGTAAATGTATTCCATAATTTTAACCAATACGTTTTCAGCCACCTTACACAAAAGAGTGCAATACATCAGATGGTCTTTGCTGAATAATGTTGTTAAAAATGGTGTGCAAACATCAGCTGTTCCCATTATAAAAACTGTGAAAGTACTAGTCAATTCTGACAAGTGGGACCTGAAAATCCATTCTTACCTCTGTACATAGTAAATGTAAAGTTATATTGTGGCTCACACAGTAGACAAGTGTTTATGCAGAGTATTGTGCTAGGCAAGGAATGTAGCTAAAAGAATTGACATTTTGCTTTTTGCCACAGGGGAAGTTGCTTAAAGTTTTGTGCTGGGGTGGACAGAGGACAGTTGGGAGGATGGAAAAGAGGATTGGGGATTGATTGCCGTTAAAGGGTAGATACTGTTGTGTAGTAGGTCACCATATGAAGATCCTACAGGGGCTGCTGAAGCCAAATGTCTATAGAGCTGCTGAGAGTTTGTGGAGTTAGTTAGATATTGTCTTTGCATCATCAAGGAATGAAGGGCTAAAGGTTGCATTAGTGGTGAAAGCACACTCTGGTTTTTCAAGTACTGTAGTGGATGGGAGTAGGCAGCCGGTAAATGCGTGCTGAGACCACCACATAAACTTGCTGGGTAGATTCCAGGAAAAATTGGAGTGGACAATGAATATTTGTGACTTTCCATCATACTAGAATAATTGTCATGAACAGATTTGCTGCTTTCACCCTCTTGGCCAGTAAAGCACTCTTTCCCTGGTATTTCTTTTGACACAGTTAAAGGAGAGACAGCTCTTATTTTTTTCTCGCTGATGGGACCTTCTAGCTCTTCTGAGCCTCTTTTCAATGGCCGTAAGGCTCCAAAGTTCTGAGGACTGACTTTGCCAACTGTAATTGGATGAACAAGGCCCTCCATCTTTCTTACATTTTCATGTCTTACACTGTGTGTCTTTGATGACCTGTGAACAGATTCATGGTGTCTTTTGGATATTGGTATTGTCATTGGTGAAACTCTACAGGCCTTTGGATTGCAGTCTATTCCCATATTCTTGTTGTTTGGGACCTGAAATGGACTATGAGTTTTGCTTTCTTGTTGCACCAACTGATGAGAAAGGTTAGATGCTGATATTTTGGCTGTGTGCTTGTGCATAGATTTGGGAAGGCTCAAATCAGTTGGTTGGTCATCCATGTGATCAGTTACATTCTGTTTTTCTTGTTGGTGCAAAGAATGATGGTAGTGAAGCTTCTCTTGATGTTTGTTGGGAGAGGAAATATTTTCAGATTCTCTATACAATTCCCGAGGATGATATTTTGAAGGATGTTCATTATGAAGATGGTGTTCTGTTTGTCGGTAAAGCCTATGTAGATGAGGTGATGAGTAAAATTCCAGAAAGTTGGAGTGTTGTGATGCTCTTTTCTCAGCCATCTGCTCTTTATGTTCAAGCATACTGGACTTCAAGGAGTACGACTCTGCAAGCACACTCTGTTGGTGTTTTGCAAAGTCAGACCGGTAAGAGTCAGCTTTGTTTATGGTACTGATTTTGTACGGGTCAGTCAAGTTCTTTTTATCATCTAAAGTTTTATGCTTAAAACTTTGAACGTGTTGTATCACTGATGGTCTGTTTATTGGCACGGTTTCAGAGTTGGATAATGGATGAGTATGTACTAAAGGTGGGGATATTTCGGTTTTAGAGTTTAATTTTTTCTTGCTAATTAAGGGTGGGGGTGAACCATAGGGGTAGCTTCCAGATTGAGTGGCTCCACTAACCTGTGATAACAGCTTCTTTTTTGCTAAAGGGGACATAATTCCTGGGTTTCCCCTTGAGTACAACAAAGGTGTATAGGTGAATGATGATTCTTCACTTAATGATGTGTCCTTCTCTTTTAACACGTCCATAGTTTGCACCAAGTACACTTTGGGATTATGCTTTAATGCATTTTGTAAAATGTTGCTGTCTAGAGGATTCTTCAGGTCCTCCGAGACCAATGGGTCTACCTTTACAGTGCAATTTGCAATATAATCTGGCATGTCAGGCAATTTTTCATCTTCTATGTGGTTTTCATGTGGAACCTGTAGCTGAACTGTGGGAAACATATTGAAATGTCCTTCTCGGACATCCCTTTCAGATGGGTCTGATAATTCTTGTTTGCTTTGCTCTTGTTTTATTATGGTTGAATCTTCAATAGTCATTTGTGGTTGTTCATCTGCCGGACTAGAATTAATCTCTTTTACTACATGAGTGAATGAGTCAGCGGGAATAGGTTCTGAGTGCATTTTATCTTCGCTTTTCACATGGCATGTGTCAGAATCAGACTCCTGTACTTGTTCTTTTTCTTCTGTTAAATCAGAACACTCTACAGATGGCTTGGTCTCATCTGAATCATAGGCAACTGACACGCCTTTCTCATCCACATCAAGGTAATTTTCCTCTTCTGGTGAAGCCTAAAAAAACAAATGGATGTCTTTAATAACGTTTATTAGAATAAAGAATACAACTTTTAAAGGTGCAGCCAACAATTTCAAATGGAAGTAATTTCCATTTCTATTGGGGAAGAAGTTGTTTAAGTGTTTAGGAATAAACACAATGAAACCAGTAGTACTTAAATGCCCCCATACCTGTGTCAGTTGGATCAGAATGTGAAAAAAAAATAGTGCAAGAGACACAAAATCAGCTTGTCAGGCTCTATTAGACCTCGACAAAATTGTGGCTGCACACTGACTTCCCTTTGCATAAATGTGAATGAGATGGGTAAAACATGGTTCCAACTTCTGTTCTCCATACCTAAAGAACTCTTTAGATGCGTTTTGCCCTTTTTGGGTGATAAGCGTAGTTTAAGCTAGCGTTTCTCAACTCCAGACCTCAAGGCACCCCAACAGGTCATGTTTTCAGATGAAATGGCTGTAGTAATTACTAAGGCAGTGAAACTAATCTACTCACCTGTGCAAAACGAATGGCAAGCCTGAAAACATGACCTGTTGGGGCGACTTGAGGACTGGAGTTGAGAAAGACTGGTTTAAGCCTTGAAAAAGGCAAAACGCATCTGAGGCATTCTCCACAAGTGGAGAACAAGGAGCTGAAGTCATCTTTTTATCCATCTCATTTATGCAAGGAGGAGTCAGTGTACAGATGGCCATCAGTTTGATTAAGTTATCTAACACTTTTAGTCAGACTATGATCTGTAGCCATCAGGTGATGCATTTGATGATGTTTTTACATAACTATGCTGTGAATAGCTTCTAATTTGATCCTCTAAGCTCTCTATTCATAGCACATGCAACTTAATGCGATGGGACACTTATCACAATTAATACCAAAATTGAGGAAGCACCCCATTAAAAGAGAACAGTAATAGGTTTTGACCATTTTTATGCAAAACCACTGGGCTTCACACAAATGTTGAATATTCAGGTTTGGTCATCCCTACTTCCAAGTCATACATGTGGATAGAGCTCCCCCTTTGGTTTCAAACATACAACCACCTAAACTGTTCAGAAATTGTGAAATAAGTAAAGCTTCTTTTTAATCATCACATTTGCCAATGACCATTCAAGCTGCAAGTTAAATAACCAAATTGACGAGTGAATAAATAAACCTGTTGTGAAAATCATGAAATACTTTTTTGCTGACAATGTAATGTTGCTTGGTTTGGGTTTGTATTAAATTCAGCTTTATTTATGAGTGCTATGCCCCAAGGATATGAATTTCTTCATACTGATATACCACAAACTAAAATGTTTATCTAATGGTCATATGGGTACGTGAGTCAGCATTACAAAAATATCTATGGCTAACTTCTCAAAACACTAGATCAGCTAAACTTTACAATAGTTTTAAGAAGTCTGCCATGTGGATGTGTGGGAGAAGTTTTGAGTAACATTCCAAAGAAGAAAAACCATAGTATCAATATAATAGTTTCCTATTCTAAAAATTATGGGTGCCATCCATAAATGCAGCCATTTTGTCTTCCAGTTTAACAAGTATTTACCAGTTGTTACAAAGGAATACATATTTTTAATTAAAAACTGATAGTGTATGTGTAATAAAAGGAGTAACGCAAATTATGGTGTTGGCTGAATAAATCTCCCAGTAAACTGGAAACTATTTGCACATTTCCTAAAATGTTAGACAGCTGCTTTGCTAGTGCATACCATCATACCTATAGATTATGATAAAGTGTTCCGGTACATTTTTTTTTTTTTTTTTTTTTTTAAGGTAATAAGTTCATTTAAGTCTTTTTGCAACAGAGAACTATTTTACCAACTGGGGTTCATTTTCACAGGAACTTGTCACTTTGTCACGTTCTTGTCTGAAGTAGTCACAAATTTAGGACTCCTAGGCCAATTCATGTAGACATAGTCAGCAATACTTAGTTTCAGTGAGTAAATTCCTGAACACATTCACTACAGAGACCCTGCATCACCCACACTGACAAATCTACTTGGCCTGTTTTGTCAATACTCTGCTAGAATTCTTGTCTTTACTGCTTTGTAGCAACTAATTTAACTTTGTGACTATCTGATTGGTGGCAGTGGGTCAGTTTAGATTAAATGAGGTCTGTTCTCGGAAGGAGGGGCATAATAAAAAGGGTCATATACATGATCAATAAAAGGAAACTGCCCAAAAAACCCCCAAAAAAGTGTATTCTCTAAATATCACCCATTAAATGTTCAAATATTAAACATTTTGCATTGTACCTTCCCTTAAGAAAATGTTACCACAGACTAAATGCGTCTAATAACAGTTTGTACGGTTAGAATAGCAATATAGTTTGGCTTTTGATTTAGGTCTGTTTCATACAGCATATTTGATAACTTCAATCATGGAAATTCTTGCTATTCATTCCATTATGTCGTGATGTAACCTCCGACCCCAAGGGTCAATGGCCCATTCTATCTGCAGTACTGAAGGCTGACAGGCCTAACAATGGCTGCTGTCTTTCCCTTTAGAAGAAGCCATGCTAAATCATTGTGTAAAATCTTATTTTCTTCTCTCCCCTGATGAGATAACAGAGTGAGCAACATAAAGAAATGCATTATCTAAATACAGTACCGCTGGTCATTACTTTCAAATAAAAAAGAGCTAATGATTCACATCTGTTTTGACGCTGTCATTTTCACATTGCATCCTTTCAATTCCCTGTCTTTTTAAATATTTTTAACAGATACAGGTTTCTTTTTTTTTTTTTTAAAGCCATGTACTCACTGTTCTCTATTCTTCCTAATAACAGCTCTTTTCACTCAGAATGCCATCATTAGTTGTTTAATAAGTATTGCTTTATCAGTGGTCTCTAGAGCTTATTCAATTACACGAGAATACCAGACTGGTGAGCAAAGCTGGGGGTGGAATTAAAGGGTTTATAAACCCTCTCTTTTTTTTTTTTTTTTTTTAAACAAACATGTCATCCCTCCACTGCAGTTAATTTTGCATAGTGTGGCTCTGAACCTCATCTTCTGGAGTCCCCTGGAGGCTCTTGCAGCTCCTCCTCACATCAGTAAACCCCCCTGGGTAAGCACTCTCGGGGGGGGGGGGATTTGCTTCTATAGACACAGAATGCCGACTCGGCCCCCTGGATCATTGGATTTGATTGAAAGCGGTGGGAGCCAATGGCTGCACTGCTATCAATCTATCCAATCAAGAGCTGAGAACCCCAGAAAAAAACGGGGGGGGGGCGGTCAGTGTCAGAAGTTTATTTTTAAGGCCAGCTCTTGTCGATTAAAAAAAAAAAAAAAAACATGTCTACTATGTTATTTTTTTTATAATCTACAGTTTTAAGAATTGTTCAGATTAAGTGGATACACATGCTGAAGAGTGAAGCAAAGTTTCAATCTGGGTTGATGAGTAATTACCACAAACTATAAATTAATGGAATGATTATTAAGGCTAAACTTTGAAAAGGAGCCTGTGGTTTAGTATATAAGACTTAATTTTTTTTCTTTACAAATGTCATAGTTTTGTGAAAGAAACCGCAATCATTTGAATGAAATGTCCCCTTTATTAATCACAGATTTGAAGCACACTTTTAAATTGAATTCATTCTTTGCATACATCATGGTTACTTTGGATACAACGTTTATTTTCATTATTCTTGTTTATCATGACACTAAAATTAACCAGCTGGTGTAAATCATGGTGTTTATTTAGAAATTCAATAAGGCCTCTTTCACATGGACTGTCCGGTCAGGTCTGCCCGTCAGTTTTTTTTAGGCGGACCTGAACGGACGCTCCATAGACCTCTATGGAGCGTCGGATGTCAGCGGTGACATGTCCGCTGACATCCAACTCGCTCCGATCTGAAAAAGTGTGATGGAGGAAAAACCTACTTTTCCATTCATCATCAGATCGGGTGGCAACAAACTCTACTGTCCGTCGTCATCCGTTCCCCCATAGGGGAGAGCGGCGCTCTGACAGGTCCATCCCTGCACAGTCTGCAGAGACGGACCTGTCATCTGCTTGCTCAGCGGGGATCGACGGAGTGTTCCCTGCTAAGTAGAGCGGGCTCCATACATGGACATGTCCGTGTGAAGGAGCCCTTAAGGGTTTAAAAATGTTTATTTGGTATGTAAAAACCACAATGAAAAGACATTAGCAGTAACAGACAAAAAACACTAACAGGAAGAGGAGGTTAATTGTTTGTTGCTTAGTTAAGCCTTTTCCTGCCAGAGCTTGAATTTTAGATCCGAAGATTAGTTTAAACCCCCAACATTATATATTTTCTGAAAGACACCCTGGAGAATAAAGTGGTGGTACTTGCAATTTTTTATGGCACACAATATTTGCATAAGTCCATTATAGGGCACACAATATATTACCCATTTTCGGATTTGATAGACATCTTTGTGGATTCATGAACAGATGTCTATTGAAATTGGCGTGGCACAAATTCGGACTGTGCCATTGCCAGCAATAGGCACTGGTTTGAAATGTCAAATTGGCCCAATGTGGACATGGGCTAAGAGCCCCTACAGCTCATCACATTTTCGAGTTAACCGTGTTCTTTCTTTGGCATGGGCAGCAATGTAACAGGTATAGTGCAAATAAGGGTGTGTTTATATATGCATGTACGGCAGGGAGAGGTGGATTCAAATTTTTATTAAATTTTTTGGGGGTGTGCGAGTGTGTTTAAATGCTCTGGTGCAAATTTTTTTTGACTAAAAAGCCTCTCTATGTGATATAATATTTTTTTTACAACAGGTTCCTAACAGCGACCATGTGGGCTTGCAGATGGGACAGCACAGCTTAACTGGCTCAGATCCGCGCTATATCCTAATGACCACTATAGCATGGACTTGCTTTGCTTGCTGTGCCCAAGCGGCCTGCAGGGCGTGCATGGCGCGCTCTGATCAGTGAGCCTGAGACTCGCTGGATCACAGATCTGCATAAGGGGTCGATCCCGAGCCCTTATCAAGTGATCTGCTATCAGCCGATCATATGATGTAAACAGAGCTGGTAAGCTGACAGCATGAGGAGAAAAAAAAAAAAAAAAAAGATCACCGGCAGCGGTGAGAGGTACATCAGTCCCGATCATGGAGAGTTGCTGCTAGCTCCTCAGTGCCACCTAACAGTAGACAACAGTGCCACCTAGCAATAGAGATCAGTGTCACCTACCAGGGCCCATCACTACCGCCTCATCAGCGTATACCAATGAAGGATAAAAATTTCCTGTTTGCAAAATTTTATAACAAACTTTTTTTTTTTTCAAAATTCATTTTTTTGCTTGCTTAGCAAAAAAAATAAAAATCACAGCTGTGATTAAATACCACCAAAATAAAGCTGGATTTGTGTGAAAAAAAATGTTGAAAATTTCATTTGGGTACAATGTTGTATGACCGTGCAATTGTCTAAGTGCATCAGCGATGAAAATTGGTCTGGGCAGGAGGGGGGTTTAAGTGCCCAGTAAGCAAGTGGTTAAGAGGTATAGCAGAGAGTGGGGTCACATCACCTTCTGAAAGAAGGGCTTTTTTTTGGGGGGGGGGGGGGGGGGGTTGGCTTGTCATTGTTTTATAGGGAAGAGATTACACACCTGCAAAGCCCTAGATAGACACTCTGTACGTCATGTTATGGATTATTTTGGGACCAAATTTTATTCATGGTGGTGTCTGGTGAAGCTGAGGGATTGGGCCACTGGATTATTCTGCAGGCCCTTGGTGAAGAGATGTGGATAATGAGTCCAAATTGTGGTTTATAGAGCCCATAGGGCTATGTAAGAGATTTTATCATGAGTGGAATTCTATTGGGCTTTTAACCGCAAAACCGTATTGGAAAATGTAAGTTTATGGAACATGAGGCCCTAAACAATAAAACATAATTTCTCATTAGTTGCCAGGAGTTCTAGTACAATAATTTGAACTGCCTGTCTGTGGACCAAACACTACAGCATATTTGGGTCCCTGGAATTGTAGCCAACGTAACAAAAATATGGGGGCTGTAATTAGCATGACAAACACTTCAAATAATTTTTTTATATTAAGGAATTCTGAGTCTGTATGCCTAAATAAATCAGACAGCAATGAAACCTTTTGTTACGCAACATCTCAAGTATTATTGTCCTTCCTTAAACAAATGTTTGTGGAGCTGCTTAACCTGAACCTATATTTATCTTTGCTGCTTAAGACTGTCATTACTTACTATACATCTACAATTTTTCTCAGACGCTCCTTTGAGCAATCAAGAATAACCTACTTAAGATGGAGTTTTAAGAACATGATGAACTTTAGAATAAAGAATGCAGCTTTTAAAGATTTATCTTCTCCATCTGTATTCAATGTTCTGAAACAAATTAAACATCCCCTTCACTATTCACATGCTAAGAAAACATCCTATGTTCAGCACAAATGTTTCATGCCCATGAAAGGAATTGCTATCTCTTCACAAGCATGCACATGATCACATGATTATCCTCCTTTAGAAAAGATTTCATTCACGTTAAAATGAGAACACTCAACTTGGTAATAAAGTAAACATCAGAGTTTCATCTTTCCTTTCAAGTCTGACAACACAATTGTTCAAGTGTGTGTATATACATTATGTGTAATATGCTCTTCTTTTTTTGCATTTTTCAGTTAGCTGTGTTTCTAAGCGTTACACCAAAATTGCACAAGAATGCATGCTGTGTTGCTGTGCAATGTGATTTTCAGACCAGCCATTTGAATAGGTTGAAATGGCACTGGACAGCGCCAAAAGTAGCGCATACACAAATTTTAACCATTTGACCTCCAGAAGATTTACACTCTTTGTGACCAGGCCATTTTTTAGATACAGCACTGCATTACTTTAACTGACAATTGCGCAGTCATGTAATGCTGTACCAAAATAAAATTTGTAATTTTTTTTCCCCCTACAGATAGAGCTTTCTTTTGGTATTCGGTATTTGATCACCTCTGGGTTTTTTGCGCTGTAAACAAAACAAGTTAAAGAAAAGCTGAATGCTGATGGTAAAGAAATGTAGGAGGGAATGCCCACATCCCTAAATGTAGACACGCTACAAAGAAAACGCTCTAGTGGGCCTTTGAAGGGCATATACTGCAAAATGATCGATAAAAAGATAGGTTTTATTTAAAATTGGTAAAACAGGAAATTCAAAATGTTTACAACGCTACAATCAATGCGGGTGCAGTATGATACACAGTAATTGGAACACATATAACCACTTGCTCTATGTAGTGGAACACACAACTACAGAGTATATCTAACATGTTTTGAGGTACAGCTTTATTCCTCTTCTTCAAGGCTGAGTGGTTACGGGTAAAACAATAATATCTATAATTAACAGAGACAGAAATACATTTACAAAAGCAAAACTGTAAAATAAGGGAATATCCTAAACAACCGCATCAGTTAAAAACGAGGATTTTTGCCGCCATGTATCCACCAAAGGGTGAAGGGCAGGGAGGTCCAGCCCAAAAGCACTCACTATGTATATCTATATTTTTATAGAATTTTGCTGTTGTAAAGATCTTTGCATATTTCTGTCTGTTATCTATAGATATTATTGTTTTACCCATAACCACTCACCCCTGAAGAAGAGGAATAAAGCTATATCTTGAAACACGTCGGGTATACTCTGTACTTGCTCTGTGTAGTGGAACACACAAGTGGTTATATGTGCTCCAATTACTGTGCACCATACTGCTTCCGCATTAATTGTGTTTTAACCATACATTTTGAATTTCCTGTTTTTAACCATTTTAAATAATATATATATATTTTTATATATAATTTTTGATTATTTTGGAGTATATGCCCTTCAAAGTTCCAGCAGAGGGTTTTCTTTTTAGCTTGTATAAACGCAAAAAAGAAAAACAAAAAAAAACAAAAGTTTTTGGGAAAAATAAATATTGTCTGCTATAAAACATACAATAAAAAAAAAAATAGAAATTTCTTTATAAATTTAGGCCAATACGTACACTGCTACATGCTTTTAGTACAAAAAATAAATAACTGTATATTGATTGTACATGCTATAACATTCCCAAACTATGACATTTATGGATTTTTCTTTTTTTTTATATACTGTTAATGGCAGCAATGCATAACAGTACTGAGTTGGTGCCTGACGCAATATCGGACACTTAGTGGGGGACCAGTGTTACTAATACGGTGTTCAGTACCAAAAATACGCACGGTCACTGTACTGACACTGGCTGGGAAGGGGATGAACATCTAGGGTGATCAACATGTTAATTATGTGCCTAGCCTATGTTTTTGTGACATTTGTGTGCTGCTTTGCAGGGACACAAAATCCATCCCTTCCCCCTGTAAGAACTATGATCTGCCTTGTTTACACAGACAGATCTCCATTCTGTTCTGTTTTGTCGATGATCGGTGGGTGCCGGCAGACATCCAGTGCCTGCAGATTGGCCTCTGCTGTGATTAATCATGCTTGCCCCCTGTAAGCAGAAGTGCAGAATGACTTACAGGAAGACCGCCCTGTAGCAGTAAATCTGCTATAGTGTGGCTATAGTGTGGTTCGGGACTGGTTAAAAACACACTGTAACCGTATCACATGGCACATGTGATCTGGTGCAGGCAAACAAATTGTGTTTGCGATCTGCATTTGAATTGTCCTTAGAATTACATTGACACTTGCAGCAGATTGTACACCTCAATGCATTTTGAAATCCTTTGAAAGCATTTCAGAAAACTTGCATATGAAGGTTCTAAAAAAAAGCTGATGGTTGGTTCCGGAAACCACAGGTGCATTTGTCAAAATCCTACTGAATTATTTCATACGTTAATTGAAACAGAATATAAAAGAACAAAAAAAAAAAAAAAAACAACGTATACCAAGCCACATGCATCAGCTTCATCAGCACAGTGGGACTTGTGTTCAGTGACAGAAATGTGCAAATATTTATAAAAGATACTACAAAAATAAAGGTTTTAAGCAGAGGTCTTCTTTAACGTCATATAGTGCATGCTGTTTGGATGAATTATCCCTTACAGAAGTTTGTTCTCTTTTCGGTGAATAAGACTTAAACCAAGAGCCATAAACAAGATTTATTTGTCTTTTCTGAAATTATTTTTCTCGAACTTTTCTCATTCATAGTGAGAGCACAGCCTGTACTTGGCTGTATACGGCTTAAGCGCTATGCTATTATTTATAAATGTTTTTTGTACAAAATGTAATGTCATTTTCTATCAAATATAATGAAAAATCATAATATAACACTAGCTGTCTCCTACTGTTTAACAGTTGATGCTACAGGCAAATAGAGAGACTGCTGAAGTCTATAAAAGCTTGGTTAGGAGTAACTGCTCATAGCAATTAGATTATGTAAAGGGGAATTTTTGAAGAACAAGCCATCACTTAGCTAATAAGTGAATCTTGGTGGGGAAAAAAATATGACCCATTATACACATCTACATGACAACGCATGTCGGCCAGGGCTCCCAATGTTGCAGATCACTACCTTACAAATCATAAAGGTAACTTTCTCATCCTCTTCAAAAAAAAAAAAAAAAATGGCAGAAATGTTTTAAGCTTTCCAGCTACAGTATCTCACAAAACTGAATATACCCCTCACATTTCTGTAAATATTTGATTGTATCTTTTCATGTGACAACACTGAAGAAATTACACTTTTATACAAGCTGTACACTCACTACTTTACATTGTAGCACAGTGTAAGTTTGCTGTCCTCAAAATAACTCACACAGCCATTAATGTCTAAACCGCTGGCAACAAAGCGAGTACACCCCTAAGTGAAAATGTACAAATTGGGCCCAAAGTGTCAATATTTTGTGTGGCCACCATTAATTTTCCAGCACTGCCTCTAGGGCATGGAGTTCACCAGAGCTTCACAGGTTGCCACTAGAGTTCTCTTCCACTCCTCCATGACGACATCACAGAGCTGGTGGTTGTTAGAGACCTTGCGCTCCTTCACCTTCGGTTTGAGGATGCCCCACAGATGCTCGATAGGGTTTAGGTCTGGACGCATTCTTGGCCAGTCCATCACCTTTAGCAAGGCAGTGGTTGTCTTGGAGGTTTGTTTGGGATCGTTATGCTGGAATACTGCCCTGCAGCCCAGTCTCTGAAGGGAGGGGATCATGCTCTGCTTCAGTATGTCACAGTACATGTTGGCATTCATGGTTCCCTCAATGAACTGTAGCTCCCCAGTTCCGGCAGCATTCATGCACCCCCAGACCATGACACTCCCACCACCATCTTTGACTGTAGGCAAGACACCCTCGTCTTTGTACTCCTCACCTGGTTACCGCCACACACGCTTGACACCATCTGAACCAAATAAGTTTATCTTGGTCTCATCAGACCACAGGACATGGTTCCAGTAATCTATGACCTTAGTCTGCATGTCTTCAGCAAACTGTTTGCCGGTTTTCTTGTACATCATCTTTAGAAGAGGCTTCCTTCTGGGATGACAGAGCTCAGACCATGCATCGCATCAAAATGGTCTGCATGACTGACCCCCACCCCTTCAGCAATGCTGGCAGCAATCATACATCTATTTCCCAAAGACAACCTCAGAATTTGAGTGCATGTGCATCATGTCCAGAGGTTGACCATGGTGAGGCCTGTTTTGAGTGGAACCTGTCCTGTTAAGCCGCTGTATGGTCTTGGCCACCGTGCTGCAGCTCAGTTTCAGGGTCTTGGCAATCTTCTCAACGCCTAGGCCATCTTTATGTAGAGCAACAATTCTTTTTTCAAGTCTTCAGAGAGTGCTTTGCCATGAGGTGCCATGTAGAACAAATTTAACACACCTGCTCCAGATTCACACCTGAGACCTTGTAACGAATCACATGACACCAGGGAGGGATTGGGCCCAATTTGGTCATTTTCACTTAGGGGGTGTACTCACTTTTGTTGCTAGCGGTTTAGACATTAATGGCTGTGTGTTGAGTTATTTTGAGGGGACAGCAAATTTACATGGTTATATAAACTGTACACTCACTACTGTACATTGTAGCAAAGTGTCATTTCTTCAGTGTTGTCACATTAAAAGATATAATAAAATATTTACAAAAATGTGAGGGGTGTACTCACTTTTGTGAGATACTGTATCTTGACTGATTGAGATGACCTAATTTCCCCAACAGCTGCACAGTTTTGTCAGGATCAGAAGCAACAATTTTGAATCTCTCCCACAATGCCACCTGCTTGTTATTTATATGATTAAGGGAATCAATAGTTACCTCTTCTTCCTCGGCTCTACCAGAAGCATTCTTTTCCTTCTTTGAAATTTCTTGCTTAACCCCTTTTTTGCTGCAAATTTTGTTTTTTGCCTCCACTTCTGGAGAATTGGTATCAGGTTTCCGAGGCTTCACAGGAGGTAGCGGCTTGTCCTCTTCTCCTTTGAGAAACCTTTCATACGGCAGTATTAATCTATAGATTTAAGAAAGAACATTAGTTATTTATATTTGTGAAAAGTTATTGAACGTACGCTTCAAATTATTTTCATATCCTGTAATCTCACAGTGGTCATATTGAATACAAATTTATTTAGAAATGTTCAGTTTTCCTCTTCACAGGAAAACCAAAATACAAACTGGGTGTATGCACTTTTTAAAGAGGATAGATTGTGTTTGGACCACTAACACATGTAGGCTGATTTACTTAAAGTGTAACTCCACTTTTGTTGCGAAAAAAAGGTTCCCTTCTTAACAACCATTGTTGCAGATTCCTACCTTTTGTTGTTCTGAAGTTGTCCCTGTATGTTCCTCTGAGCCTCGGTGATGAGTGGGTCTAATGGGAGTGGTTTCATAATTATCAGGTGTCTGTCAGGGCCTGCATCCCTTTAGACCTGTTCCTACTAGGAGTGTCTCACCAAAAATGACATTCTTGTTGCAGGGGGTGCCTGAAATTTGACTTGTATCTTAGGCAAATTTCTAGGAAAATTGGTGAGCCAATCACACAAGCAGGAAATAGTTTCTGGGGGTGGCCAGAACACACTGTGTGTACAGAACAACTCCAGGTAGCCATATTGCAATGTATTCTCAGAACATTACAGTGGCTGCAGATTGAAAAGGAAAGGGAATTTTTAAGAACATTCAGTTAACAATATGACTTGTGCCACAATTGTATACAATATATTATTTTTTTCTTTATTTGCTACTTTTATCCCACGAAAGTGCAGTCCCCTTTAAGAAGTTGATACTTTTCACTCACTGTGAAGTAGAATTTGCTTCTATTATTAAAACATGTGGAAAAAAAAAATCCTGTTTAATTTATGTACACATGATTGGGTATTCAAGGTGAACAAAGCTAGTTAATTTGGTGAAGATTCTCAACTCTCGTAGCAAATCAACCCCATAGCATTTAACCAATTAATTAGCCTAATTTAGCAAATTGTATATGCAACTCTACAGCATCTGATCAAAGTGTTGGCAGATAGACTGCAAAGGCTTCTTTAAATAGGCTGTTTTTGCACTTTCCTTTGACATGTAGCATCCTTTGATCAACCATACTGTATTCTGTCACCTAGCAGAAGTTCATCAGTCGGAAATGCTCACATACCGGTATCCACAAGCACATCTGTTCATTTGCCTTTCTTGTTGGCTCTCACCAAACACAACCCCAATCATTAATTTTCTGCGCTCATCAGCACCGATGGAATCGCTCCTTGTTCTATCACCAATGCAATCCATACTGCCTATGTTACATCACCAGGATAAGTGCTCACACTGTTGTTAACACCCGTTAATCAAATGCTATGCAACATCCCATGAACAGGTAAACATTATTTCGGTTTGGTTCTACTACAATAATCCCCCCTCATTCATGAACACCTGGAAGCCTAAGTGGCTTCACCAGTACTATACTGAAGCACCATACACATGGGCCGAATGTTGGGAAACACCAGCCGGTAAAAAAAATTAAAAAAAAATTAAAAAAGTCCAACATTGGGTCCATGTGTATGGGGCTTCAATATAGTACTGGTGAAGCCAGCTTTTGTGGGACGCACATGCAGGAAAACCAGCAGCCGACCAAATTCCAATCAGTGTTGTCCACCAATGGCTGAAAGATGATGGCAGTCCCCACCATCAGAACACAACAGCTCAGCGAGGGGAGATCGCTGCACTAACTTTGTATAGTTAGTGCAGCGGCTCTCACCAGAGCCGACAGTTTTTTTTCAACCCGGCGGGTTTAACGAAAAAACTCAGTAGCTTAAGGGGATTCTCTTTCTTTTAGAACCCTGTGCAGTAAATCTGGATTGAAATGATTATCACAGATTGGGCTTGTCAAGAGACATGGTTTGGCATACTAAACCGCTTCTGAAAATGCTAGCCATTTCGGAGTTAAAATAAATTACAAGTGCAAGTAGGCAGCAAGTAGAGTTAAGACTTTTCTTCTCCATTTTCATCTCAGGTCAGTAGCTGAGAAATGACTAAGGCCAAAGGATTAGCATGACAAAGAGACAAGTTGCATTTTTGGGCACGGAGCCTACACATCAAATAAAACAGGTTTTATTTGACCTCTTCTCAGATATCCTAAAATGAAGCCCAGTGTAGTATAAAAATATGCCTTTTAGAATTTCAGATACATCACTGTAATCTATAAAACAAGAACATCTGACAATAATATGGTTTCTTGCATCAACAGCAATAGAAAAACTACAACCACCACAATAACGTGCTTATCAGAATTAAAAACTTTTTTTTTCTCTTTTTACAGGCAACTGAAATCTCTGACAAATAGAGGACACATCAATGTTCTTTTTTTATAATCTGTTTTGCAGTCCTTAGTTCTTGATCTTAAAGGAGAACATAAATGTGTTATAATTAGGAGAGATGGATTATATTACATTCTCAGTTGCAACTTCAATGATGATCTCTCTCTTTCTCTTCTGCCTCCAAATGCATTTGGCATGATTAATGACTCATTGTAGGATTAATGCACAACTCAGCGACTTCAAAATATGAATGCTGCTATAGAGAACATTCTGTTGTTTTAAAGACAAATTAATTTAGTTGAAGCAAAGCTTTAGCACGTTGGCCATTTCTTTGGAAGTAGTTTTGCTTAAAGTAAATGTCTAGGCAATATATATAAGTGCATGGATAGCCCAACATCATCATTAATTTTTTTCTTATTTTTAATTGTTTTAATCCAAATCATTAAATTTCTATGCCTTTACTTGCCACCACCTGCAGGGCCAGTGGGCAGACACTTCCACCACACTTGTCACAAGAAGGTGGTGCCCTTCTCTCTGCTATAACACTCAGCTGACATGAGGAAGTGCTGCAAGGGGAAGTGTGAATTTTTTATTTTTATTTTTTTAAACAGAGACGGGCTTTTGCAGTGTTGTGACACCTAAAAAAAAAGTGCTGCAGGAAGCAGCATACTAGCAGGATCAACAGGTAATACATTGGAGATGGAAGGGGAACAAACAAACAGGTGATTGTATGAAAGTCCACATTTAAGGATGTATTAAGAAAAAAAAAAAGTGTATTGTATATTTTTGGTGGACATACACTTTAAAGGTTTACCAAAAGAGACTTACTAACTAGTACATGAGGCTAATATATAGGACCTGGAACATCAGAATCACCTACAATTATACCATAAGATCGTGAGTTCCTCTAGTTGCGTGCTGTCATTGCATTCTGTTTAGAAAGTAGCCCATTTCTTTTCTGTTATCTACTGTTTTCGTTTTTTTTTTTTCCAAAGTTTACTTTCTGTAGACACCCCAAAAACTTGGTAAATACACATGGTGTTTATTTTTTTCTTGAAAGGAAACATTACTAGAACTAAATTACAAACTTTGACATTGCTGAAACACCTTGTTCATAAGTCTCAGGTAGCAATACATTTCCTGGAATCCTTGAAATATACATTAAAGAGGAGGTCCACCCACCGCTGCAAAAATTAAAAGCCAGCAGCTACACATACTGCAGCTGCTGACTTTTAACAATAGGATCCAAAAAAAGAGAAAACAAAAAAAAAAAATACACTAATACACACCCTAAAGAGTTCAACTACAAACATTTATAAGGATTCCCTAGGTGCTTTTGTTTGGTATTATAATAGGAAACGTACCTGTCCTGGAGTCCAGCGATGTCGGCACCGCTGCTGATGTTTCCATCAGCCGTAGGGTGCTGCTGCCACCATTGCGGGTAAGTGAACCCGGCAGTGTAGCATTACGGCTTTGCGCCAGGTCCCTACTGCACGAGGCTCCTCTGCACTCTCCTACTGGTCTGGCGGCGAGGGGAGGTAGATAGCTGTACTGATTAAACGCAAATTGTACGATCTGGCACCGTACGAAAAAAAATTTCCGTGCATGTCCGATAGAATAATCGGATGAACTGTCCTGATCGGCACTCGAAAGCTCTGTACGAACGATCCAATTATTGTACGATCGCTTCGAAAGCGGTATTTTCCGTGCGATTTTCTGACCGTGTGTACAGGGCATTAGAGACAAAACATGGAGGAAATGTGCTTGCACTGCAGAGATGTACCAAAAATGTATTTTTTTTTTTTTTTTTTTTTTTTACCCAGACATACACTTTAAAGGCTATCTATGCTAGGTTTAGGACCCTTAGCTCATTCTCTGTGAAGCTAAACATGTGCTTTGCTGCCTCAGGATCTACATACAACTAAGGTCAGAGAATGGTAATTTTGAAAGCTTTTTACAAATGTATGTAAAATTTAATGGTTTTAAAGGCAGCTACATAATCCTGCTAGAGCAGAATCATGAGGTCCTTAATGGCGTTGTGTGGGGCCAGTAACATGAAGTTATATTCCTGCTTTATGTTACAGAGAGAAAAAAATAAAAAAAACTTTATTGACAAAACATGTGTTATTCCACACACATACTGCAGGCACATTTTGGAGTGGTTTGAATGGTAGGATCAATGTTTTAGAGCAGCTCAGTGTAACAAAACAGTATCTTAGGACAGCAAGCTCTGAAAATAAAAATTCATTAACAGAGCATGCTCTGACATTGCATGTGCTAAGAGACGAGAATAATGTTCTCTAGCCCAAGGATTGGCAGCCCGCCAGTAATGAAGCTAAACAGAGCCCATGGGGAATATTCATCCTCAGATCCCATTACAAACTGAGTTTAAACATGTTACAGCTGCTGAAATTGTAAACTGTTCTCTTACCAAAATAATATATGGCTGCCAAAGACCTGCCTCCTGCTGCAATATTACAGCTAATGTTTACATAATAAAGAGGGGGGAAATAGGCAGAATATAGCAGATGATTACAGTAACTGTGCTACTGCCAGAAAGGGTATAACGCAATTTAAGGGACCATTTCCAGTGCAGAACTGATACATAGCTACACATTCTCTGAGAACTGTATAGATGTCATTTTCATGAGAATAGAACCCAAGAAGTTATAGGGAGTTGTTCTCTCTGTAAACACACAGTGCAAACAACCCATCCACACAGACACTTAAGGGACTGTTCACACTTGCTGGTGTGTGCTTTGTCGTTAACACAAATTGCATTGGTTTATTTTATGCAACATGCCCAATTTTATCAGTGTACGCCGATTCATGTGAACTAAAGCCATAGGACAAAGGGCACAGACTACTGCAATGAAGGTTCACCAATGCCATCTTCAAAAAAAAAAAAAAAGTCTGGTGATTCATACCATCAAAACTTGAAAACTATATATTGGGTTGCACTGGACATGTGCTTTGCCAACATCAGTAACAAAAAAGATCTGGTTCAGTGTAAGGACTTTAATGGGTATACTTACCTTGCCTGCCTCTCCGCCTGACCCCCCCCCCACCCCCCTTGCTTGACTTCACCGACTCATACATGGACACCATATTTTTCCTATATGCTGGTACTTGGGTTTGGCTGATCGTGCAGGATGAGTGGAGTGTCATGTACTCCCATATATCCGGTGGTACAGGTATTTCTCCAAACTCCAGAGGCAGTGAGGGAGAGGATGTAATGTAATCCTCTGAAGGATGTGTTTGATGCTGTTATATACACAGAGATTAGCCTGTCATACAGCACTGACCCTGGTGCATGGTAAAAAACAGATAAAAGTGTATATGCTCCAGTGAAATGTCTCATAAATTAATTACTTTGGTACTACTTAGCAAGAAGATGTCTCATGAGTTAATAACATTGTGTGTATTCATAGGCCAGAGATCAAATTCTGACAACCATTTCATAGCTAACATTACATGAAAATAGTAAAACAATAAGTCAGTTAATACACATTGTGCTCAAACTGAGCAATAGCATTATGACTGCTGTGGCCTATGGGGCAGCAAAGAGCATTTAGGGCTCATTAAAGCTCTACATTCTAGTAATGCAAAAGAAAATACTTCACCTTGTTCATCTCATCTTTAGTGTTTAAAACCCACAATAAGTGAAGTACATTTCACAATCCTCATTATCAGCTTAATAGGATAACTTAATTGAACATGCTCTGTAGCCTCCTGGAAAATATTTTTACATTGTAGAGAATGTATTCCAATGGAAAAATATTCAACAGCTGCAAACGTGTTACTATCAAATGGTAATAAAAGACCGGCATTCGGAGTCATGCACCATAACTTGTATGTAAAACCAAAACGTCTCTTTTTTGGATAGAGTGGTGGGGGCTTAGGACCCCTTCCAGGTCTCTGTTAATTGCTGTCTGTATCTCTGTTAAGAAGTGTCACTCGCACTATTTGTGCTGATAACCATTGTGATTGGGACCGAAATTTGAGAACAGAGGAAAAATCTTTCAATAGGGACACTAGTTTCTGTGTCAACTAAGGGATTTCCCTCACTTCTTGTGGCTCTAAGACTTTAAGAATACAAAAGAGGAGAGGGGGAGAGTTAATGGTCTGGAGAAAGTCAGGAGATTTTAAAATAATAAAGCAGTTTTTTTTTTCTATTTGAGAAGACATTAACAGAAGAAGCAAATCATTAAAAAGTATTCTTAAGCCCTTTAATGCACTTACCAGGTTTGCTGTGTCTGTTTCTTTCAAAGATTGTAGTTGTGTTATATTCCATCTGTTAAAAAAGGCCCCCCACCCCCTTCTTACTTTAGGGTGGCTCTTTCCTCTTTGGGGTGCCCATGGAGCCACCTCTGTGTGCATGCTCCTAGCAAACGTCTCTATAACAGCATGGGGTTCATTTACTAAAACTGAAAAGTGCTAAATCTGGTAGAGCTGTGCATGGTAGCCAATCAGCTTTTAAAGCGGAGGTCCACACACCGCTGCAAAAATTAGAAGCCAGCAGCTACACATACTGCAGCTGCTGACTTTTAATAATAGGACACTTACCTGTCCTGGAGTCCAGTGATGTCAGCACCACAGCTGATGTTTCCATCAGCTGTCAGGTGCTGCCGCCATTGCGACTACTGTGCATGCGTGAGGCTCCACTCCTCTCTCCTACTGGCCCAGTGGCAGAGGAGGGAGCCGAGCAGTGATGTCAATGTCCCCGCCCGAGACTCCCAGAAGTGGGAACAGGGTACCTGTCAAAGACAAGTATCCGCCCCCCCCTCCCTCCCGAAAGGTGTCAAATGTAGTACTGGAGGGGGGGGAGGAGACAAATGAGTGGAAATTCCACTTTTGGGTGGAACATCGCCTTAACTTCAGCTTGTTTAAATAAGAGTTGACAAAATAATGATTGGTTTCTATGCAGAGCTGCACCAGATTTTGCACTGTACAGTTTTAGTAAACCAACCCCATGTGTACACACATTTAGAAGTCTACAGTGGAACACCCCTCTCCTGCTCCTCCTTTCCCCTAGGTGGTTGATTGACAGCAGCCTCAACTGAGCTGTCTGACTGGTCCCCCATGACATGAATAGTGTGCACTTCCCTACCTGGATCCCAGAATATATCAATCAGATCAACATCATAGAATATTTCACATATATTTCACATTTCACATTTATTTATACAGTCTATCAATATATTAAATGAAAAAACAAACAACAGAAAAAAAAAAGGGCACTATATGCACGAAAATTAAATGTTACATCCATATTGCTTCAAATCATGGGAGTCCTCACAACACATACTCCCTTTCCACACCCCCCCCCCCCTTTTTTTTTCTGTTGTTTGTTTTTTCATTTAATATATTGATACTGTATAAATAAATATATGTGAAATATTCTATGATGTTGATCTGATTGATATATTCTCTGTATTTTAGAAAATTGTTAAAGCTCCTGAGGAAGCGTTACTCAAAAATGCGAAACATGTAGAGCGCCAGAACATATCCGAGTCTTAGTTCTGCACTTGATACCCTGTCTTATTTACTTCCTCCATTAATGTATAATTTGTCATTTTTGGGATATATATGGAAATGAATATGGATTTTGTCTAGACTGTGCTAATTCTGACAGGATATTAAGCAGCACTTGATATGTTTTTATAATTCCCCTTTTTTTTGTTCTAATTTTAATTTTTTTAAATAATATTTTTGAATATATTGTTTAATTTTTGCCTAAAAAGTCCAATAGAACCAACACTTTTCCTTGAGGTTTTTTGTGTGAAGGTTTCTCTTTTCCCCTTCTCCTTTCTCCCTTATAATTTTTTAATTGAAGTTATGATCAGGAAGTGGCAATTGGTTTTTTGACTTTTTTTTTTGCCACATCAGTATTGTTATATCAGAGACTAAATTCAGCTTGGCGCTCATACGCGTCTCATTCATAATTCCACATCATCGTGGCTTATTTAGTTTCATATATTTTCTCTAAGATTCCTTGTGATTACCTAGTCAATACATAATATTTTAAAAAAATACAAACAAGAAAAAATAAACAGTTTTTTGACTTTTTAGTGTATCCACAGATACCACCCTGTGATAGATACACACCCCTATTTAATGTTAATGTTGTAGACACCTTTAAAGTCCCGAGGTATGTGACCTCTAGTCCATCTTTTTTCTGACCATGCTAAGCTTGGAAACGCATCCAGTGAGAGCACAGCCTGCCTGTAAACCATTGGTCAGACTTGTGCTGACACGCCCCTCTGCACAGCTAATCACAGGGAAGATCAGTGTGTTGCCGTTTCTCTGCTTCCTGCTGACATGCCCCACCCCCACACCACAGTCTCCACCCACCACAGCTTTCTAAGCTCCCTATGCAGACATCATATGATCACCTATACACACACACACACACACACACACACACACACACACACACACAAAATAGTTTTGCCTTGCATTTCTATTTTAAACTGAATGGGTTGTTTTACAAGGTAAGAGTTCACATATACTTTAAGTCTGCACTGGTTTTCCCTGTATATATTTGGTCAACCCCCAACCACACAATAAGACACTGCCTCTTTATACAATGTTCAGATTTCCAGCTGCTGAGGAACTACAGAACCCAGAATAGCTAGCACAATTTCAAGTTAAGTGGAAAAACCCAATTAGAACAGGCCTACTCTAAAACATTTTGCAGAACATGGAACCATTTTTTTTTTCTGAGCTCAGCAATTGGCAGCAGAACAAAAGCAGAAATAGATTTCGCACAGCTGGTCAAGGGCCTTGAGCCAAGAGCTGGAAATGTGGAATGAAATGTTTCTTGTATCGGAGGAGAGCCATGACTAAGGTAAAAACCGAAAGAAACACAAGACTTCCTTGTTTCCAGAGCCTAATTCATTACTTCTGATGCTAAAAGCATTTGCAGCCATGTATGTATTTATAAACATGCACAAGCGTTTCTTCAAAAAAAACAGTGTTGTAATAAAACCTAAAACATAACTTATTACTGGATGTGTCTGATACTAGTAAACCAAATAAACGTCTACAGAATCATATTTGCTACATCCACTCGATGTTGTATGTATATGATGATGATGTGTTCATGTATATACTATCTTCTGCCTGTAAATGTCACAGCGGCATTCACTGCTGGCAGAACATTCACATTAATCCGGTATATTATTCCATCAATAATAAAGCACATATATAGTTACCTTGCTCCCCCGAGGATTACAGGGAATTCTAGAGACATATGAACAATTGCTGCTTCACAAAGGTCTGTGCAATGTTCTCCATTTTTATTCAGCCATCCTGGTAATAGTACAACACAAATGCCCACAGGATGTGATCTTATCATTTGATTATGAGAGCGCTTGTGTTTTCTGCTTGCTTTTAACAGCACAAGAACTATTCTAAATGGATTTCTGGTATTTTCAAGCAATGACGCTAAACAATCTGCAGAGATCAATGAAAAGTAAACTAAACCCCTCCCCATAGATTTTACCCTAATGAAAGCCAACTATACACAAACCGGTACAAGAAATAATACATAAAGACACTATTTTTCAGTATTAGCAGAATGAAAAGGGAGTTCATAATCTTATATAGGAGTGTCAGTGATAAAACTATTATTCTGCTATGCACTTTGATTGCTGAATATATATTTACAGAATGAAAGCTAAATGTCGGGCAGATATAAAAGAAACACATTAATGCAGCTTTGTATACATTATTGCATCATTACATGTATTTTTATAAAAGCAAACAGTGTAAGTATCTTAAAGCAGAGTTCCACCCAAAAGTGGAAACTCCGCTTATATTCCCCCCCCCCCCCCCGGTGCCACATTTGGCACCCTTCAGGGGGGTATCTGTTTTTTGACAGGTACACGTCCCTACTTCCAAGAGATCTCGCAGCGGCAAGATCACTAGGAAGTTCAGCCCCCTTCCTCCTCCTTCCCCCACCACCAAGCCATTCAGAAAGCGCAGTAGGGAACCGGCTGTGAAGCTGCAAAGCTCCACTGCCAGTTTCCCTTACAGGCAATGGTGGCGGCAGCACCCGATAGCCAATGGAAACATCGGCTGGGGTGCCAACATCGCTGGATTCCAGGACAGATACGTGTCCTAATATTAAAAGTCAGCAGCTAAAGTATGTGTATACATTTTTTGCTGGGGGGGGAGGGTGGTTAATTTTACTTTGCATCAGCCCCTTGCAGTCCCTGTACAGCAGAGAAGAAAAATGAGACAGTTATGCTGTGCAAGGAGGTTGCTAAAAGGGGAGAGACAGAGAGAGGAGCTCGTTAGTCTGCTGCTTCTCCTTTCACAGTGTCGAGCCATGTTTTTTTACCATTCCCCTTAAACTGTAAAGGCAGTGGACTGGAGTGTACATAAGCTGTGGCAAGAATAATCCCCTTTGTCGCTCTCAGCAGTTACCACCTGATGAACACAACCCATTCACCTGAACTGTGGCATAGTGGTGTGGGAGCATAGGGGGGTAAAACAGGCAGGTGAGGTGACATAATCCCTCATCACCACCTATCAACCACTCTCTTAAAAGCAATTCACCATAGATTACCCTTTAGAGGTCTAACACTAGTGCAAACTAGCCCCAAGTGTTACTAAAATGAAAAGAAAAATCATATCTTCTGTCCTCAGGACTGGAAGCACAGAAATACAAATCCATTGGCAGGTAAAAACTTCCACATATGTATTTCATCTGACAGCTGGGCTCTGACTGGCCTCTGCTTTCTCTTTTTCTTTTCAGCAACAAATGCAGTAATGAAAGTTTTTCGCCAGCTCCGGATTTATTTTTTATATCCTGGAAATTAGGTAGACTCTGCAATACCGGAATAATTACTATTTGTAACTATAATGAGGTTTCCACTAAGATTCTTTTCACACCGAGGCAGTTTTCAGGCGTTTTAGCGCTAGAAATAGCACCTAAAAAATGCCTGAAAACTGCCTCCCGTTCATTACATTGGGTGCTTTCACACCTGGGAAAGTCCGGAAAAGTCCTGCAAGCAGCATCTTTGGGGCAGTTTGGGAGCGCTGTACACGGCATTCCCAAAATGGCTCTACCCATTGCAATAAATGGGCAGCACTTCTGAAGCACCGCAGCACAGGAGTTTTTAACCCCTTCTTTGGGGTTGAATGCACCGCGCTAGCAGCCGAAAAGTGCAGCTTAACCGGTTCCCGACCAGCGCACGGCGATGTACGTCGACAGAATGGCACAGGCAGGCATATTGGCGTACAGGTACGTCCAATCTTCAATGCCGCCCTGCCATCGGGAGCGTGCCGCCGGCGGCACGCTCCCGCGCTGGTCGGGACCCCCGTGAGCCTGGTCGCGGGACCCGTGGACTCGATCGCCGCGGGCATCCCCGCGATCGTCTCATGGGACGGCTGAATGGAGGAAATGCCATGTAAACAGCATTTCTCCATTCTGCCTAGCAACTAGTGACGCTGATCTCTGCTCCATGTGATTGGAGCAGAGATCAGTGTTCACTAAATGAAAGCCCAACCCCCCCACAGTTAGTAACACACCCCTAGGAGCACTTAACCCCTACACTGCCACCCACTGGTTAACCCCTTCACTGCCAGTGTCATTTACACAGGAATCACTGCATTTATATAGCAGTGATTACTGTATAAATGACAATGGTCCCAAAAACGTCTGATGGGTCCCCCACAATGTTGCAGTCACAATAAAAATCGTTGATCGCCGCCATTACTAGTAAAAAAAATAATAAAAAATTATTGATAAAAATGCTATAAAACTATCCCTATTTTGTAAACGCTATAACTTTTGCGCACACCAATCAATAATCGCTTATTGCGATTTTTTTTGCCAAAAATATGTAGAAGAATACGTATCGGCCTAAACTGAGGGAAAAAAATGTTTTTTTATATATTTTTGGGGATATTTATTATAACAAAAAGTAAAAAATAATGCGTTTTTTTCAAAATTGTCGCTCTATTTTTGTTTATAGCGCAAAAAATAAAAACCGCAGGGGTGATCAAATACCACCAAAAGAAAGCTCTATTTGTGGGGAAAAAAAAGGATGTCAATTTTGTTTGGAAGTCACGTCGCACGATCGCGCAATTGTCAGTTAAAGCGACGCAGTGCCGAATCGCAAAAAGTGGTCTGGTCTTTGACCAGCAAAATTGTCCGGTCTGTAAGTGGTTAAACAGCGCTTTAGAAAGTCAAAAGCAATTTTAACTCTCACTGCTTGCTGGCAATTTATTAAAGTATTGATGTGTTAATAATATAAAGATACTGTATATGCCTTTGTCTATAAGGTGGCTATACTCAGTGTAGAGTGTAAACAGCATAGTACCCCTCTGCATAAGAACATAACGTTTTTAAATTAAATCAAGGGACACAAGAGGTCAGTCAAGCACAAAAGGCTCTCCATTACTGATGCCAAATCATTGATTTTAAACAGAATATCTGTTTCCATGAAGTGGGTGAAGCGTTCCTGCCAGTCAGTAGGCCTTAAAGATATAAGTGCCATAGCATTAGCAGATTCCTAATTGGAACCTCATAGAGGTCTCCGTAGGAAGTTCAAAAGGTGCTGACACACTGCTTGACCGTGTCCACATAGTAAATGACTGAAGTGTACATGTTTAACCAAGCTACATGTCAGCTAGGAGACAGATGAGGTGCCTAAATGAAGAGACTTGTCGAGTGTAAAGCCACTTACAGCAACTGTGCTGATAACTGCTGACACTGCAGAATTACTCTGTATATCATGACAAAAGACGCCGAGCCTACTATTTTTGGCTTCCCACAAGATCATTTTCAATTTATCACTTAGTCTGTCTGTATTGAAGACAAGCCATGCCTATGGTTTAAAAATAATAAAATAGAAATCGGTCATTGTCATTGCAGGTAGATCTCAGTCATTTTGCCTATAGCAAATATTCATTTTTAATTTCTCGTCTACCACATACATAAAATGAAAGCTGGAATATCACCGGTTGCTACAGACAACAGAGAAACTCTTCCTTGCAGTAGTATGTATGAGCTGATATAAATATATTGGTATAACCATATGCAAGTGCGTTATCCACAAATATTTTTTTTCAATCAAATCATACATGTAAAACAGATATATAATACATTTGATGAAATTCATAAATCAGAAAAAAAAAACTGCAAAAAAAGTCCATAAAGAGCACAAAATGTTCAAATAAAAGTACAAACAATAGTGCTAAAGACGTAATCTTTGGTATTGTCCTCTTTTAGTGTGGGGAAAAAAAAAAAAAAACAGTACACCACCATAGGAAATTTTGGGGCTTTGTACAGGTGTCAGGCGTGATCCTGCCTACACCATATTGCACCCTTACTGATGGATAAGCTGCAGAATGTAAGTCGCCAGTGAGAGAGTGATGCCTTGCCGATCCACTCAGAGAAGAAGCAAATTGGGCATATAGGTATTTGGCACCTACGTCCTGCATAGTCATTGCAAGTAAGAGACTTGTAGCCAATAACAGAACTGCAAGCATGGCCTTAGACTAAGATGTAAGTGTTTGGGGTTGGGAGAATTTAGGCATGATTTAGCCACGTGTAATTGGTTCAGGCAGAAGTGGAGTTAAGTTATAGGGTCACTTTTGACAGCAACAAATAAGCTTAGGTTCTATTTAACATGTCTCTTTGGGCCAAACCCACTGAAAAGCGCACTGTGGGTACAACATTTACCAAGTTAAGCTATGCGCTGCAGCTTTTCTCTCTCCCCTCTGTGTCCAAGCGATTGCTTTAACATTTGTTTTTTTTGTGTTGCTGCACACTATATAACATTTTTGACCAAGCGTTTACCTAAATGGTATGTCTTATTATATACATGGGACTTACTATAAAATGAGATTCAGGACCAGAAACTTTGCTCCCCCACCCCTAGCTCTGGCACTACACTAGCAAAAAAAAAAAAAAAAAAAAAAAAAAAAAAAAAAAAAGATGGGCTGCCTCTTTAAAAAGTAAAAAAAATAAAAATAAAAATACTATACCTATAACAGTTGGGAGATACAGCTATTCCATGGTTATTTAATTGTCACAAACAAAAATGTGTGTTTATGCCCTCTGGAGACCCCACCAAACCTCTGGCACTGCCAAACACCTCCTCACTCGTCTTCTGTCTGAGGCACAATAGTGATCATCGAAAAAAAAACATGACTCCCAAACATATGATGGTGTCCCAATCCAACCATTTTCATCTTTCCAGGTGATAATCATTCTAAGCTCTTCACACACATTATATTCTAAATATACCATCACCCTTAGATCCACCACCAAATACAAATTAAATAAAATGTTTAGGTGCTCGCAAATGACATAATTTTGGTAAATCCTAAGGCCTCTTTCACACGGGACGGATCCGTGCTGATCCCCCCCGTGGACATCCGCTTGCTCAGCGGGGATCGCTCCGTCGATCTCCGCTGAGCAGGAAGATGACAGGTCTGTCTCTGCACACTGTGCAGGGACGGACCTGTTTGAGCCCCGCTCTCCCCTATGGGAGATCGGCTGATGAAGGACCGCAGAGTGTCCGTCGTCAACCGATCTGATGACGGATGGAAAAATAGTTTTTTCCTCCGTCACACTTTTTCGGATCGGAGCGGGTCAGATGTCAGCAGACATCCGACGCTCCATAGAGGTCTATGGAGCATCCGTTCAGGTCCGCCTAAAAAACTGACAGGCGGACCTGAACAGAGATCATCCATGTGAAAGATGCCCAATATAACCACACGTTACAGTCTGGTTTGTTAGCTTGCAAACATCTATGCAGGGTGAATGCCCCGCTCAAACAATCTCTTCAATTCAGGTTTGTTGGCAAACAAAATATTGAATAACCAGACTATATAACATGTGATCAGCTTGTACAATCAGATCTACAATACACAACCTGATTTTTTACTATGGCCATAAATATAGAGGTGGAGGGGCTTTGGGAGGCATCAATGGGGCAATTGTTACAGAAAGCAGCATGGGTCAACAGCTTACACTATCTGCTCCATATCTCTAGTCCTACTGTTACTTTAGTATGTGCCCCCGCCTTCCACGTAGTAATGTACACTGTGCAAAAGCCCATAGTAACCCATCAGATTTCTTTTAATAACCTGATTATGCTAAATTTTCAAAACCGCTGCTGTAAGTAACCCCAATATTAGTTTCTATCATTAAATTAACCCTCCGAAAGTACAAAGTAACACTAATATTTAGCTTGCAGTATATTATCCACTATCAAAACTGCATTTATAATTTCGACACAAAAAAGGTCTTTCAACTTAAATATATAATAGTAGCTTTCCTTGATGAATAATTCTCTGTATGCGGTAATGAGTTCAGAAAACAGAGTGTGATCCGTTTTTTCAGGAAGGATAAAGTCGTTTTTGAAGCTTTTATCAAAAGCTGGTATTAAGATTAATCATTTGCAAATCCAACCTATGAAGTGACTAATATATCCAGAGTACAGTCATATGTTACAAAGAGAATCATCTATCTAGATCCAGCAGTCACATGTCTTATTTTCTTCAATAATACCAGCTTAACACTAGAGGAAGTAGAAAGCAGTTGAAACAGTAGGTGGTTTGATTTCTTCTCCAATGAAAGCTTCTAGTTTAAAATAAAACTCATGAATTTTCATATATTTGTTTTGTTAGTACATTTGCCTGAAAAGGTTTTTTGCCTTATTTCATAATAGTGTTGCTAGCGGGACAATCTTAATGAGAGAAAGCACAATATAAATCAATATTAAAGAGTATATATGAATGGATCAATACAAATCTACCGACTCTGGACCTGCAATCTGTCTGTCCTTTGGACTCCTTAGTGCCAAGTTTTATTCTGGCTTTTTTTTCCCAGTTCTTCTTATAGCAAACTTTATTAGACAAATTATATCATGATAATGTTAAATGCTCATAATGCCAAGTACCACATCATCAGTTAGTGTAAAGAAAATCCCCACTGTTCAATCTCTCATCGGGGTTCTTTTTATTAGCTCACTTCAGAGAGTGGAATGATGTGCCCCATCAGATTGCAAATCTACAGCAACGATGAATGCTATTCAGTCAATGGAATAAAAAGAATATATAAAAAATACCTCCTGCAAAGACATTTAAAAAGCAGAGCGGCAAAATGTTTTTTTTTTATGTTGGATAGATTAAGGGAGGTTATAACCCCTTCAGTTTTTTAGTTGGGCTCATAGCCAAAAAACATGAAGTGAGAGGAAAGCCCCTCAAAGTGAGGAAATTACGGGTGTCAAAGATTTTCCCTCTATTACAGTTCTGGTGTCAATCCAAAATTTGAGATTTTCTTTTACTTTTGTCACACTCTGCCCACATGAGATAAAGCATGCCAAAGAGAATGTGCCTATTTCTGGGGCCGGCATCTTTGGGACTTTTTTTTTCTTCTAATTTGATACACATGGGCAGTGGTGGCATTTGCTGATGCCTAGTCTATAGAGCCGACTACTGCTGCCCACAGCCACTGACTATGTGCCGCTGGACCTGCTTTCAATCCTGGACATCAGGTGGGGGGAAGGGCTCACACTTGCCATTTTTTCCCCCCTCGTTCTGCACTGTACATTCCCTAGTTAACATTACCACATTCTGCACTATGCAAGTCATCACAGACTATTTAACCACACCCCCTTTACCCACTTCCCAACTGCATACCGTACATATACTCCGGCAAGGCAGCTCTATTAGGCGATAGCCACTGTGGGGCATGTGCGCCGCCAAAGCCACAATCGTGCTGATTGGGCACAGATGGAGCCAATCAGCAGGCCCGGTGGATGCAATGTCCATCAGCCACCCGCTCTCATCCCCTGAAGAGACAGAACAGCGGTCTGCCGATGTAAACAAGCAGAGCGTCGTGCTATCAGGCATGGACACACCGAGTGTCAGAGTGCCCATGCAATGAGCTCATTCCCCTGCACAGTTAGAAACACACACAGGGAACACTATTAACCCTTTGATGGCCCCTGGTATTAACCCCTTCCCTGCCAGTGTAATTTATACTGTGTTAGTGCATATTTTTAGCACTGATCACTGCAGTAATGTCACAGATTCCCAAAAAAGTGTCAGCGAGGTGTCCGATCTGTCAGTCGCAATGTCCCAGTCCCGCTAAAAATCGCTGATCACCACCATTACAAGTTTTTAAAAAAATGGCATAAATCTATCCCCTATTTTGTAGATGCTATAAGTTTTGCGCAAACCAATCAATATATGCTTATTGGGATTTTGTTTAGCAAAAATATGTAGCAGAATACATATTGCCTAAATTGATGAAGAAATGTGACTTTTTTATAGGTTTTACAGAAGAAAGTAAAAAATATAGTTTTTTTTCAAAATTTTTATTTTTATTTTTGTCTACAGCACAAGAATCAAAACCGCAGAGGTGATCAAATACCACCAAAAGAAAGCTCTATTTGTGGGAAAGGAGGACATGAATTTTATTTTGGGTACAGCATTGCATGACCGCGCAATTGTTAAAGTAACGCAGTGCCATATCGCAATAAAAATGGCCTGGTCATTAAGGGGGTAAAACCTTCTTAGGCTGAAGTGGTTAAGCCACACTCAATATTAAGCACAATTTAAACCAGTCCTACATTTTGCCACAAAGTGCTTTGCATGCTGCATTTTTTTTTATTTCGATGCCTTTTGATCTTGTACAGGGGTCCGCTCATTTAATAAAATACCCCTGGACCAACCATTAGAATCGTTTTTCAACCTAGTGAGCAGTGACACATTTCTCAAAACAAGGACAATCAAAGTCCCCCTTCAAGAAGCAGCCAATGACTTTTAAAGCAAAAATCCAGGGAAACCACTAAATACATGTATGTTTCAATGACATTACCAGCAAAAAGATTTTTAATTCAATTCAGCCAGTATTGCAATTTACACATTAGCCACACTGCAGAGCTAAGAAGACACCTATTTTCTGGTTCAGCACTGCAGCTTCCCATGTCTAATCTGTCTTCCTCCTGAATGCCCATTGGACAATGAACACACACACACACACACACACACACACGCAAACACAGAAATGTTTACAATCACAGGAGACCTAATCTAATATATATAAAAAAAATAAAAAAAACAAATTAACCAAGTAATTTCACGTATCAATAGGTAGGTTTCTACAATATTACTGTGGAAATATATTATTCCTTTGCTGAAGCCACCTTGACTTGCATCACATTTCATCTACATAGAATTGGTTTTAGACGGCACTTTGAAATTAAAGGCGTTGCGTGAACATGAGCTTTAGTTTTCTAGAAGAATTTTTAAAAATCCAATGAACTGCTTCTACAAAGGTCAATCATCTATTACAATAAGTAATACGACTACTGCCAGCAGGATGAAAAAAAATAAAAAATTTGAGGATGACAACTTTACATTTTGCAAATTGTAAACCTCTCAAGTGACAACATTTCTGTCTCAATCAACTTCACAGGTTATTTTCACTAAATTTTACATTTTAGGAAAATGTATGTCTTTGTACAAGAAATATTTGCCTAAATCAGTAATCAGTTAAAGGGGATATAATATTTATATATATATATATATATATATATATATATATATATATATATATATATATATATATATAGTGGATATTCAAAGCAAACCACTTATTTTACTTAACCACTTTCAGACCGGACCATTTTGCTGGTCAATGACCAGAGGTCTTTTTACAATTTGGCACTGCGCTGCTTTAACTGGTAATTGCGCGGTCATGCAATGTTGTACCCAAACAAAATTTGCGTCTTTTTCTTCCCACAAATAGAGCTTTCTTTTGATGGTATTTGATTGCCTCTGCGATTTTTATTTTTTGCGATATAAACGTAAAAAGACCGCAAATTTTGAAAAAAAATGATATTTTCTACTTTTTGTTATTAGAAAAATCCAATAAACTCAATTTTATTCATACATTTAGGCCAAAATGTATTCAGCCACATGTCTTTGGTAAAAAAAAAGTCAATAACTGTATATTTATTGGTTTGCGCAAAAGTTGTCACATCTACAAACTAAGGTACGTTTTCTGGAATTTACGCAGCTTTTAGTTTACGACTGCCTATCTCATTTCTTGAGGTGCTAAAATGGCAGGGCAGTACAACCCCCCCCCAAATGACCCCATTTTGGAAAGTAGACCCCCTAAGGAAATTGATAAGAGGCATGTTGAGCCCATTGAATATTTTATTTGTTTGCCTCAAGCGATTGAATAATGACAAAAAAATTTTTTTTTTTTTTTTTTTTTTACACAAAGTTGTCACTAAATGATATATTGCTCACACATGCTATGGGCATATGTGAAATGACACCCCAAAATAAATTCTGCTGCTTCTCCTGAGTACGGGGATACCACATATGTGGGACTTTTTGGGAGCCTAGCCGCGTACGGGGCTCCGAAAACCAAGCACCGCCTTCAGGCTTTCTAAGGGCGTACATTTTTGATTTCACTTCTCACTACCTATTACAGTTTTGAAGGCCATAAAATGCCAAGATGGCACAAAACCCCCACAAATGACCCCATTTTAGAAAGTAGACACCCCAAGCTATTTGCTGAGAGGCATTTTGAGTCCATGGAATATTTTATATTTTGCCACAAGTTGCGGGAAAATTACAAACTTTTTTTTTTTCCACAAAGTTGTCACTAAATGATATATTGCTCACACATGCCATGGGCATATGTGAAATGACACCCCAAAATAAATTCTGCTGCTTCTCCTGAGTACGGGGATACCACATATGTGGGACTTTTTGGGAGCCTAGCCGCGTACGGGGCCCCGAAAACCAAGCACCGCCTTCAGGCTTTCTAAGGGCGTTACAGTTTTGAAGGCCATAAAATGCCAAGATGGCACAAACTCCCCCCAAATGACCCCATTTTGGAAAGTAGACACCCCTAAATTTAGGGGTACACTAGTGAGACTAGGTAATAAATGGCGGGTGCCCTGAAACTATAAAAAAATAACTAACCAACCAGCGTCACCTGTAACAGTTATATGGTGATCACTGGTGAAAGGGTTAACTAGGGGGCAATCAGGGGGCTTTATGCGGTAGTATATGGGGGTCCCTGGCGCTATAAAAAGCTGCGGCGAACCTAAATACCTACCTGCCTAACTAGCGTCACCTGTGACACTAATACAGCGATCAGAAAAACGATCGCTTATTAGGCTGGGTTCACACTGGAGCGATGCGGGAACGCCACAAATCCGCGGCGGGTTCCCGCATCACATGCCTCCCGGCGGCAGTTCACACTGCCCTATGCGAACTGCTGGGAGTGTCAGTGAAATGTTAATGACACCCCCAGATCAGTTCGCATATCGCAGTGCGATCTGCAAACTCGGATCGCATGGTGTGAACACCCATGCGATCCGATTCTGCTGCGGACCAAAAAAAGGGTCCCGTGCGAGTTTGCGGCGGGTGCGACACGAATTCAGCCATACTATCTGTATGGCTGAACTCGAATCGCACAGAGATCGGATGTGATTTGCACTGCAGTGCGGTGCGGTGCGAATCACATCCGTTCTCATAAACCGCTGCAATGTGAACCCAGCCTTAGTGACACTGGCGACGGGGGGTGATCACGGGGTTAAACCTTTATTGGGGGGGGTTAGGGGGGTACCTTAGAACTAAAGGGGGCTAACCCTAACTGCCCTAACAGTTATTACAGTCACAAATGACACCCGCCGGGTGATCAGGGGGTTAAACCTTTTATTAGGTAATAAATGGCGGGTGCCCTGAAACTATAAAAAAATAACTAACCAACCAGCGTCACCTGTAACAGTTATATGGTGATCACTGGTGAAAGGGTTAACTAGGGGGCAATCAGGGGGCTTTATGCGGTAGTATATGGGGGTCCCTGGCGCTATAAAAAGTTGCGGCGAACCTAAATACCTACCTGCCTAACTAGCGTCACCTGTGACACTAATACAGCGATCAGAAAAATGATCGCTTATTAGGCTGGGTTCACACTGGAGCGATGCGGGAACGCCACGAATCCGTTCACACTGCCCTATGCGAACTGCTGGGAGTGTCAGTGAAATGTTACTGACACCCCCAGATCAGTTCGCATATCGCAGTGCGATCTGCAAACTCGGATCGCATGGTGTGAACACCCATGCGATCCGATTCTGCTGCGGGCCAAAAAAAGGGTCCCGTGCGAATTTGCGGCGGGTGCGATGCGAATTCAGCCATACTATCTGTATGGCTGAACTCGAATCGCACAGAGATCGGATGTGATTTGCACTGCAGTGCGGTGCGAATCACATCCGTTCTCAAACCGCTGCAATGTGAACCCAGCCTTAGTGACACTGGCGACGGGGGGTGATCACGGGGTTAAACCTTTATTGGGGGGGTTAGGGGGGTACATTAGAACTAAAGGGGGGCTAACCCTAACTGCCCTAACAGTTATTACAGTCACAAATGACACCAATGCAAAAAAATAAAATAAAATGACATTGGTTTCACTGTGACTGGGGGGCAGGGGTAATTGGGGGGGTGATCGGGGGGGTGTGAGTGTGCCTGGCATGTTCTACTGTGTAGTGTCGTGTTGGTGCAACTCACCGATCCTCTCTCCTCGGTGTCGGAACGAAAAATACCGACACGGAGGAGAGATTACATCACTTCCTCTCCTGTGTTTACATTACAGGAGAGGAAGTGATGTCACGGAGCATTTTCATTAGTCGGGAGCGATCGCGAGGGGGTGGCCATGAATGAATGGCCGTCCCCTCGTCCGGGATCGCTCCCGAACGAATATCGACCGCCGCAGGCACCGGGTGGGGGCCCGATCGGGCCCCCGACCCGCGGGCAGGCAAGGACGTACATGTAAGCCCTTATGCCTGCCCGTGCCATTCTGTCGACGTAAATCGTCGTGCGGCGGTCGGGAAGTGGTTAAAGTAAACCTATAGCGTACATGCACTTTTTAAACCAAGCATGTAGTTTGATAGGAGACACATTTTGTTACCCCAGCATAGGCTGAGGACATGATGAAATACTGAAACACACTACTGGGGGTCCCCAAGCTCCCAGATAGGGCTCAACATTGCCTTGTAGGATGTCGGTAGTATGTCTATTCTCCTACACCCAGAATCTCAGAGATAAAAGGTACAGAGATATCTCACATAAAGATACGATGTAAGCTTCAATATGCCCGCTATCAAGTTACCTTAATTGACATGCTTTAAGGTTTACCTAATTTACATATTTAGGAAATGTTTTAACTTTACAAACATCCCTAAAATAATCATTAGTATCAAAAGAACGTGCTAAATAATTGTTTATTATTAGCAGGGAGGTACAAAAAGCCCAATACAAATGTGTCAGCAACACTACATTTTGACAAGTCATAGAGGAACAAACTACCGCATTAGGAATCTGCACATCCACAGTGCAGTTCAAGGCACATGGCTTCACTGTTAGATATACAGGTCACCTACAAGGAAAACTCAAACATGGCCACCTCATCTTTTTAATTAGCTTTGCTCTCTCCACAAGTACACTTTGGGGTTGTTTTACTAAAACTGAAGAGTGCAAAATCTGGTACAGGTCTGCATAGACCAAAAAACAAATGCAAACTAGTCACTGGGGGGACTGCTGGGAGAATCACGGATGGAGAAAGATCTGAGGGTCCTAGTAGATGACAGATTGACCAATAGCATGCAATGTCAAGCTGTAGCTACTAAAGCCAGCAGAATATTAGCATGCATAAAAAAGGGATATACTCTAGAGATAAATCCTACCACTTTTTAAAACTGTGGTTAAAACACGTCTAGAGTACTCTGTCCAGTTCCGGTCACCAGTCCTCACAAGGGATGTGCTGGAACTGGAGAGAGTCCAAAGAAGGGCAACGAAACTAATAAGGGTACTGAAAGACCTCAATTACAAAGAACGACTGACTGTATGCACTAAATTTACTCTTGCTGGAGAAACGACACTTGAGAGTAGATATGACTTTTTAAGCGATTTATAAACACCTAAATGGTGATCTCAGCATAGGAAAAAAAAATCAGTCTCAAGGAGGACACGGGGCTACACAATGAGATTGGAGAAGTGGTTTAACCTTAAACTGCGCAGGGGATTTTTTACTGTCAGGGCAATAAGGATGTGGAACTCTCTTCCATAGTGGGTGGTGGCAACGGGGAGTATGGATATTTTTTAAGAGATTCTTGGATGTGCATGTTAAAGAACACAACATACAGGAATATAGGAAATAATTATAGACACTGACCCATGTACATCTACACAGGTTAAACTGGATGGACTATTGTCTTTATTCAACCTTACCTATGTAACTATTTGTGTAGAAACCAATCAGCTTCCAGGTTTGTTTGTCAAAGCTTAATTGAACAAGCTGAAGTTAGAAGCCAATTGGATATCATACACTGCTGCACTAGATTTTGCCCTTTCCAGTTTTAGTAAATCAACCCCTGTGAATGAATGACACTGTGGTGACACCCTGCATTCACAGTCCTCAGTCTTGCACACTGAGTGATGCTGTGTGTCATTCAACCAAGAAGACAACCTATGGCCAAGAAGCACTACTCTGGAGAACAACTCCAGACTGGGTGAGTATCCCTTTTTATCTACTTTTTTTTTTGTTTAACACTACCTCAGGTCTTTATAGTGAAACATTTAGCTCAGAGTTGGGCTTTTCGCAGGATGTATTTTCCTTCCCCGATGCTATCCTGACACCCAAACTTGCTGTCAGAGACTCTTGTGCAAGGTTTTGTAACATGCATCCCTGGTAAGTGGCTGCTTGGGCATCCAGCATGGCATTGTCAGGGGGCATGAGTATCATGTGTCCCTCCATACGTTGAGATGACAGCTTTTTTTTTTTTGGGCATGTTAATTTTGGGGAAAACAGGTAATGTAGTTTGTTTTCTCTTGTATAATTACCTTATTATGACATCTAGTATTTCAGTGAAATGATTTCATTTAGAAACCATTGTATGGGGTCCACCTGTTTATCAATAAACCAATCAAGTAAAATATTTTGAATTCGATGTTCAGAATAACTCTATGAAATTCACATTGTATTTATATACGAATGTTCAAAAGAAAATATAACCTATGTCTTTGTCACCACCATGACCTTGCACATAATCAGATTTGCTTTCAACGTTATTTTTATTTATTGCACATTTTCCCAACATCGGTCAAATGTAGATTCCTAAATTAGGGAGAATAATGCATAACAGAAGAATAAAATCTACTTTAGATGCCCCTTTTATAGAAGCTGGCAGAACACAATATGAAACAGTATGTTTCTACATAGCCGCCCAAGTACAAACAAATCAAAGTGTATTATGGTCTGACAGTGCTCCCACAGAAATATCACAGATTTAATATCTATTAACTGCAGTAGAGAAAATGCTTTATTTTGCCATGGACTGCTTTATAATAAACATCAATAAAACCTTTAAAATAAATACATAATGTCTCTATGACATTTATAGTGTGATAGTGCGCCTGCATTTTAATTCAGCATTTTAGAGATAAGGCATTTATCTTCTGTTTAATTCTCCTATTATTCAGGATTTCACAATTATTTTTATCTGCAAGAAGAAATGTCTGTGCCAGATACAAGAATCTCAGTCTGGATATTGCTCGAGTTTATATCAGTGATATATTTATCTTTGGAACAGCTTTGGAGTGGTCACGATCCTGTGGCAGATCCAATGTCCACTACCATTGTGACACAGGAAAGACCACAAACCTTGGTAGTGCCCAAGTCACAGGCTCTCTCTAAACCACTATAAATTAATCGCTTTTCTTTATTAAAGCCGACCTTCTGTGAAAATACATGAGTATAATCTTCTTTGGCCTCTCAGCATGAAATGGATGCGCAAAAATACATTAGCTTTGTTATATGTAAAGTTTAGTAAGTTGTCTCCCCCCCTACACAATACTATGAAACTTCAGCATTTCCAAGAAATAATCTTGCTTTATTTCTTTTATGCTGGTCATTTGAGGAGTCATGTCAGCAATGCCCCTCCTTTATATTTCAACTACACATTGATACCTGGCTGTCTGGTCCCACATGGCACAAGAGGCTGAGCAAAGAAGAAAAGGGAAGTGATATCTCTGTATATAGTCCAAAGCTGCTCAGATAAGGCAGCTCAAAAATATATTCATATCGGCTTCTCATCCCTTCACCGTTTGTAAACAGCAGGTTGGAATGGTTGTACCGGGATCATGACTGTAGCTACAGTCATGATTCTAGTATCGTTTTTAGCAAAAGTAATCCAAGTGTCTATACAACCACTAGATTACTTTAACAGGTGGTGGAAGGAGGTCCCCCCCCCCTCATCGCTGTCTTTACTAGGCACCTTTGACCAATCAAGGAGCACCGTAAGGTTCTGACTGGCAACATCTGGTTCCTGCAACACAGTGAGAGGAACTTGCGTTGTTCCTTCCACTGTGTGATGTAAGAAACTGGAAGCGAAAAAGGATTTTGTCACTTCTGGTTTCGGTCTCATGTAAAGAAGAAAATACTGCCTTGTAAAAGCATCAGATTAAACCAATCTCAGTTTGATCTGATGCTTTGGGGGCAAAAGGAGAGCTATAGGATCTCATAGACCCCAGATCTCTCCATAGAGGGGACTTGTCAAAACCCATCCTATCACAACAGATGTTGTTCATCCCTTGTGATAGCAATATAGTTGGTTAAAAAAAAAAAAAAAAAAAGTGCAGCGTTACATTTTTTAAAACAAATAATAAAATAAACATTTTAAAGTGCTCCTGTTCCCCTGTGATCATGCACAAAGGTAAATGCCCGCATCGGTGCACCCTCCTGTGTGACTCTAAACTGGTAGCCTGTAAAGGCTTTTAAAACATAGCCTATGAAGATTTTTTAGGGCACTGTATTTTGGCACTGTTCCACAGGGGTATGCAATTTTAAAGCGTGACATATTTGGTATCCATTTGCTCAGCATAACATATTTTTTTTTTTAGATTTTACCAAACAATTGGGTATTATATTGTGTTTTTGTGCATTCGGATTCATGTTTTTTTTTTTTTAATTGCATTTGAAAAAACGCTAAGCAAATATCAACATAAAAATATGCAAATTAGTCTGTAAGACCTCTGCTTAAAAAATATGTAATGTGTGGGGATTCTAAGTAGTTTTCTAGCAAAAAATATATATAAAAAAAAAAAGATTTTTAAATGGAGAGGAATGCCATAATTGGCCCGGGTCCGGACTGGAATTGGTTAAATACATTGAGCATATGGATAAAATGGTGATCCCCAGTGACTCTGGTACATATTATAATAAAATGGGTTAGTATAGTCAACGTTAAAAAAAATAAATAAAAAAAAAATACCACCCTCAAGCAGGTGTTACCCCTACCCTGTTTTAACCCCTGTATAAAACTAATCAAGAGCAGAAGACACCAGGTTACCTTCAGTCCATAACCAACACACATTCAAATTTTATTTTTCATTCCTCAATGTCAGCTGATATTGTATGGCATCTGATTGCTTCATTTGTTAATTTTTTTACGTGCAAGAAACTCTACAGTATATTGACAATACCATTGCTGTGCAACAATTTTGTAGAAACATAATGGCTTCTATGCATCCTCTTTTGCGTGTTAAATAGAGGAAATATAAACAAAAATAGCCTACATTTTAAATAAATATCAAATATTAGAGCTATATAACAAAGTTTCAGTAGCTTATGAAAATTAAAAACGAAAAGAAATGCAATATCAATGCAGCTTCCCAGCAGTTTTCTTGGCTTTTTGCCAACTGTGGTTTACTGCAGAGGTTTTCCCATCATTTCCTGCCTGGGTGACAATATTGGCACTGTACCAGGAAGTGAGAAGGAATCTCCTGGGCACACAGATAGCAATAAGGAACTACTGAAAACCCTTTTTACTGGAGTCCTTTAAAAAAAAAAAAAAAAAAAAAAAAAAAAAATTGCTGCCTTAAGTCAATACTTATATGGAACTTTCTTATTTAAAGTTATGGAGCAGAAGTTTATAGCTGCCCCCCAAGTTCTTCCTACTCTATTGAACATTCACGCAACAAGCAGAACTGTAGGAGACAGATATGTTGCACAGACTGTTGTAACGGTTGCAGAACATGAATGTGAGCACAGCTCCCAGATATGCCATTTAAAAAGCTTAGAAAAGCATGTATTGCTGAGGCAAGTTACTTGGAATGTGTGGAAAAAATATCAGACTGCAGCTTCACATTTCTGTCTGCTTGATGTATTTCTTTCCTATCAGCTTTTTTTTTTCTTTATGGTAATTTTGAAAGTTACAAATTATGACCTTGTTTTTCTGTAATTCTAAACTTCTCTCTGTCTGAAGTTACATTTTAGAATGTATAATGAAAACCTGGATTTCTACTCAAACACAAAAGAAATATGGTGTAGGCGGGTACACGTATAATGGGCCAATTTAAAAATATTTTATGACAAGCTTTTAAGAGCTTAACTTTAATTTTCAGTATCTCAGTGAGGTTATATGCAGAACAGCAATACATTAAGTTTGGCTCAATGTGTCCAGAAAAATAAAGTGAAATGGTTAAAATGTAATATTCCCAGTTTAAATTAGGAAATTGCTCCATGACTTATGAACTCATGTTATTTTGGAGCCCAGTAGAAAAAAAAAAAAAAAAAAAAAAGAGACAAAAATGACTAATATCATATGGTATACATTAGGTAATCGTTTAGTATGGGGCGATACTGCAGTCTGTATTTAAATAAAAAATAAATACTTCAGTCATCACTTAACTTATGAAGTTAACTATAGAATGTACAATATTTTTAAAACATATCTCTAAAAACAACATTTCTTTATTATAACAGTTCTGGGATATGTTGATATATATTTTCCTGGGTCACGATAAGCAACTACATTATGTTGGGAAATAATCTATTTATTGCAGTGTTACCCAAGCATTGGTCAGTTGCATACTGCCAAAGTCTTTGCTGGTGTCCAAATATTATTTATACAATGAGAATCACACACATGGGTTGGACGTGATGGACTTGTGTCTTTTTTTTAAACTCCCCTGCTATGTAACTATGTAAAGAAGATGCTGCTTGTGCCTTTGACCTATGATGTTTCAAACATGTATTAAAGTGGTTGTAAACCCTTAAAACCACTTTTGACTACATGTAAGCCTAAAATAAGGCTTACCTGTAGCTACCCTGGATATCCCCTGTATAAGCATGTGCCAACGTCATCGGCACATGCCCACTGAAGCAATGGCGCGTCCATGCCGAGGCTTTAGCTAGCATGCCGTTACTGGCGGCTCCCGTGGGAGTGATGTCATTGTGGCTCTGGCCAATCACATCGCTGGAGCCCGCGATACCCAGAAGTAACCCCGGGAGCAATGTCGCCAGCTGGAGCGGTGTACGAGGACTGTTGCGGGAGCTTCAATCTAAGGCAAGTCATTCATAATGAGCTAGTACTAGCCAATTATGCCTTTGTATTGCAGTTGTTTTTTTCGGGGGGGGGGGGGGGTTTACATGCACTTTAATTGTACTAGAGTAATTTTGTTGACTCAATGTGGGTCATGTCAATAATGTTAGTTATAATTGTAAGAAACCAGGCATTCAACAGATTCAATCATACATGCAGTGCACATTCTCTATCTGCCTCCCCACCCCAAAGCACCTTGTCCCCTATGTTGATGGGGACAAGGGCCTCTTCCCCAAAAGCCTGGGCTGTGGTTGTCAGGGTCTGCTGGCGAGGGGCTTATCGGAATCTAGAAGCCCCCTTTAACAAGGGGACACCCAGACCCGGCCCATGTACCAGATGCTCATTCACATGGGGGGGGGGGGGGGGATTTGGTTAATCTGCCTGAGTTTTCATGTAGGAGGAGATTTACACTATAGCCTGCGTCCTCCTGTTATGGGAGGTGGATCATCCATAAATCAAGATGTGACATCCCATCCACTCTGTTATTTTTAGTTACTGGGCAAGGAGGAGGGAGGGACTGGGCTGTCAATTAGGATCTGTATACACACCCACATGTGTGATGTCAATATCATGTGACCTGAAAAGCTCAGCTCAAATAGGGAATATACTCTACAGCAATAGAGACCAAGCTGGGCATGTGCAGCAATACTACCCTCGCTGTGTCTTATATGGCCTTGCCAAGAGAGTCCCTGCAGGAAGGGGAGGCTCTGTCCATACAGGATCAAACAGCCTGTTTACACAATGCAGAATATTAAGTTCCACATTAACAAGCCTGCTATTCTGCATATATAGACAGATTTTACTGTTGTGGGTTTAGTAACACTTTAAAAGGTAGCTTCCAGATTCTGATAAGCCCCCCCCGCAAACAGACCCTAACAACCACAGCCCAGGGTTGTTGGGAAGAGGCCCTTGACCCCATCAACATGGGGACATGATGCTTTAGGGCCAGATCTGCCCCAAAGCACCCATGTTGAAGGCACGTGGCCTGGTATTGTTCAGGGTATGGGCGCTTGCTCGTTACTGACCTGCCAGGCTACATTCCCAGAAGAGGGTCTTGTATAGATTTTGGGAGGATCCCAAGCCGCAGTTTTTTTTTAAACATGTTTCTATTGTTTTCTTTACATTCATTTGTCTGTGGGGAAGCCCGCTAACAGGTGACTCATGGTTGTTAAGGATGCAGGCGACAGGCTTCCCGACCCGCTGCTTAACAACTAGCTATTTCTTCACACAGAATTTAAATCAGCTGATGGTTTTTCGACTGATCCAAATTCTATTCCTTCTGAAAAGTTGCAATTCATTAGAAAATAAAGGAAATTAATTTCAATGAAAACTAAATGAAACTAAAGGAATTCCGAAATCAAACTATAATTCCATAATGAAACTAAATTAGTAACATAACGAATCTATCCGAAATGAAACAAAACCAATTTTTCCATTCTGCACACATCTACTTTCAATTAAGATCCCAATCTTGGCCAGCCTAACATTGACACGGACATTGTCTTGTAGGTCTGCGGAGTTGCAAGGGTTGCCTGAGTCTTGAACATTGGGTGCTGCATGTAGAGGGTACATGATGTCTGTGCTTGGTGCAGAGTGTTGACTGTAATGGGATGCAGGGTTCAAAGTTCTGGGGGTAACTGTGCATGGTGAGGTTTAGTGTATTTGGAGTGAACGCTTCTGTGTTAGTGTAATTCAGTATATGGTAGGGTGTGTCGAGTGTATTTGGGATGTTCTGATTGTATGCATAGGGGTTCTAGCCCTCCCATGCTTTGCTAAAGATCTCTTACTTCTGTGACACTGTTCAAGAATTCCTCATACCTACTGTGTAATAAATGTCAGGACAGAAGTAAAGATAAATCTTTCTAATAGAGCCTCCAAAAGCAGCAAAACCTGACAGGGGTTCTAACCTATTCCCCCACTAACCAAAACTAGACTAAAGTTCACTCTGGACAGACTTCAAAACCTTCAGAACACAAAAGGACAGCAAAAACTTCCCAAATACAACATACTAGAAAATATTAAAACAAAGATTAACCACCCAGCATAGTAACTCATCACCTGCAAACTGTAAAATTCCTGAATAATAAAACAGATGAAAGACTTTGACTCAATTGAGTTTCCTGTTTGCTAACATATCTGTGAGAATGACATTTAATATATTGTTTTAATAAGTTACCAGATGAGCATGCCTAGAACATGAAGTCACTGTTTATATGATAATGCTAAACAGAGTCAGGACACTTGAAAAAAGCTTTTTTTTTCATCTCAAAACAAGCTCAGTATGAAAGATTGTTTAACAATATATTTCAAGGTCTCGTTTCATCCAGACAGACATGTTTGAAATAAAGCCTGAGACATGGCAACGTTTAGCAACAATATTGTGAACTGAATCATTTGTTATGCTTTATGTGTTTAAAGTTTATGATTTTCCAAGTTATTATCCATTATATGCAGTTTTCAAACTTTAATCTGAACATTTGAAATATGTTCATTATGTACTGATACTTGTATAAAGAGTATATAGAAAGAATAATTTTATAAAAAGGGTGGATATATTATGCCTGTGTGAGAACACATTAATTAATATATATATATATATATATATATATATATACACACACACACACACACACACACAGTGCATAAAGGAGTACACCCGAGTTTAATCAATATCTCAATGAACAATTTCCAAAAATGTACAAATGTGACAAAACTGAGTTTTATAGAACATTTGTTTAGCTCATTACATGAAAGTAAGACTCGTTTCACACTGGGGTGGGCTGGCGTTGACAGTAAAACTGTTTTAGTTGCGCTTTACTGTTTTAGCGGTGCTATTCGGCCACTAGCAGGGCACTTTTAACCCCTGCTAGCGGCCGAATAAAGGGTTAAATGCACCTCTGTAGCCCCGCTGTTGAAGCACTTTGCAGGTTCTTTGGCAACAGTGGCCATTCATTTCAATGAGCAGGAGCGTAGTATACACCGCTCCTCCACCGCCCCAAAGATTCAGCTCGCAGGACTTTTTTTTTTTTTTTTAACGTCCTGCCAGTAAAGCGCCCCAGTGTGAAAGCACTCCGGCTTTCACACTGGTACTGCAGGGGAGGCGTTTTTCATGTGCTTTACAGGTGCTATTTTTAGCCCAAAAACACCTGAAAAAACTCCTCAGTGTGAAAGGTGTCTAAGGTAATAATATAGCAATCTTAAATTTAAAAAAAATCTTCATTTTTACTCAAATTAGTAAATATTTGCAAAAATGAATACGCCCCACAACAAAAACTACTACATCTAGTATTTTGTGTGTGTATATATATATATATATATATATATATATATATATATATATATATATATATATATATATATATATATATATATATAGTATGACCTCCATGATTTTTAAGGACAGCACCAATCTTTTAGGAATGGAATGAACAAGCTGGGGACATATTGCAATATCGATCTTTTTCCATTCAAGAACTACCTCTTTTGGTTGCTGGAGAGTGATGCTCTTCAGAATTCCCCATAGGTATCAGATTGGGTTCAGATCAAGAGACATACTTGGCCACTGAATTACTTTCACCCTGTACTTCAGAAATGCAAAAGTGGCTTTAGATATGCGTTTTGGATCATTGTCATGTTGGAAAAGTGCACGACGACCAAGGGGATGGAGTGATGGTAGCATCTTCTCTTTCACTATAGAGCAGTACATCTGTGAATTCATAATATCATTAATGAAATGTAGATCCCTGAAACCAGCAGCACTCAAGCAGCCCCACAAAAAGACACTATCACCACCATGTTTCACTGTAGGCACCATGCATTTTTCACTGTACTCCTCACCTTTGCAACACCATGCAGTTTTGAAGCCATCAGTTCCAAAAACCTTTATCTTGGTCTTATTACTCCAGAGCACAGACTCTCAGTATTATTTTTCAGCATGGCCTTGGTAAATTCTAGGAGGGCTTTTTTGTGCTTTGGCTTTAGGAGAGGCTTCCTTCATTGACGACACGAACACATGCCATTCCATTGCAGTGTATGCTGTATTGTGTCACGGGAAACAATCACCCCAGTTTGGCTTTCTAATGCTTTAGCTAACTGCAGTGAACTTGCATGGCAATTTTCTTTAACCCTCATCAGAAGACGCTCCTGTCGAGGTGATAACTTTCATGGACGGCCTGGACGTCTCTGAGATGGTTGCAGTTCCATCTTTGTTAAATTTCTGTATCACTTTTGCTGCAGTATTTTGACTGATAAGTAAAGCTTTGCTGATCTTCTCGTAGCCTTCACCTTTCTTGTGTAAAAATGTTTTCTTTCTCAGGCCTTTTCTTGGACATTTCTCTTCCATGTGGTGCCATTACTGACAGCATGATTTTTGTTAACACCGTTTTATAATCAACTGTCTGCTGGACCTGTTTAATTAATAATTAGACTTGCCTGTAGTTGAATTCTTGCCAATTAGGATTTTGTTGTTTAAAATTTAGCTTTGCTCTTAAGACTTTAATTGGGGTGTATTCATTTTTACAACATGGTCTTGAAACCATTTGTAAAAAAAAAAAAAAATAGTTTTTTTGTGTGTGCAAATTAACAAATCTTGGTTGCAATCAATGGTCCGCATTTGTGGGAGTATTTTGTAGTAAAAAATGTTGATTCTGAAAGGAAAGTAAAGGTTTTCTGACAAATCTGTTGGGGTGTACTCATCTATGCTGAGCACAGTGTGCGTGTGTGTGTACACACACACACACACACACACACACACAAACCGTATCTCCTCTCATATTTTTGTAAATATTTTATTCTATCTTTTCATGTGACAACACTGAAGGAATTACACTTTGCTACAATGTAAAGTAGTGAGTGTACAGCTTGTATAACAGTGCAAGTCCTAAGTGAAAATTTTCAAATTGGGCTCAAAGTGTCAATATTTTGTGTGGCCACCATTTTTTTCCAGTACTCCCTTAAGCCTCTTGGGTATGGAGTTTGCCAGAGCTTCACAGGTTGCCACTGGAGTCCTCTTCCACTCCTCCATGACAACAACATGGAGCTGGTGGATGTTAGAGACCATGAGCTCCTCCACCTTTCTTTTGAGAATGCCCACAGATGCTCAATAGGGTTTAGGTCTTGAGAGATATGCATGGCCAGTCCATCACCTTTACCCTCGGCTTCTTTAGCAAAGCAGTGGACGTCTTGAAGGTGTGTTTGAGTTCTTATGTTGGAATACTGCCCTACAGCCCAGTCTCCAAAGTGAGGGGATGTTGGCATTCATTGTTCCCTCAATGAACTGTAGCTCCCCAGTGGCAGCAGCATTCATGGAGACCATGACACTCTAACCACCATGCTTGACTGTAGGCAAGACACACTTGTCTTTGTACTCCTCACCTGGTTGCCGCCACACACGCTCGACACCATCTGAACCAAATAAGTTTATCTTAGTCTCATCAGACCACAGGACATGGTTCCAGTAATCCATGTCCTTAGTCTGCTTGTCTTCAGCAAACTGTTTGCTGGCTTTCTTGTGCATCATCTTTAGAAGAGGCTTCCTTCTGGGACGACAGCCATGCAGAGCAATTTGATGCAGTGTATTGTCTAAGCACTGACAAGCTGACCCCCCACCCCTTCAACCTCAATGCTGGCAGCACTCATATGTCTGTTTACCAAAGACAACCTCTGGCTATGACGCTAAGCACATGCACTCAACTTCTTTGGGTCGACCATGGTGAGGCCTGTTCTGAGAGGAACCTGTCCTGTTAAGCCGCTGTATGGTCTTGGCCACCATGCTGCAGCTCAGCTTCAGGGTCCTGGCAATATTCTTAGAGCCCCGGCCATCTTTATGTAGAGCAACAATTCTCTTTTTCAGATCCTCGGCATTCTTTGCCATGAGGTGCCATGTTGAACTTCCAGTGACCAGCATGAGAGAGTGTGATAACACCAAATTTAACACACCTGCTCCCAATTAACCCCTGAGACCTTGTAACACTGAGTGACATGACCCCAGGGAGGGAAAATTGCTATTTGGGCCCAATTTGGACATTTTCACTTAGTGGTGTACTCACTTTTGTTGCCAGCAGTTTAGATATTAATGGCTGCGTGTGAATTATTTTGAGGGTATGGAAAATTGACACTGTTATACAAGCTGTACACTCACTAATTTACATTGTAGCAAAGTATAATTTCTTCAGTGTTGTCACATGAAAAGATACAATAAAATATTTACAGAAATGTGAGGGTTGTACTCATGTTTGTGAGATAATGTATATACACTGGGCAAATACAAAACATATATAGATTATATATTTCTCCTAAGAAATAAAAATGCCAACATTTTTGAAAGCATGTCACTTCTGGATTCACATATAGGAGAGTCCTGGATCGGACATGTGAGATTTTGGTTAAATATTCTATAGGGGAAGAAAAACAAACCACGAACAGTTCCCCCCTTCCATTTCACGCTCTTGGTTATTGAGGCAATCTGGGTTGAAACTCTGTTCATCTATTCAGGTTCATGTATGTCCATTCAGGGCAAAGCACCAAGGTGTGGACCTCCCTATCCTCTGACTTTTCAGTGATCAATCTCAAATACAATAATCAGACATATTCAAATATTCATACCTTTAGGATAGATACATTTTAAGTCCAATGGCAGGTACTCATCGCCATATAAGTGCAGGAATTATTGGCACTCTGTTTCCTGCCTGCCAGACACACATCCCCTACGTCTCAACTTTCTGAAATATTTACGTTCGAAAAGCAGGTACACTTTTGTCTTGTAATTAAGTACAATGGCACCTTCAAAAGTATACAATATAAAAAGGAAAAAAATATGTGGAGGTATTACCCAAAGCAGCCAATCAGAAGTCAGCAGTCTTTTTCATAGGTTAGAAAATAATTATGATTGATCACATTAGCTCTAACCTGGTGCAAGCTGTTAAAACACAGTTTTCTGAGAACTGAAAAACACAACAGCCTGTTCCATGGTATGTAGAAGTCACCAAAGAACGTTCGTGGAAAAAAAAAACAGATACAAAGCTGTGTATTCCTAAATGCTAATATACTGAAGAGTTAGTAACAATTAGTCACCATGGCAAATATCTTACATATTGTTGAATAATGAAAGGTTACTGTGTGACAAAATCAAATTACCGCCATCACAGCAGTGACTTATACTGCCATTTTATTAGACAGTAATGATGAGAGAAGGGGTATTTACCGTCCAGTATGCCAATACACACCAGACATGTCTGCTTAGTTTTTCTAAACAGGGTACCTTGTACATTTGAGCCTTAAAGCGTTAAAAGTACAAAGTGCTGCAAATAATAGATTTATTCCGATTTAAGTATTTTATTCTGAGAAATAAACATAGCAACATACTGCCTATTTTTCAGTGTGATATTATAATGTATGATATAAGAAAACAGTAGATATAGTTCAATGTCAACAGCACACACTTTAGTCTTCATTTCCCTCTTTTCACCATAAAGTAATTAGCTTGAACATCTGCTGTAGACATTGAAACAGATTTGTTTTAATATTATATTTAACAAGCCCTTTAAATCCACACATACTCACGCTAACCCTTTTGTTATAACTCTGTTTTAAAAGCATTCTTTTTCCACAAGCTAAAAATGTCAAACACATAACACAGTGAATTTGGCACTCATTTAGCATTTTACCAAAGCATTAATATTTGACTATTTACATACAAAGAGCTCAAAAAAGCTCATACTGTCATCATCCTTCCCAGCAGGAAGAGAATCTGCTGAGTGCAGGGGGTGAAAAACAGGAGCTACTGCGCCCTGGTCTATATTGAACCATCTGAGTTAACAGACCCCTTCAAGCAATAGAACTCTTGGTATGCATTGGAAACCTGCACCAAGTCACCTTTTTTCTTACTGATCTCTACACAATCTTTATATGTAGTATACATACGACACTGGAGGAACCATCCAGACATAGCAGTGGCTTATTGTGGCTCACAATTAAGATGTGAATCCTGCATTGATTCTGTCAGCAAGATCCTGTCCTCAGACTCCCGACTACAACTATCACCAAGTGAATTTGCTTTGCACTTCTGATTTGTTCCTGCCAATAAAAGTCCCATAAGCTCTGTACAGCACCATCTGAATATACTGTATCACATCTGAAATAACATTTAAAAACATTTTGTTCTAGAAATACATACTTTGGAAACAGCAAATCCCATTAACAAATACAGTTACGGTGTTAGATCTTAAATTTATCTTGAAAGCCCACACAACAGTGTGCAGACAGAATTAGATTCTAAAACTACCCAAAATGCCAAAGCCATTTTTGTTGTGCATGTGTCATTGGGGAGATATCCCCTCACTTCCTGTCCCAGGGGACACAACAGGAACTGACAGGCAATCTCTTCAAGTGAGGGTTAATCCCCTCTTAGACAGTTGTCACCACTGATCGAATTCCCTCACCTCCCATTTACAGTGACAGCCTAAAGCATTGTGTTTGGATATAGGATTGCCAGGTAGAAAGATTATTGAAGACATTATTCATCAAACTGTGGATATTGTAATTAAAACTCCAAAAAAAAATAATCCTTTAAAGTATTTGGTCTTGGAAACTTCTATCTGGCACTCCTACATCTCCAAGACATGAAGGTGTTACACTTCTGAGATGAGTGAAGCCAAAACTAAATTTATAAACTACAGAGATAGAACAAATTAAAACTGTCATAAAAGCCCCAATCCTAATGTAATCCAATGCTGTCAAAACCAACACAACAGGCCTCTTTCATGCGACCGTTCCCATCAAGTCTGCCAGTCAGTTTTTTAGGGGGACCTGATTGAATGGTCCATTCACCCCTATGGACCGGCAGACTTAAATGGACTTGTGTTAGATGACACGCACCTACCTCCAATCTGATCTGGTCTGCTAAAAACAAATGGAAGGGGATTCAATCTCCTCCGTGTAGGTCAGTGGTTCTCAACTCCTGTCCTCAGGACCCACTAACAGGCCAGATTTTAAGTATTACCTTGGAGAGACGCAGACTACAATACTGCAATCACTGAGTAGCAAAATATATCACCTGTGATGTATTTCAGTTATCTAAACCTGGCCTGTTACTGGGTCCTGAGAACAGAAGTTGAGAACCAGGGCGGCACAGTGGTGTAGTGGTTAGCACTCTCATCTAGCAGTAAAAAGTCCAAAATTGGCCCTAGTATATGAATGGGGACCTTAGATTGTGGGCTCCTTGAGGGTAGGGACCAATGTGAGTGTGCAATGTACAGGGATAGGGGTATACACTCACTCAGGTTGAACTGGATGGACTGGTGTCTTTATTTAACCTTACTAACTATTAAACCATGAACCACTGGTGTAGGCAGACCAGTGGTATTTGGGTGTAAAATGGACAGAGGAGTCTGTTCACACTCAGTCATCCATAGAAGAGAGCAGTCACTGACCTGTCATCTGCCCGCTCTGCTCTGATCTTCAGGGGATCAGCAGATTCCCTGCTGATCAAAACAGGAGGGGCCCGTATGAAAGAAGTTTTAAAGTTTTTCATTTCCCATCATCTCCAGTGTTGAGACCCATTTACACCACAGTGCTGTTGGCTTTGAGGCACACTGTGTTAAACTGCATTAAATGGCTCAATCAAAATAAATGGGCTGACATGCACCTTATGAAAATAAGACACACTGCATTTTCTCACACCACAATGCACAGGACACTATGCACTGTACTGCACGCCTTGGGTTTGCCATTGGCATTTTATGGCAAAACAGTGCAGTGCATTATTGCAACACAATGGTGTGAATAAGTACTTAATGGCAATGATCACCAGGACAAATAGAAAGGAGAACCCCCCCCCCCCCCCCCCAGCAGTGACACAGACAGAAATAAGAACCTGATAAAATCTCCTAATCTAAAAGAAGTGGAGCAAAAACAACTTATGTGGTCATTGCCCAAATTTTGGCTACGGTGGGTAACCTCTCTATATTACTGTTCTAAGTTTTATAAATATTGCTCTATTTTGTTCTCTCCAAAATCATACATCTTTGTCATCCAACAAAATATACAAATGCCAGGAATACCAGAGTCTTGGTTCAGCCTTGACCATTACTAGCAATAGCAGAACAAAAAGTTATATGAAAACTTCTAAATGTATTACTGCTGGCTGGGAAAGCTTAGACATTTTCTACTAACAGACTTTAGAAACGCTGCACATGGTTTATTACATCTTTCATGGATAGATTTAAATACAGCACAGTTTATATTATTTCAGACTTAACACAGAAGAAAAACAATGACAATGGCAAACCAATCCAAAGGGAAAAAAGAACGCATAGATTTCTAAAATAAATCTAGTTGTATTCTCTCTCTTTTCAACAGTAAGTAATGATTTAAAATTACCTCAAGGAAGGATTTTTCTAATGACTAGATGGTTTGGTTAAGCACCTGTGACAACTTTCTGCCTGAAAGGTCAGATTCATAAGCACTTGGGTTATGTTAAAGTACTTTTTTATTTTACACACTTGGTTGATGCATGCCGTTTAGATGGAAAAGGAATCTCATTATGTAAGCCTCAGTGAAAGACATATTTAGATAATGGAGTGATTAGCAGATGACAAAAATGGTGACATCACTTAACAGCTCATAAGGAAAAAAAATACAAGCTGCAGATTAACCATTTCCAGACATTTTTTACATTGGAAGAATACTAAATGCTATGTAGCATCAGGAGGGGCTTACTACAGGGATCACTGACTGATACTACGGGGGGGGGGGGGGGTCCTCGGAACAATGTCACGTATAACATATCATTCCAGACTCTGGAGATTGTGCTCTATATAGGTTAGCTAGAATTGGTACAATGTGTCAGACTCAGGACAATATTCTCCATTTCTGAAAAATGCGATCAGTATATGACGTCAGACTCAGGATACTGTCCTCTATGCCTGTAAATCAGAACTGGTATTTTATGTTATTAGACTCAGGTTACTGTCCTCTAGCCCTGTAAACCTGAATAAGTATTATATGACGTCAGGCTGAGGACACTGTCCTCTATCACTGTAAACCAGAAAGCGTATTATACGACGTAAGACTCGGGACTATGCCTTCTATATCTGAACATTAAAATTGCTACATTTTACTGTGAATTTTACTACATATAAGACTACATTTAGTAGCAATTTGTGTTCTCACAATATGTACAGGGACAATATACCTGTAGTAGAGAATCCATTCTATAATCATCTATTCTTTTACTTTAAATAGATCTAATAATTAAAACTTTTTCCATAACACACACAGCATATAACTAGTGCAGAACTATCAGGCAGATGGATATACTGAAGAACAGCTCAGCATTTATTCTTCTAGGAATAAATTCCCAGCCTACACCACATATTCTTGATTGGCTGTGAATAGTCACATGAAATCAAGTGTAATAGCTTTGATGATAGCATTTTATAATTTACAAGCAAGCATTTTAAACTGAATATTCTTTTTGAGCAAAATATATCAATCGCTAAGTTTATAACCCCAGCTAAAGTTGGCTGGACATATGTCAACTACTTCTTAACAGATCTAGTACTTCATTTGCATGCAATTCCATGTCAGGAACACTTAAGTAGGCCACAAGACACTAGAGTGGCGACATGACAATATACAGATCTAATGTCAAATTAGAGCCTCCTAAACATATACAATCTACTCATACATTCACATTTTGGAACAGGGAAGGGTCACAATGAATGTTTTTTTTTTCTAACAAGACTGTGATCACATCAAACAAAAACAGCACTAAACAGCAGTACCCACAAAGGTGATTTGAAATACCTTTTCACGCTAATGCAAACAAACTAAAATGTAATAGTAACTATAAATCACAATGTTACATTTGTGATTTAATATCTCACAGACAAGAAATGTTCAGGTTCGCAGCAGGATACAGAAGCCTATACAAATTGCAATACCTACTGGCAGTGAAGCACTAAATTGACATCTCCTCCACGGTGCTCACACAGGGTAGAAATAACTTGCTCATAGAAAATGCCATTTATATCAGCCCATTCAGCAACATTTGCAAAACTAATGCATAACTTATATACATGTGCTAAAGCCTACATAGCAGCTATAAGGAAATATTAAGTTGCAAAGGTTTTTATTGGAACACACAATTCAGCCACAATCAATGACAGGTTTCAAGATTATAAATAACGCAGAAAATTTACAATTATGGTTTTGTACTACTTTGGCCTATTTATACCTGGAACATTAGAGGAATGAGTCTAAAATCTTAAGAATTAAAGTGGTGCTGAACCCAAACCTATATTCCCTAATAATTACAATGTCCTTTTATCCAACTGAACCCTCCCCCTTTTATTAAACTGTGTTTTTTAACCATCTCTAGACTTGTGTCTTTTGGCCTTTGGATGGGTATGGCATCAATCAGAATTCACTGACAGTTGACTTTCTTCTGCAGTTGACCTCCTTCTGATGTGCATTTGACCAGCTTTAAGCATGTTTTTCGATCACACGGACTTGTATGGGATTGCAAAACCCACCTGATGCAAACAGAAGCCTGTCAAAAAAGGCCTCAGGACTTTGGGCAGGGTCCTGCAGGGGTCATATGGAAGCTCATTAACATTCCAAGCTGGCAAGGAAAAAAGTTTGGGTGCAAATTACTACACATATTGGGACACAATAGGTAACAAAAATAGTTCTTCCACAATGCAAAATATTGGCGTGAGAAGGCTCTGATGAAAGCAAATATATTCTATATTTGCTCCTTACTAGTTCCCGCACAGTGAAACTTAACACTGCTTGGGTTACATATGAACCGCTGTTCTTCCTATAGTTCTCCTGAATATTAAAAGTACGTATACATTTCTACTTTGTGTCAAGACACACCAGAGGCATGTGAGCATAGCTTAGCGGAGAGTGGCACAGATTATCCCGATTGTTGGCTGCAGGGGACTTCCAGAATAGAGCTGTACAGTAGGGTTCACATGATTGAAGTCCTGTAAGACGCATCTTCCATGTGTCTGTATAGTGAAAGGTCTGGGTTGGATGCCAATTTATACGCAACACATTATTTTCCTGACCCAAATTATTTCCGAGGATCATTAACTAATCAAGGACACTAGGCTGCCTTTAAAACATGCCCATCATGTAAGAGGCATCTGTGGTGCTTACAGCTATTAGCAAAGTCTCCATTGGTATTTACACTAGCATTCATCAGAGAAATAACGGTCTTAATGGTGACATATAAACACACTATAGTCTAAAACCATTAAAGTAGAACTCATTTTTTTAGCCTCCCTATTCTGTGTCAAAAAGTTATTATATAAGTTTTATTTACTCTTTCCCTGTACATGGTCCAGCGCTATACTCCTCTGCTCAGTGCCAGCAGTCCTCTTCAGACAGAAGAGCAGTGATGTCATAATGCCCATTTCCAGAGAGCCCGCCAGGACTGAGCAATGCTCACATGAAATTACATGACCGCCTACCGGTCCAGGAAGAATGCTGCAACCCACAGCATTCTTCCCATACAGAAGAGGAAGATTCTGTGATGTCACCAGAGTGACTACAACACTGGAGGGAAAATGATGTAAAGGGATTTTCTTAAATTCTAGTGGGAAAGAATGTGGGGGGGGGGGGGGTTAATGGGTAGGTGGTTCAAATGCCTGAAGTTCTGATTTAAGCACAGGAGAGTTTGGACACAGGAGTAATTGTAGTCATAAAGTAATCATAGCTAGCAGTGTGTAGTAACATTATGCATGGATGATATTATATCTTCATCAATATGTATTAGGCAAAATGAAGTGCACTTCCTGAAAGCTCTATTCCTTTTTGACTGAGGCACCTTGTTTCAAAAATTCTGTAAAAAAAAAAAAAAAAAACAACAGGCTGCACTCATCTGTGTTAGTCCAGGGAATCAATGGGCTTCTGTAGGGTCTTTGTGCTGTGGATGCAATTTAAACCCATCAGCCATCATATCTTACACAACACAGAATTACTGTCCTTTCATTTCATTATTCTTAACAACTTCCAGCTTCTTCCAGCTGGTCTATGACAAAAAAAATATAAAAAATCTGTTCGCATTCTAATTTTAAGCATTTATGAGTTATGCACACACCACTCTCAAGGATGTGGTCAGGCCTAAATTTATTTTTAATCGCCTGTTCTAAGAAATTATACTTTCATTAAGAAATTGTTGAATGATTAACATGTAATAAATACGCAGCGGATTGTTTGCATTATGACACCACAACTGTCTGAAATACATTTTACAGCAGTAGAGCATTTGGAACCCGAGACCAAAGCTTACTTTTGGCAATCTGAATAAAACAGAACTCTCGCCAAACTTCAGTGTATATACACATATATACAGTACTATGCAAATGTTTTAGGCAAGTGTTAAGAAATGTCGTAAAGCAAGAATGCTTCTAAAAATATATATTTTAATTGTTTATTTTTGTAAATTTACAAAATGGAAAGTGAGCAAACAGAAGAAAAATTTAAACCAAATAGTTGATGTGACTACCCTTTTCTTCCCTTGGCTTTAAACCAACATCAATTCTTATACTTGCACAAAGTCAGGGATTTTGTAGGATTAAAGTTAGGTGTATAATTAACTAATTATACCAAACAGATGCTAATGATCATCAATTTGATATATAGGTTGAAACACAGTCATTAAAGAGGAAGTAAACCTTCCTGTATTCATTGTACCTATAGAACAAGGATTACCTATAGGTCCTGTAAATATCTCCTAAACGTGCAGCTACTGCGCTGATGTCATCCACGCAGTGCTCTGAAGGAACGGCCGTCTGTGCCATTCGTTCAGAAGCCTGTGCCATGACTGGTCTGCTCCCGCACATATACGCAGAAGTGACATCATGCGGCTCCGATCAGTCACACAGCCAGAATCCACGGCCCTGGACGGAAGACAGGCAAAGATGGATGCAGCCTCAAGTGGAGACGATGAGGGCTTTGCTTGCGGATAAGTTTAACATAATGTACTAGTATGCAATGCACTCTAGCACATTATGCCTTTACTTTACAGGTAAGAAAAATAAAAATAAATTTAAAAACCCCAGCGTTTACTTCCTCTTTAACTGAAACAGCTATGTGGAAGGCTTAAAACCGAGTGAGGAACAGATCTTCTACTAAAGTGAGGTTGTGGAAGACTGTTTCGTGTCCCATGTCATGCACCATGGCAAGACAGAGCCCAGCAACAACACACAAGGTAGTTATACTGCCTCAACAAGATCTCTTCCAGGCAAAGATTTCAAATCATACTGGTGTTTCAAGATGTGCTGTTCATGCTCTTTTGTAGAAGCGCAAAATAACAGGCAACTCTGAGAACCCCGAGAACCAAAGATGCAGTGGTCGGCCAAGGAAATTTAAGGCAGTAAATGAAAGACATGTCATGCTTACTTCATTTTGACATTGGAACATGTCCAGCAGTGCCATCAGCACAGAACTAGCCAAAACCAGTGGGACCCAGATATACCCATCTACTGTCAGGATAAGTGTGACTAGAAGTGCTCTTCATGGAAGAATTACAGCCAATGTATATACATGAGCACAGAAAAAGCCAATCTGTAGAGGCAGAATTCCGGGTGAATTTTGTGTTCCCACAAACACTAGCTAGGCACACAATTAACCCTTTGATCACACTCGATTTTTAACCCCTTCTCAGCCAGTGTCATTAGTACAGTGACCATGCATATTTTTAGCACTGATCACTTTATTAATGTCACTGGTTCCCACAAAGTGTCAAGCGCAGTCCTGCTACAAGTCGCTGATCTCTGCCATTACTAGTATAAATAATAAATAAAAATTCCAGTATATATCCCCTATAGTTTGTAGATGGTATAACGTTTGCATAAACCAATCAATATACTCTTATTGGGATTTATTTTAATTTTTTTATACCAAAGACATGTATTGGCCTAATACATGGAATACATATTGGTCTAAATTTATGTAGAATTTTATAATATATATATATTGTATATATTTTATAGCTGAAAGAAATGTTTGATTTTCCCCACAATTGTCGGCCTATTTTTGTTTATAGCACAAAAGGAAGAAAGAGCTGCCGTGGTGATCAAATACCACCAAAAGAAAGTTCTATTTGTGGGGGAAAAAGGACACAATTTATTTGGGTACAGCACTGCATGACTGCACAATTATCATTTAAAGTAATGCAGTGCCACAAAAAGTCAAGGTCAAGTGGTTAATGGACCCCAAAAAAAAAATAACTGCATGTAAAGGACTATTTAAAAAAAAAACTATTTTTTATAAAACTAGAAATACTTTATTTGTAGTTTTCAGAACTTCCTGGATAAGTTTTCATATGATGGACCCCATACCTATATACAGAGTTCTTCAACATGTTCAAAGGAGCCTTACATTTGCAATACATTTAAAAATCTGGAAGCTGTGCCTAAACAATGAAACCAGATCTCTAGATTTTTTTCTCTCCTTCATTACATCCTGAAATATTACCCTTTCAGGTCTGCATGTAATTACATGTAATAGTCATTGTGCATTAAAATGCACATAAAAAAAACCTCATAAGAACATCTGCCAAATGTCTTGAAGTTAGTAGGAAAAAAAATTAAACACTGACAATATTCTACTACTCCATTTTGACAAAACACAATTACATAAGCCTTTTGTTCTGCTAATATTGTAACATTTTTGTACATTTTCTTATGTGCTGTACTAAGAACATCTGAAATGTGTGCAGTGGTAAATTCTACACCAAGACCCCATCCACACTATACAACTTGTGTTGTCTGATTTCCTTAAGATTTACCAAAACCATGTAGTGCAAGGGCCTACCTGATTGCATACAAATTCAAAATCATATGATATGGTTTTGGTAAATCTAAAGGAAAAAAATCTACAGGAAATTGTATAGTATGTGTCCAGCTTTAGGGAGATGTCAGCACCAAGTAAACTTAGCTTTTTGCATCAAATCAATCTCATATTATATTAAAAAATAAAAAACAAAACAAAAACTGATGAATGAATGTTTTAAAGACAAAGAATGCTCAAAGTGACTGAAATGCAGAACGGATTTACATTTTTTGGGGAAATAAAATTCAAGTAATTTTAGATGCACCAGCAGCAGACCTGGGGAAATGTACGCACGGGATGATGGGAGGAGACTCTTTAGCACATGTAAGATACAGATTTGTGCAGTACAGTGGTAGCTCTACTGGTGCATTAAGAACAGCATTCCGGTTTCAATATTTGCATGAATAATTAAACATTATAGTCAGTGTTAAAAAGTACAGTAGCTAGAAAAGGGGAAAAACTGATACGTGTGGGTCAACTTCCAAACCGGATCAAGTTCTGTTGAAATGACAGCCCAGCTTTTTGTGAATATTTTGATGAAAAAGCATGCCCCCTCTGTGCCGGTCCAGGACACAAAATAAAATTGTTATTCTTCTATACCTCTTTACTGCAATACTCACTAAAACCCTTACCCGAACTATCCCTGGGGCCTCTTTTCCTTTGTTTTTACGATAAGAAGAGGGCTTTAGGTGTGTCAAAAAGTGATGTCCCATTTAAAAATCCATTTGAAATAAGTAGAAACTAACCGAATACATCACTTTAATCAAAAGGAAATCCATTGCAGCTTCTGTCTGTACCCATCCTGGCCCAGGTTCGCCCTTGATATGCACACAGCTGTACAAGCGTCTTTAAAGTAAATGCCTTTCGTTTGAATTCTTACCTCTCATAATGCCTACGTGTGCATGTAGCAGCACTAGTACTTCCTGGATTGCCACCTAGTTCATCATATATATGTTTCCATTGCCTCCGTGCAGTAATCTGTAAAATACAAACAAGAGCTTTTATATTAATGATTTGTCATATTATTCACATTGTGATATGGCAATTATATTCTGTGCATGTTATATCACAGAAGTTTATTGTGTAAAAAAGTGAAAATGACCATGGTGTACAGTGCCCCACAGCAACCAGACATTGCCATTTATTAGTCCAGCCTACATATGTTTACAGCTGAGCTTCAGGCTGATAAACACCATTTACTGCAGTTATGCTTCTGCTAACAAATCATTCAATTTATTTTTAAATATAGTAGTACAAGATCCTGAATCTGTATTTAGATTGGCTTCCTGTAACTCCTTGCACAGCAACACTTAAGAGTGGGAAGCTCAGAATTAGAGGAGGAGGAGGAGGAGGAGGAGGAGGAGGAGGAGGAGGAGGAGGAGGAGGAGAAGGAGAAGGAGAAGGAGAAGGAGAAGGAGAAGGAGAAGGAGAAGGAGAAGGAGAAGGAGAAGGAGGAGAAGAAGAAGAGTCCCTCTCTCTGCTGCTGAGCCCTGACCATCGCTGTCAGTGTACATCCCTCCATCATCCGTAACCCTACTCTCTCCCTAACCCCCTCCTACCTTGCCCGTCAGCTTCCTGTCTTTCTCCACCCACCACCGCTATTAGTAGAATTAAAACTTTGACATGGTCACTGCCAGCCCCTCTATTAGAGCCTGGCATAGCACACCATTATTCTTTTATAAAAACGAGGCTTGTAAATATCTGTTTAGAGCAGTGATGGCAAACCTTGGCACTCCTGATGTTTTGAAACTACATTTCCCATGATGATCCACTACACTGCAGAGTGCATGAGCATCATGGGAAATGTAGTTCCAAAACATCTGGGGTGCCAAGGTTCGCCATCACTGGTTTAGAGCAATCTTCAGGCCGGTTACATGACTCTCGGGCCGGTTTCCAAGGCTACTGCAGGAGGGGCTGAGCAGCAATGTGACCTCCCCAGATATCAGAAGGAGATCTCGGCCCCTCCTACGGAGCTGTACAGTGGATGAGAGTCATGTGACCGGCCTGAAGACAGCTCTAAACAGGTATTTACAAGCCTAATTTTTATAGAAAAGTTATAAAGTGGCTGGCATAGACTTATATGGGTTAACAACCACTTTAAACAGCAAATGTATGTTTACAAGAGGGCATTGATAAACCCCCATCAAGGTGCATCTGCTGCTTTACTGTTCAAATTTGAAGCATAAGCCACAGATAGCGCACTAGACCAAATTGTAAAAGTCTTCAAATTACTTTAATGCTCTAAAGCAGCCATTACTGTTATGGTGCCAAGCTACCAAAAAGCTTATAAATAAATATAAATATAGACATTATACATTTCCATGTAAGTAATCCAAAAACAGGAAATGGTCATGAATAATACTTACATATATGGGCAATCTATATGTATCAACAAAACAAAATAATCCTTACATGAATTTAAAATGAATGGTAATGCAATTATGTCATTTCTGAGCAGATTATAGGGATCACAAGTTCAAACATGGGTTTCTATAGCACATATCTCAAAGTACATCTTAAGCCTCATGAACACTGGACGTTTTTACAGCTGCCATTTTAGCTTCAGACATTTTCTTTTTCTGCAACCAGTAAATGCCCCAGCTTGTTATCCTATGTGTTCATGCACACACAGGGGTTTATTTACGAAAGGCAAATCCACTATGCGCTACAAGTGCAAGCTACAAGTGCAAAGTGCACTTGAAATTGCACTTGGAAGTGCAGTCGCTGTAAATCTGAGGGGTAGATCTGAAATGAAGGGAAGCTCTGCTAAATTTTATCATCCAATCATGTGCAAGCTAAAATTGTTGTTTTGTAAATAACCCCCCATAGTCTGTTATCAGTTTTTTGGCAGGGGCATTTTCTGGCTGTAAAAAACCCCCAGAACTAGTGGGCTTTAAGAGGAGTTTTTCAGCTGTAAAAACGCTCTATGATAAGAGCTAAAAAACACAGAACAGTGCTAAATAATTGCCAGAAAGTTATCCACCATCTCAATGACTTCCTGTGCATCGAAACACCCAGTGTGCCCCCAGTAGACATTGACAGTTTAGGAGGGGTATTTGGTCATTTAATGTGCCCATAGCAGACAATAAAGTGGAATGCCGAGCAGAATCCATCACCTTCTTGGGTGTCACGCTCGACGCACGGTCCATGCAGGCCAGCCTGCCTCCCGACAAGTTCACCCGCATCAGGCCTGTCGTTCACACCTTTACCCTTACTCGAGGGTGTACCAGGAGACAGCTACAATACTGACTGGGCATACTCTATTCGCCATGAGGATCATCCCTCAAGGGCAGTCCTTCACCTCACACCTCTTAATTTCGTCTCACAGATGCAAGATTCCAACCAAATTCCTAGGCTAGACACAGTACCAATAGTGGATTTGTCAATATGGGATGAATTTCTCACAAACTGGAATGACATATCAATGTTCATTTCATCAGCATCCTAATCGTCACCTCGGGTATCCAAGGAAGCCGCAGCTTCTACAGGCTTTGCAGCAATTTTTGGCCATCATTGCTTGCAGAGCCACGGCAACCAAAAATCCTCCTGATCCTCGAGTTCACCATTAGAACTCTACCTCATTGTGGCTGCAGTTCAAGTCTGGGGCAGCACCTGGACAGGGCAAACAGTAAACGTTGCCACAATTAGGCCACAGGTAATATCATAAGTGTAGGCAGGTCCAAATTGATAGCCATCATTCCGGCGCAGGCTGGTGCAACTATCCCTGCAGATCAATTAAAAGTGCACTGCATCTATATCCCGGGCAAGACTTGGCTGACGCACTATACCGCTTTAACTTTAGGTCATTCTTCTGGCAGGATCCTGGAACTGACCTGACCACATATCTTATCCCACCTTAGTCATAGCTGACCCTGGATTAAAGCAACATCTACGCAATGCGACCCGCCTTGCAAATCAGTCGTTATCCCGCAACACCCTGTAGGCCTATTGTACAGCCTGGAATTCCCATGGCAGGTTCCTAGCCCCAAACTATGAGGCAGTGTCTGGAAATCTTAAACACGTCCTGGCTTTCATATACTGCCACACGCAGCTGGCTCTAGCACATACCACCATCAGACTCTACTTTAGCTGGCATCCAGCATTTTTTCTCCTTACAGGACCCTGCCAAACGATCCTTGTTCTCTGCCCACAGTCAAAACCATCCTATGCGGTATCCACAGGCAGCAACCCCAAAACTAGTAGCAAGTGCCTACCCGGTACTAGCGCCATCTTCAGAGACATGCCTACCATCCTGTCATGTTCCCCCTTCGGATTACTGCCCAGCATGGTCCCCCAAGCAGCCATCTACCTGGCCTTAGATGTCTGAGCGAGTTCACCATCACTGACCCTGGCTGCCAGGTACTATGCAGACGCCATCTAACACGCTATCAGAATGACGTCACCCTGCACCTCGTAGTATCCAAAAATGCAACAGTCTGGTCCCGGGCTAGATATCAAGCTATTCCAGACTCAACGCCTGGTGCCCATTCTAGACCAGTCGTTATCTCATCTGCCCAACCTGTCGGAGTCTAGCCCATTGCTACCATTCCTTACTAACCCTCTGAGTGGTAGCCAGTTCAGCAGACACATTAGGATCCTCTAGCTTAACTTAGGTCTTGACCCCAGCCGATAATCTGGATATTCCTTCACATCTCTCCCGGACATAGGGCTCCGACCATAAATGGACGTTTAGAATTATTTTGCACAAATGTACATTTCCATTTATACTTTTTGCAGCCCTGATGAAGGTTGAGTGGTTCGGCACCCAAAATGCATCTGCTGTTTTAAGTGTAAACTATTTTACAATTTGGTCTGTGGTTGATGCTTTAAGTGACATTCAACCAAGAAGATTGAGGATGTACTGTGAATGACTCCTTGCAATCACAGTGCAGAAAAAGCATCAGCTGCATTATGAATAACTGCCCAGCTCCACAATGATCTGAAGAGAAGGAAAAAAAAAAAAGTAGTTGTCTTCTAGGGTGGGGGGGCTGAATGGGATGTTGAGGGGGTGATATTTTGGTGGGGTCTGATCCTGCTGCATTTTGCTGTTTGACTGCAGCTGCTATATTTCTGACTGGTTGCTGCATATTAACACTGATAATTGTTTCTCCCATTATAAATCTATATAAATGCTCACATATTACAGTTCTGGCACGATGGCATGACAAATATCTGTGTATAATCTGTACATATGCTGGATTCCTCACAGATTTTATTGGCTGGTGAGTTATTGGAGTGTCCTAGTTTTCTGCAAGTCACAGAGGAGAATCATTAAACTTGAATACATCTTTCATATGCTTTCAGGACAAAGATACTGATTTACATTTACTGCAGCACTGCAACAGGATAAATACATTCAGCTGCAATAAATTCCATACATTAGGAAATTGTCTGACCTGGGAAAAATTCCTCATACCCACTACAGCCACATATAGTATAGGCTAAATACTAATGTCTTCTCAATTATTTCTAGGAAAAGAATAATATTACTTTTACTAATATTTTACTATTACTGTGCATTGTTTTAAAGAAAACCATTTCAATATAAAAACCCTTATATGTGTACTGTAAATGGGGCAACCATATTTGCCCATGACATACTCAGGCTTGTTTTCCTTTCCTGCAGTGCTATGTATTTGTTGTACTTCACTGTTCTTCTCTCAATCAACATCTATAAGGCGGCAGGCCTCACATTAATATTTTTTTTTTGTTCAACCAGCTGGTTGAATGAGGGGAAAAAAGAGACCTAATTCCCCCATCCACACACTCAATGTGGATAGGGGAATAATTTCCACTGTGCTATTGTGTTCTGACAGTGTGGAGGAATTTTACCAGTTCATGTTGAACTGGCCGTATTTTGATCCATGTATGGCCTCCCTTTGTTGGCCAACACACTGAAAACAATGCTTATCCTACATTATTGCACTATAGCAGAATTTGCTTTGCACAGACACGGCATGTGATCTGCATTGCAATGCAAATCACATGCAATGTCTGTCATCGCACTAGTGTGAACCCAGCCTCAATGCTAAGGAACCATCAAATGTATTAAGTGCTGTCTTTGTACATAGGTATATAAACAGCAAAAAGCATTCCTTAGATAGGTTGACAAGTACTGCCTCCACTAAAAACTGTACTTCTCAATCGCTCTCATAATACTTTAATGAGAAGAGGTGACGCGAGGTAAAAGGGGCACAATTTAACTCGATTCTACTTCAAGGAAATGGGTAACAAGTAGCAAGGGGAAGTCAGAAAATGTACCCATGTTACAGTAACTCCTGGTAAAAATGATACATGTAAAATAAAAACAGCAAAGCAAATGTGAAATCTAGCAAGTCACAGCCTGTATTAAACAAGCGTTATGCATACCCACTTTCCTTATTTTACTTGTTTTGAACTTTATTCATAATAAGGAAACGTATTCTCTTTCTTTAAACTCTCAGACATCCAAAAAATTACATGTTTTTCAAGTTTACATGCATGTAAAATTACAGACGGGGAAAAAAAAAAGAAAAAAAAAAAGATACTCAAGATTAGAGTATCCAGCAATTAAACAGAAATACATTTCATTTAATCAAAACAAAATCTGGAAACAATTACTGCTGACATATCTTATTTCTCTAGTACAGATGTCATATCTTGAGAATGTTTTATTTCAATCCTGTAAGTTGCAGAGGGGAAAAAAAAATACAATCTTTTCTGCTTTATCTAATGTTTTTTGGTTCAAAGAACATAGTGTGCACTCCGTGACCATCAAAATGTATTTGTGAGCTAAATATAGAGCACTCATGTCAGATAGCATTAGTTAATAAAAAAAGAGAGAGAATTTTCTGAATAACTGATAACTTCCTGTTTATCTGCTGGTGGCTTTTCACCCATTAAGCTATTTTACACCACAATTACAGCAGAGAGAAGCAAAACTCACTTTCTTAATGGCCCCATCTGATTATGTTTTAAAGCTTTTAAACACATTCTACATTATTAGACATGAGCAGATGTCAGGTATATTGCCAAGTGAAGTTTTCTTTTCTTTTTTTTTTTTTTTTTTACAATCTTGGCTGCTTATACAATAATAAGCTTTTTCTTAACATGGGAAAAAATTACAGACCCAACTAATTTCCTTGACGGGGAAGAGTTACATGTGTTTTCCACTTGTACTTTTTACGACAAGTTTACAATTCTTCTAAAGCTGGAATTAATCAAGCTTTGCTTCGAGACTGTTTCAATAAACCCCCAATGTGCTTTGCTATTCTGAAATATTGTTTATATAAGCTTTTATTCCAAATTGGTTAAACTGGGAAAAACGGCATTGCACAATTCATGCTTCTCAAACAATCCCAGAAAAAATGTATTCTTAAGGCTGATCTTTGCCAAGAGTCAGAATTTCAAACTATGCTCAGCGAAAATGTTTTGCTCCCACTGCCTGTGTGTGTGTTGAAGTGTCAGCCCATTAAATAGAGATATTTTAGTTATAGATGGAGCTTTGTGGCCTGAGTCATTCTCTGGCTGGATGTGTCACTCCAAGAGTAAAACCTCTGGCTGAATGCGTCACTCCCGACTCTGTTCCTGCCTACCTACATTTGGGTATTCTGTCAATGTTAGCATGTTCTAGCACCTCATGTTGCATTCATTACATAAAGGCAACTAATAATTCAACGGTGAGAATGAGAACCCCTCAAAATAACTATGGCAGATGCGCTGACATTAAATACCCAAATACAAAGATCAAATCCAATCCAAGAAGCTTTCACATGGTTCAAAGCTTAACTATATGCAAACAAGTAAATACACTATAAAAATACATATTATGGAAGCAGTTTTGGCTTTCATTAAATGTGTTTATATTGTCCACCCAGTCCTAAGATTTCCACAACCCTTTCACACAGCACTTGGCCCTGGTGACATGACTTTCTCTATTACAGTTAAGCAACACAGCTAGGTCACGTCCCCACACCCTGCAAAGGATTGGACAGTGAAGTAGTGACAGTAGACTGATCATGCCACCGATATTCTCCCCTCCTATCAGCAAGTTCCTCGTGGCTCATTCAGGACACCTTCTTTTCTGCCCCTTCCTTTTCTACTCTGAGGAGTGCTCAGTGGGATAACAGCATGAAGCCTAGTAAAATTCAGGTACTAAAGTAGAACTATAGGCAAAACATGTTTTTGTCATTTTGGATAGAGGAAGAGAGGGCTATAACTCCTGTCAGATTTATTTTTTTCCCATTGTGGAGATTTCCAGCCCCATAGCCAATCAGGAAGCAAGAGCAAATTTAGCAAATTCCATGGGGATCCCCAGGTCATCAAAACTAGTTTCTAATTGGAGGATTTCCATTCTATTACTTTTCTGGGGACAGCCCAAGTTACGGATTATCTTTTACTTTCACTTATAACGGTAAACAGGACAAATAGCGAGTGTGAATCTCCTCTAACAGGGTCACAGACAGCAATAAAAACTGACAGGAGGTATAATCCCTCTGCACTCGATTAAAAAAAATAAAAATAATAATGCTTTGCCTTTATTTATACTTTAACACCAGCTGAATTTTTAAAAACATTTAAGGATGTATTACATATACATAACTACATTAATTTGCACTTTCGCTATATCTGCTTAGAGTTCATCTTTAATTCTCCAGCCTATAACAAAAATTGAAATTTTTAGGTTGACTGAGGTAAACAAAAATAAACAGACACTATAGCAGTGGCTAATGAAATGGAATAATGGCCTGTACCACAATTGTCACTGCTCACACTTCTGCCCAATGATACCCAGATCCACCCCAGTCATACCTTGAACATTAATGCCATTTAAAACAGTGTCATGCCACCTCCTCTTTTGTAAAGGTGGCCATTCTACAGATATAATGCCTATAAGTGTGCCAGTTACAGGGAAACTAAGGAGCTACAACACCTGTCTAGGTCACTATAATTTGGGTTGTGTGTGCACTGTTGATGCTCCCAACTGAAGTAGAAGAATGGCTTATGGGCAGAAAGAACTGTTGACATTCTCTGTGTTTAAAGTTGCTATGCATTTATGAGTACTTGCTACCACGCTGCTAAGGCAAGCGAATGGGCAGAGCATTAAAGGGAACTTCAGCATATTTATAACATATCGGGTGACATTTCATTTGTGCTGGGGAGTCTCTGCCATAATGGAAGTGTACAGTGGTGTGCACATAAAGTGACATAAGTACACAGTTCATGTGTCTGTGTTGTAGCAGGCAGCAGTAGTAAAAGTCTGGGTCAGTGCTTCCATGACGCTGAAATGTTGGTTTCAAAGGAGTCAGAGAGGTGGTCATGGAGCCTAAAAGGTACACGTTTATCTCCTATTGTATATGTTTTTTTTTTTTTTTTTAAGGAAAGTACAGGGTGTTCAAATGTTCCCAAAGGCCAGAGTTCTATCACCAGAGCCAGCGAGTAGAGGATCGTGACACAAAGTAACTGTTCTTAGCTAAAATCGCTTTTTTTTCACAGATAATTCTTTGCATAACTGGTTCTAGGCTGGATTTGAATATTGTGACAATGTGTACATAAGCTTATTATATGCTTTACTCTTCTGATATGAAACCAATATTTCTCATAAGAACTATACAAAAAATATGTTTTCGCCTCACCAGGCCTATAGACACAGGCATTTAAAGCCTGAACGTAAACCTTGCCTTGATGTTTCCTCTAGAAAATTGATCAGATCAAGGATAGGACTTTTGTATTTTAGGATTTTAAAATGGTAAGAGATATACACTTTTGACACAGCTATTTCATAGGTTTTATGTGGCCCTGACAATAAATCTACCACTATATATACCCCCATTTTTTGGGGGGTGTAGCTACTGAAAGCGCAGGTTCCTAGTTGTCCAGAGTTCCACAGAAAACCCAGAAACCATAACGTTCTAATATGTAAATATCAACTTATTAATGTAAGACCACTACCAGTGGTCTTGGGAAAGAAGGGGGGGGGGGGGGAACGACAGGAAGGGCACGTAGCCATGCCACTTGCATCCCTTGTGGTTCACGACTGGTTCATCAATGTAATGGGTGGCTTCACTGACTTATGATACGAAACTTAATTATCAATAATCTCATAAAATTATCTCATATAATTAAATACATCCTATTATGTCAAGTACTGAATAACAAGTCGTGTCTCTTGGCCACTAGAAAGGAATTAAATTTTTTATTTAGGGGCTTTCTGGGAAGGAAAATAGCTGCATCTGATCCCAAAACTGCCAGCATAGTACTAGATGAATGCTGGGTACACAGTCATTGATATTTATACTTTTTATTGTGCAGAAATGCAAGCCTAAAGCCAGTGCTATAAAACGAGACAATCTAAAAACTTACCGTTTCATATCCTCCCAGTTTTTGAGCAGCTTGAAACATAGTCCAAAGGTTAACTGTTAGAAGGACAATAAGTATTTAGATAAGCATTAACCAGTGCACTTCAAACAAATTGCAATTTTTTTTTTCATTCACAAGAAAATTAAGCTTGGTAAACAATGGTTTGAAAAAAAAAAGCTAAAAGGCAGATTGCATATATTAAATATAATACACACACATCTAATTTGTTTTTAGGTTTCACATAAAGAACACACACTTAACCAACATTAACACAATGTTTGCATATATTATTTAGATACATGCAAAAATAGGTATATTACAGAGTCGATTTGTTATTCATGTGAAGTCTATAGTATGCCTCATGCCCTGTACACACAATAGGATTTTCCGACAACATAATCCAAGGGATTTTTTCAGATGGATGTTGGCTCAAACTTGTCTTGCATACACACGGTCACACAAAGTTGGTGGGAAATTCTGAAAGTCAAGAACGCGGTGACGTACAACACGTATGGCGAGCCGAGAAAAATGAAGTTCCATAGCCAGTGCTGCTCTTCTGCTCAATGCCAAGCATGCGTGGCACTTTGTGCATCGGAATTGTGTACACACGATTGGAATTTCTTACGGATTTTGTTGTCGGAAAATTTGAGAACCAGATCTCAAAATTTTGCGTGATGGAAATTCCTATGGAAAATGTGTGATGGAGCCTACACATGGTCGGAATTTCCAACAAAGTCCTATCACACATTTTCCATCAGAAAATCCTATCGTGTGTACAGGGCATTACAATAAGCATAAGGGGTTTCATCTCATGTCAACAGAATACCCAATTACAATTGTGATAAAAAATATATTTTACAAAATAAATGTATTATATTAAAAGAATGCATAAAACAATAGACATGTCTGTATTATAAATGTTCACAAAACACATGGCCGTTTCTAGTGCTCTACATTTTAGGAGTATTTTGATGGTATACAGTATGTATAGAAAGAATCATTGATTTCAACCACAATTATATTTAGGCACCTATTAATGAACCCACACGGTTATTTTTACAGGGGGAATTTACCAAGTGTGCACACTGTTCAGCTGTACAAAGGCCCTTTGGGGCTTGGGTCTATTTATATTAGATGCATATCAGATGGGTACTAGGATCCCCTCTCAACGTCACCCAGATGTGCATGTAGGAGGCTCATTTCTAACTAGCTGTAAATCCTTATAAAGTAAAAAAAAGTGTTTTCAGCTTTGGTTGCAAAAAGTAGCTAAAAAAATAGGTGTTGAATGGGGACATTTGAGGACTTCATTCAGCAAAGCATTCCTAGATATAAATGCTTGCAATGAAAGGAGTTTTGAGATGCATTTTATTGAAGGGAAGGCATTTTTCAGCACGCAACAAACTTCCTGTTTAATTATTTCAAACACTGTAAGCAGCCTCCTTTAGCTTAAACCTATCAATAGCATACAATAGATTGCACTCCGATTCATAGCAATATAAATAAAATGAAACATTTACACTGAAATTTAGGACTAACCGAATGGAACGCTGCTGATTTTATTACTTTGATAAAAAATAGTTGACATTACTTAAAATAGATGCCCAAAAGGAGAATTTTGTATCCTTCAAACTATTCTAAACTACTCTCAGACATTTCATCATGCAAATATGACGTTTCAACAAAACACAAACCCTTTAACTGCAATTAGTACACAATTTTCATATCTACTCATTTATTAACTCTATATAAAGACAAAAGCACTATGTTGAGTTTTTATGATCCAATATATGATATGTTGTCCAAGTTCAGTTTGAAATATTACCCTTGGTCAAGTAAAACACAATAACAGTTCACTTTATCTGGTGTCACACAAACTGGAAGACCAGCCAGTATCAAAATCTAATTATATTTCACATAAATTACAAAAAGAAAAGAAATAGCCTATAATGGATACACATTGCACATAAAACTGGCCTATATACAAAGAATAACAGAAGAGCTGAAATACTTGAGAGAACATTGTTCCAAGCTTCCATTTAAGCTGGTCATGTGACCAGAATTCTAGGCCTTTGGATATATGATCACTACTGAAAAGAAGGATACAAGATCAGCCATTGCCATGTGTCACTAGCTTTTACAACAAAGTCTCCCAAACTGATGCCAAAACAGTTTCTATAGATAAAAAAATATAAAGCAAAAAACAAGCAAAAAAAACAAAAACATTTGTTCCCTTTTCAAATAACTTTGTAATTATTTGAAAAGGCAATAAAGTTTTTTTTCCATTTTGAACTTTTGGAGGAGGATGAAAAAAAAACAGATTTATCATTTGTTGGAAAAATGTAAAAAAATGAAATAAAATCTGCAGAAAAATATCAATTAAAAATGGGACCATCGCCTGGTTTTCAAAAAATAAAAGTTAGCAGCTACAAGTACACCAGAAGTCTTCATAGCTTTTTTTGTCCCAGCGCAGCCATCTTGGATTTGGGAGCTGGCTGTCACTTCCTAATGACCACAGCCGACTCCCTGCTGCGCATATGTGAAATCTACCAACTGTGGGAGACTGTTCGGACCTATACCCCAGGAGGCTTAGGGCAGGAAGGTGGAGCAGACTGAAGGCTACATCAGAAAGGCGCTTGCTGATAAAGCATGGAAATGTGCAAGAGGGAAGCTGGAGGGTTAGAATAACAGTATGTTGTGATTGTGAGTGAAGGTCTGCATTAAGGGAAGCAGGAGAAGAGAGATCAGATAGATTTAACATCATATGCAGACTGAAGCTTGTCCATTTGATCTGCAGATGGATGAAAGAGTAAATACAAAAGTAACAATGTTACTTTGTATCTCTCTATCTTGCATATGAATAGTGTATATTTATAAACAAATATTGTGTCAGATGGTTCATCATTTGTAATCAGAGTCCATTCACACAGGGGCAACACGCTTCCAGCATGACTTTGGGAGGCAACTTGGACACGACTTGAGTATGAATCACAGCGCGACTTGAGGCAGCTTACAAGGCAACTTGAAGTTGCCTCCAGGACAGGGGATTTTGCCAGTGGCCAATCACATAATAATCAGCTCTGTGGGAGGGACGGGTTTAACTAGAAAACAATTTTTACTTCCTGGAAAGTTGCTTCAGTTAAGACAGGGGATCCGACTTGGAGGCAACTTCCATTGAAATCAATGGGTACAAGTCACCTAGAAGTCAGATTGAAGTAGTACAGGAACCTTTTCTGAAGTCGGAGCCACTTTAGTAGTGTACATTAAGATGGCTCTCATTCACGTGCATTTATTTTATCATGTCGCACAACTTGAGGCAACTAGGGGCAACATCAAGTAGGATCCAAAGTTGCCCCTGTGTGAATGGACTAACTGTGGTATTTACACAGCAACTTCTGGCTGTTATTTTGACAGCTGGGAATTGCCAACAGGGTAGAACGGGGTGTGCTACACATGCCCTGTGTACTTCAATTACGTTTAATTGTGTGTGTGTGTGTGTGTGTGTACATGCATGGTCCACAGATGGCTAAAGTGGAAGTAAACCCATTGATTTAATAGTTTAAAAAAACAGTTACATTCCCGTCATGCTGGAAATGCTAACTGTCACATTGGTTGTGCTCTCAACCAAACTGTCAAACCATTCAATGGTTGGTGTCATAACTGATCACATGTGCAGCATTATGGCAGTTGAAGATTAAACAGAGGCCAAGATGGCAGCTTCCTTGGCTGAAAATGATAGGAGGGTTTACTTCCACTTTAAATTATTTTTTCCCCTCTTAGAGCTACACATAGTGATTATAAAAGTGTTTAGTAGCTAAAATATCCACTGCACAGAATGGTTTTAAATCAGTTGAAACCTGCTTACTAAAAATCTGTTAAGATGCAGTATATGACTGATATGCCCTGTACACACGGTCGGACATTCAGACGGATTTTGGCCGAAACTTGTGTTGCATACACACAATTGGACAAAGTTGTTGGAAAATCCGATTGTTCCGAATGAGGTGACGTTCGTTGCATACGATGGGACTACGTAGAGGCTAGTAGACAATAGCATTGTTCTCATAATTTAACCTGAACATGCGTGGCACTTTGTCTGTCGGAATTCTCTACAAACGATCAGAAAAAGTCTGATCGGATTTTGTTGTCGGAAAATTTTAGTTTCAGCTCTCAAACTTTTTCCGAACGGAAAAATTCCGATATAGCCCACACACGATCGGATTTTCCGACAACATAATCCGATCAGACCTTTTCCGCCGGAATTTCCGACCATGTGTACCGGGCAATACAGTTGTTGCTTGTTCTATAATGGAGATGTCATCCTGCCATAAGTCCAAGGGAGGATTTAGAACTTACAGTGCTGAGAGTTCCTACTAGGAGAGAAGTACTGCGACCAGTTTCTCTGACCAGGGAGGTTTTTAAGTAGTAAAACCAATATACCAGAATTAAACTTTATATCAGTCTATCAATCCCTGGTACAGCAGCACTCACACTGGGAAAGAAGGAGAGGGAGCATTAGGAGTCAATCAGGTGTGTTGCATGTAAATGTGCTAACTGGGAACATGGCGCTAGAAGCAGTGAGATGACCTCATCCTTCTGCTGCTTTTTTACTATGCCATCACAGGGGGTAAGTAGATAATACCATTGTACTTCTTTACAAAGTTGTGTCATTCACTTGGCTGTACTGTGTGGCAAAGCAGTGCAAAGCTCAAGACTGGATGGACAGAAATACACCCAGCCGTATTTCAACTTTGGATTTAGCTGTTTAAGTGTAGCATTAAGTAAAGCTTCCAAGTCTACCACTATCTGTTCTGCTCACAAAGAAGGCTTTTGGAAGCTGCCTGCAGCAGTACTGATTAAGGCAGAGTGAGCAGGATTCTAAATCAGTCTTATAGACACTGGTTTACAAGTAGGGTTAGCTGCTGTAGCACCCAAGTTAAAGCTGCCAAAATGTACCCTATGCACCTCCATGCAACCCTACCCTAGGGAGTATAGGAATATGCATCAGCCCCTATAATCCAGTTACAGCACACAGATCTTAACCCACTTCCTACATACATATGGTTTAGTTTGCTTGCTCGGCTTGCAATGAAACTCATCAAATTAAAAGCAGCTCCACAGCAGAGGATTTAAGACCTGTTTGTTTAATAGTCTGTTGTTTATGAGAAGTTCTGGAAAATTAAAATTAGAAAATGCACCCTTCGACACAAAACAATTTTGAAAGGCTGACTGAATCTTCCAGCGTTTTTTTCAAAGCCATTAACAGATTTGCAGAGGTCTTGATTTAATCTAAATCAATGCATAATGTAACAAAGCTGTTCGGAGCACATTCATTGCTCTTCGATTTTAAGCAGCCCGTTTGGAGACAAACATTGTAATCATCTGCAGTTATTCAAGTTTATCATAGTTGCCAGAGCTCGGCAGCAGTCAGTGCCAATTAGGTATGTAAATTGTTATGTAAAACATGCAGGGGTGACATTCCTCATAAAAATAACACATGGTTTCATCGGAGGGAAAATATCCTCAGTGTAGATTGTACACTCAAGGGAATGGGAGAAAGCACTTGTGTTGCTGAACAAAGTGCTGCTTTGTTATTAACCCTCGTGTATGAATCCAACTTTCCATCCCCCTGGACAGACATGCTATTCAATATATCATTACAAGAGTTTCCTTCACTAGGAATATGGAGATCCACACTACTCAACCTCAGTCGCATTGAAGTTCCCCATTAACAACTGCAAACAATGCAAAATGAGTAAGGCTGGCCATACATTATACAATGAGGTCTATAGAATATGAAGTCATACCTAAACACTTTCAATTTGTATGTAATGAGGCAGGCCCTTGCACTACATAGTTGAAGGCGAATCTAAAGGAAATTGAATAAGAAAATTGTATAGTGTATGGCCAGCTTAAAATGGTTCTAAAGGCAGAAAGTTTTTTTTTTATCTTCATACATTCTATGCATCAAGATAAAAAAAAACCTTCTGTGTACAGCCTTCTGTGTACAGCCCCCCTCAGCCCTCTAATACTTACCTGAGCCCCATCTCGATCCAGTGATGTTGCACAAGAGCCTTGGTTGTCCGGGACTCTCCCTCCTAATTGGCTGAAACAGCAGCAGGCGCCATTGGCTCCCACTGGTGTCAATCAAAGTCAGTGAGCCAATGAGGAGAGGGGGGGAAGGTAGAGTAGAGCCACGGCTCTGTGTCTGAATGGACACACAGAGCAGCTGCTCGGCTCAAGTGCCCCCATAGCAAGCTGCTGGCTGTGGGGGCACTTGCCAGGAGGGAGAGGTCAAAAGCGCAGACGAGGGATCTGAGAAGAGAAAGATCGGGGCTGCTCTGTGCAAAACCACTTCACAGAGCAGAGCAAGTTTAATAACGCATAGCAGCTAATCTGTAATTAGTTGTCATTTTTATGCTCACTAATCTCAACTGATAGAGGTTGATATTTGATTAGTTGCTAATGGTGTTTGCACATCATCTCTCTTTGGTCTGTCTGTAAAGGTGATAAGGCATTCCAGTTCCAAATCACTGAGTACCAGTATACTGCACCAGTATAAACTGCCCATTGATGCAGGAATTTGGCTTTAGGTCTTTGCTTCTTTAATTTCACCCAAAAGTATGTGGTAATGTTATTACAATGAATATTCCTTTGGTGTTAGGAACGTATGAGAATATTTTAGTCTTTGAACTGATGTAGAATTATACAAAGTTATACTTATGAATAACATTTCAACACATTTAGTATAAATGGAAATGCACTGTGTATTTTTCTGCCACATGTATTAAAGCAAAAGCACTATACTTACACCACCGTGTAAATTGTTATTTTAGAATTACTTAATTCTCAGTGGTGGGACTGTCTTTAAAAAGACGACTAAATTACCAAGAGCCTAAGAATGATCTCACTGTGAGACGTTATGACATGTTGGACAACAGGCAACATCATGTGCAACTTAAATAAAAGTTAAATTGTAAAACAATATAGGCAGGTCATGCACATGCGAACCAGGCAAGTTCTATGGCCTAATCATCAAAGACCCAAATAGTCACATGTTGTGCATTTCCACCTTGGCAGTCAAAATTTAAGACATTCCCACTATATGTTTGTCATGTATTCCTGTGCACACTCATACCTAAAATAATACTATATATAAAAATATTTCTTACATTTTTAGGAGGTTTTTTTTTTTAGAGTAAATTTATACACATGCCTCTATAGTCAGTTGCTATTGCTTAGAATAGGTGGCAATGTGCAGATAAAGTACAGACTTCAGGGACAGGGGAGCAGCTGTGATCGAGCGGAGAAAATCCAACATGGGGGTTTGTACAGAAGTCAGTCAGTAGATCGGCTTCTGTACAACCTCCCTGCCCATACATGGATTGAAATTTGGTCCCTGCTGAACAAGCCAAATTTCAATCCATGTATGGCCAGCTAGGATCATACTTTGGTGATATTTATGTATTCATGTTTAATGTGAAAGTTATGTGCCAAATAAACATATTTAAAGTAGAATTCCAGCCTGGACCAAGCTAGTCTTAAATACCTATGCTAACTAACCCGTGTAAAAAAGATGTACCCATTTTTCTTTTTTTTCAGCCCACTCTGGTCCAGTCAAGTAATCCGTCTCCCGTGTCAGCTAGCAGCAGCTGCAGGGGAGAGGCGGGAGCACCAACAATGGCTGGGAGATGGGCGCCTACGGATGTCACCGCTCCCTGAATTCACAGCCGAGTGCTCTCTCCTATACCCTGCAGCCTCCGCTGTGACCGGACTGAAGAGGGCTGAAAACAGGTAAGCATATACACAATTATTTTTTGAAGGGGGAGGGGACATGTTAATACTAGTTAAGTTTAGGTTTGAATTTAACTTTAAGTTGTATGTTTAGTTTATTTTTGAATATTTAAAAAGCTGTACTTACTTTGCTTAAAGCCTAAATATGGTATCCTTTCAATGGGAGTTTTCCTCTCTTTCATGTACTTATACAGCGCTACAAGAAATGCTTGCTCATCAGCTTTGCATTCTTCAGTCTTACATCCATCTTCCACAGGGGCCTTTGGTTTTTCATCAATTGGGATTTTCTTGCAGTTGCCATTGGCTGTCTTGGCTTTTGGTAAGGTTGTCTTTACTTCACATTTTACCTGAAAGAATTACACACATGATGTGACCCCGTCTGAAATTGTATTTAGCACACATTGGAGGCAAATAATATGTGACTTCATCCGCATATGCATTCTTTTTATAGTAAGACTCATACCACAGTAAACCTAACCTCAAAGTTAAAAGTAACGTAAAACATTTAATACAGTCATATAGTAGTTAAAATCATTAAATGTGTTTTAAATGATTTTAACTGAGTGTTGTATGATGGATGACTCAGATTTTGACGGAGACAGCATAGCATTCAGATGAGCTGACAGGAGGCACAGCAGAGTAAGCAGAAGAATGAGCTCATCATTAAGCTGCTTCTCTTTCACTATCCAATTGCAAGCTGGAAGCAAGGAAATGACTGTGCTGTATTACTCAACAGCAATAAAGAATAGTCATCAGCATTGTTGTACTATGTTGCAAGAATATGTAAAATCCATATCTACAAAATAAAAACCTTTAGCAGCTTAAATCTGTCACCCTGATGGCCTCCATTTATAAATGCTAATTGTCTGGCCATGTGTGGCTCAAATACAGAGTCACAGCCTCAGAACAAAATATGCAGTAAATTAAAGTCAGATTTAAAAAATAATCAGAATGCCTCTCCTTGCTTGTTCCCGGTCAGTGTTTCACATGAATTAAAACCAAATAAAAAAAAAATGCTAGCCAGGCAACTAGTATTTTTAAAAGGAAACCAGTGATAGCTGTCTATTTGGCAGCAGATCTCTGGGAAAACCAAGCTACAGTCACCCTAAATCCAAACGCTGACAGTTTGCTCTCAAGGAGCCATGGGTGTCTATAGGGTCTTTATGACACCTCCACTTCTATAATACCTCTTAGTAATTGCAAGACAAAGGACTCCCATGAGACCATAAGAAGAATTCAACAACCTAACTTCAAAAGAAAGATGCCCAATTGTTACTACATATATGGACAATATGAGCACCCAAGTTAAAAGCAAACCTATGCTCCTCCCAAGCAGGGCAAAGAAACCGATATGCTTTAATCCCTCTGTCCAGTACCACATAGTCACCCTTTTTTTCTTTGACTCAACACTCCATTCAGCCACTGGATGCAAAGACAATACCCAGTACTTCTGAGTTTGGAGGAGTGCATGACTCGCGCAATGTGACAGCGATGGACCAATTTGGGGGGGAGGGGAGAATCAAGTGACCCATGTGACATGCACTAGTCCAAGGCCCAGTGTGAGTTGCAACCTGAGTGACTCGTAGCATACACAGCGTATCTTGGAGTTAACCTGCTGTTTTGTCCTGCATGAGCAAAGAACATGTTCACTCTAGGGAAAACTTGTAAAGACCACATATAGAAGTTTCTATTCCTAATCTGCATACTTTGAAGCCATCAACATTAAGCCGGCCGTACACTGAAATTTGTCTGGTTCAGCAGGGATCCATCTAATGCAAATTAGTGTGTGCTGCCTCCGCTCAACAAAAGTCGATTCTGTCAAAGGGATATGCTGGAAATCTTTTAGTGATCAGCAGCTGCAGCCGCTGATACGTGTATTCTGGCTGCTGTGGGTGGCAATGTTAGAATACAATGTCATCTTAACCCTTGCTTCAATAATTAGGGCATCACTGGGCAAGTAAGAGCCCCTTATGCACATGCCTTCCCTAGTTCAATCGGTAAACAAGTAGTGAAAAGATCAGGATGACAGCCCCTAAATATGCACCTTTAAAAACAAGTAACCACATCTTCAATATTTCCATCCTGACAGGGTTAGTTTAAAGATTAAAGTAAATTATCCCTGAATATCACTTCCATAGGGCTGAAGAATAAGTTGTAAAATAACATAAATAATGAATCAATCAAGAAAAACAAGTTGGTGTGTGTGAAATATTCTTACCATGTTCACAAGGAAAAAAAAAAAAATATCAAGAGCTTATCAGTACTGAAGCTATCTGAAATAATGATGGTATAGTGAAAAGCAGAGTTATGGGATTCCAGGCACCACTTCTGAAATGGATTTTTATTCATCTACTTTTTAACAAGCTAAAGCAGGCCTATACTGTGAAAAATGATACATCTTTAGAAAAAAAACATTCTCTGAATGATGTTAAAAAAAAAAAAAAGGGCAGAGATAGCTCAGGAAAAAAGCAACTTTCTGGAATCCTTATAATTCTTCACTATGCTGGTGACAGTTACATGTTGGTGACAACAGAAGGGGCTTAGGGGAACTGGTCATGTGAACATCAAAAGAGGAGGGAAAATTTCCAGGGATTTCTAGGAGATTTTTTTTTCTAATCTGTCCCTGCTGATATTTTTTTCTTACACAATTTTTTTTTTTAGTTTTCAATCCAGTTTAACCTTTCCTAAACATCAATAAGGGGGCACTGCAATGAGGTAGGTGCCAGTAAATGGAACCACAGTGTGCAGCACAGACATTGGCACCCACCGCTTCTCGAAGTGTCAAATGCTGAAGACTGAAGGAGACTGTAGCTCTTGGAGGAGAGGTATGCATAAAGTATTTTTCAAAGTATCAAATAATTTGTAGTTCTGTTTGGTCAGACCTATGATTTACATACTACTTCCATACAGTCTACTAATTCCTGGTAGGGCCTGAAAGTGGAACTAAAGTCCAGCATTGTGACATCCGTAAGATACTTCATTGTGTTGATATCCTTTCCCCGGCTTCTTCCTGGTGTTGGGTCTATGGCAGCCTTGATTGGCTGGTCATGTGCATGGGAGTTTAATCATTCCAACACAAAGGTTTGTTGAAAATGCGCAACTCAGTGTATATTCTAAAAACAATTGTGAACATGCAGGCAGTTTTTTTTTTTTTTGCACAAGACATAACATGTTTCCTCTAGAGTGAAGATCCTTCCTGCTCACAATTTTTACTTTTTCACTCTAGTCATGCTTTATGGCTCACCTGACTAGTGGATAAAAAAATGTACACAGTGTGATCATGCCGCTTAAGTGCCCATTGCATGGAGATGGAAGCAGAGAGGTGACATAGAAAGCTGCAAAGCTTAACTAGAAAACTACGGAATCACTTGCTGTGCTGCCTAGTATGGATGCGTGGACCACAAGCCTAGCTGAACTGATTTTCAAATCTCTAATGAGCTTCGTCTTTATATTAAGTGGTTTGTCTGAAATTTATATACAACGTCAAACACCTCAATTAAGTACAAACATTAATGAACATACAGTATGTACCTACTATCTTACCTAGCAAACCATTCACAGTTTTTTCCTATTTACTTTTGTTCATTAGATTTTAAATAGTAAATAGGGAGAAAAGTAATTACCATATTTATCGGCGTATAACACGCACGTTTCCCCCTTAAAATAGGGGGAAAATCACGTGTGCTTGTTATACGCCAATATAGGCTGCCATCGAGGGGAAAGAGTGGACTAGCGCTGCCAAAATAGAGCCGAATCGCCCGTGTGCTCGGCTTCACGCCCAGTCCCGCCCCCTGGATGGCTCCTAGCATTGCGTTCCGGCATTGGACAGGTGTTATGTCAATCACAGGATCCGGGCCAAGGGGCGGGACTGGGTGTGATGCCGAGCCAAGTACACAGGGGATCTGGCTCTATTTAGGCAGCGCTCGCTCCCTTCTTCCCCTCGATGTCAGCATCTACAATACTACAGGGACTAGTGATTCCCGTAAGTTGTACCATAGTATATACTACATCCATGTGTACACCATCCATCCTCTACTGCCACCAACTTCTGAGTCACTGAGGAACACATAGCTATAAAGCTGTACTATATAGTTGTACTCACATACACAGATAAGTCCCACTGGCCTCAATTACACTCAGCTAATGTGCTGGCTGTGCATGCATCCAAATGCTAACAGTGCAATATATGGGCTGTGTCCTCTACTATGGCATGGAGATTCATCATGATGAGATGGGCACCGATCATTTTGCTTCAAAGTGGTTTATTAAAAAAAAACAAAAAAAACTTCCCTCTTAAATTGGGGTGCGTGTTATACGCCGATAAATACGGTATGTTTACCAACTTATTCACATGGTTTGACTATTTGATTGTTAAAAAATGCATGCGTTAATAGAGTGCATGTGTAATTTTGCATTTTTACTCCACCCTCTCTAGAAGAGAAAACAAAAATAAGTTTAAATGAGTCTAAGCTGCCCTCCTCACAGTCTATGCTGGTTGTTATATTTGCAAGGAAAGTGATATTTGTTTAATGTCCACACTTGGAAGCAGTAGAAAGAAGGCACACGAGACCGAATAACTTCTCTGTTTGCTTAAAGATTCCTCTAAGTTCTTTGTAGAAACTAAGTGAAGGTATATATAGCTCTCTAGATACTAGCATTACAGAACTCTGTAACAGCTCTTTGTGCAGGAACACAGGAGAGCACTAAGGAATAAGGATTTTTATGTGGAAAAACATGAACCTGAGTGTCACTTCATCCACAGAGAAATCCGTTTTTGTTTTCCTGTTCTGTATTGTTGGCCATCTGCAGTAAATACTTCAGACTTGTTTTTTGGACTGATCTCCAGAGACTCCCAATTAATCAGACAGACTGACCATTACATTAAAAGACCAATATAGAAGCCCAAGAGTGTTTGAGATGAGGCCCAAGGGTGGGAGGGGTAAGGCAAAGCTGCTCTGGAAAAGTCATGGTTTGCATGCCACGGTATTTGCCTACATCTGCTGATTGGTATGATTTGCAATTTAGCTGAAGCTAACCTCCTCTTTGCAATTTTCTCATCATACCCTCAATCTGAACTGTGAAGGTATGTGTGCGAGAGGTGCACTTTAACAATATATGTACATTTATATGTAAAGCCAATCAGAAAAATCTCATAACTGTTCATGTCATTGCTAAAGCCTTTTATTATTTTAAAACATGTAGCTTTTAATAGTTTAATATCTGGTAATCCTGCTGCGGATGAAAATTTTTTTTTTCAAATAAAGTGTCAATTACTCATGGTACCGGATATTTTATCAAGCTATATGTTAATCAGTTGGGCTGACTATACATAGCCTCCCCTATTTTTTTATCAGCCAGTGGGGATTCCTCCACTGTCAGAATACACTGATCAGCACTGCAGTCATGTGGCGGCAGTGCCGATTGAGTAAAAATTTACCAACAGTCTTGTTCGAGAGGCATTGATTTAATAATCAATGCCTCTCGAACAAGACTGTTGGTAAATTTTTACCTTGAACAGGAATAGCCACAGATTGTTTGAAATCCCTCCCAGTCTCAATTTTCCTCTATGGCCAGCTTTAGGGTTTACATCTACTTTAAGGGTAAAGTCACAAGGGCAAACAAGGAAAAACTACTGCTAGGCAAACATGGCTTGAATTTTGATCAATTTATCAGGCCATTTTCGAGCTGTGGGTTACTAGGGTTGACAAAAGCTAACCACTTAAGGACCAAGCCTCTTTCTGAGATTTGTTGTTTACACTTAAAAAGTTTTTTTTTTTGCTAGAAAATTACTTAAAACCTCCAAACATTATACGTTTTTTTTCTAACACCCATAGAGAATAAAACGGTGGTCGTTGCAATACTTTGTCACACCATATTTGCTTTAATTAAAAAATAAGACAACAGTAAAGTTTGTCCAATTATTTTTATATTGTGAAATATAACATTACGCCGAGTAAATTGATACCCAATATGTCACGCTTCAAATTTGTGCCCGCTCGTGGAATGGCTACAAACTTTTACCCTTAAAAATCTCCACAGGCGATGTTTAAAAAATTCTACAGGTTGCATGTTTTAAGTTACAGGAGAGGTCTAGGGCTACCTCACGTGTGGTTTGAACACCATTTTCATATGCAGGGTGCTAGTCACGTATGCGTTCGCTTCTGCACGTGAGCTTGTCGGGACGGGACGAGTTTAAGACTTTTTTTTTTCTTGGTTTACCTTTTTACACTGTTTAAAAAAAAAAATTGTGTCACTTTTATTCATATTAAAAGGAATGTAAACATCCCTTGTAATAGAAAAAGCATGACAGCACCTCTTAAATATGAGTTCTGGGGTCAAAAAGGCCTCAGCTCTCATTTACATTTAAATGCAATAAAAAAATTTTTTCCCCCTCATTTAAAAAAATGGAAAAAAATGTCCCTTTAAGAGCTATGGGCAGAAATGACATTTTGGTTTCGCTTCCACCCTGCAGTGATATGGAGACGGGTGAGGGCCATCTTCCCCTCACTCGTCTCCATACTCAGGCAGGGGAGGGGCACGATCACCTCTGTCGCTGCCGGCGGAGGGCACCGAATCGCGGCGGGAGTGGGTGGCCCTCTCCCGCCATTGATAAAAGTGATCTTGCAGCGCATCTGCCACAGAGACCACTTTTATCTTAAACCGGACTGCTCACTGAAGACGAGGATACCGGGGTTATGGCAGCGAGCTATCCTCCTTCAAAGTACCGACGTATAATGACGGTAGGTGGTCCAGAAGTGGTTAAATGAAAAATCTACAGAACCGGGTAGAAAATTATTGGCCAGACACAGTGACTGCATCCAACTGAATGCAGTCACTGTTCAAGTATCCAGGAAGCTGTGGCTGGCAGTTGTCTAAATACAATAGCCAGCAGGGGAGATTCCACCATCAAGGAAGTCTGGCGTGGATCGGTAAAATCAAGTGGACATCTCTCATTTGGCCTACAAGTTGATAAAAGGAAAATCCAAATGTGTATGGCTAGCCTAATTTCACTTTCCTAGTTGGTCAATCACATTGCCCGTAGACTGGCATTTATGCTATTTTCCCGAAGGATGGAGTGTGACAGTATTTATGGACGACTATCTGTGACTGTTCAGCCAAATTGCGCGCCGTTATAAAAAGAAAAAAAAAAAGGAGTTGGGACCCACAAAAGGTAAAATTAGTCATAGTTGCTCAGGGTTATTTTTTTTGTTTTGCCACCCATTGTGCCAAAACTGTTGAAGATTGTGACAGGTTCAATTCACCAGACATTTGTCTTTTTTGTTTTTCAATTTAGATATCCAACTGTGTAAAAATATTACAATCCTGGCAGTGATAACAATAGCAATAACCATTATTACAAAAGCAAGCTTTGTGTCTTGTTTATTCATTTTAGTCTATTTACAGGAAAGTTATTATACAAGAAAGTTAATATGTCACCAGGAGCTGGCTAACACTTCATGACGTGAATGCAAGAACACTGTCCTACTTTTCTTCTCTTTTCTCTAGACAAAATCAGTCCGGTGTCAAACTAACGCTGCATTTTACAAGAAGGGGAGAAAAAAAAAAAAAAAACACAACATTTTCTTTATGCTAAAAATAGCCACCTCAATCTGAGACACGGGAACAATAAACATTCAAGAGGCAGCAGAAATGAAAGTAAGCTTTTAAAAGATTACCTTGGCAACAGTTTTGCCCTCGTAAATATTGGAGGCATCTTTTACTCCATTTACAGAATCTCTCCTTTGAGGGCATTGCTTCTTTTTACGGGGTCTGCCTTTAAGGTTTGGTGCTGAAAGGAAAACATAAATCTATTATAAATCAGCTGCAAGTGACAGAAATCTTTATTATCACATTAAATAAGTTGTGTATTAATTTTACGCACTTGCCAAGTTATGCTGCGTTTTTAATCCATTTCCCTTATTGCACAGCTCCGCATTGTAAGCTGAATAAAAATCATAACACACTAGTAATCTGATTTCTACAAATAGCATTCCTAATGAGATTTGCTGGGCCAAAAATCAGGACAATTACACAACTACAAGATATGGGTGTATTTAAGAACCCGCCTAATGTTATATTGCAGTTCATCCTTAAGTGACTGTGGCAATAGGATAACACCACTAGGCTTTCCAGTGTCTAGATCCAATGTGTCCATTACAAAGCCAGTGAAGATGCTAAGAATTTAATATAGAAAATAATAAACAGAGTCCAGTACTGAGATGGTGCTACTCTCCTAATGATTACAGAAACAACAATAAACAGAACATGTTGGCAGAGGATGGTGACTTACCCCACCAATGTCCTCCAAAACACAAAATACCATTGTCAAATACAAGAATAATCGTTTTCTAGCAAACTCCTGAAACTTTTGTATTTTAACGTATAAGAAACAATTTTACAATACTATATAAAAAATAGAGTTTATAAGCTGCCAATTGCGGGGTTGGGGAGCGCTGCCATTGCTGGTCTCCTCTTGAAATTGCTAACTGCCAGGAAATTCCAGGGATGGATATTTTATTCATGGTTACCAGCTTGGGCCAATGCCTGGCCAATGCCCCTGGTAGCTCTGGAAATCACTGAAAGACCTAATCAAACGATCTCCCACTTGCTTCCCGAGTCCCATGCTGAGCAGCCGGCCTAATGCATTCGAAATACAAGAGGTCGGACGCGCAACAAGAATTCTGCCATTCACAGAATGCTTTGCATTTTTCTAAATGTCTGAAAAGCATTCTCTGACTGGGCAAGGTGGAGAGGCAAGGTGGTGATGCCACAAGACCTGCAAGTGGATATTCACTTGTAGTAGCGGTGTCTACTTCAGTGATTTCCAGGTTCCAGGTGCATTGTTCATATATGGTATATAGGTATAGTTTTATTGGTCCACTTGGACCCTTGTAACTATGTACAACATACTTTACCCGGAATTCATCTTTAAAGCTGTTGTATACCAACTGAAGAAGTTTAAATGCATAATGAGCTAGTATGCACCGCATACTAGCTCATTATGAAATACTTACCTTAGAACGAGGCCCCGACATCTGGCCCGATCCACGCCGAGGGAGCTGACATGTTCCCTCTGCGTTTCTATCGGGTATCGCGGCTCCGGCGCTGTGAGTGGCCGGAGGCGCGATATCGTTATTCCTGCGCATGCGCGCAGGAGATTTCTTTCCGGCAGGGTCCGGTGTCTGCCGGACTTTCAGCCGAGAATCCCCATGTGCGCATGCACCACTGCAGTCAGTGGCGCATTGCGAAAGTACGGTACGGTTTAGGAGATTTTTTATTTACCTACAGGTAAGCCTTGTTATAGGCTTTCCTGTAGGTAAAAGTCATTTTTATGACTATACAACCACTTTAACACTTTACAAACCCAAAACAAAAATGCTGCAAGAAAAAATAAAAATAAATTCAGAGTGCCTCATCTGTTTGGTTGTTCTGGGTCAGCAATTCAAGAAGTATTGAACCCGAAGCATCAACATAATAGCCAGGCAACTGCTATTTTCTGGAGGAGAGGTCAATAATGGCAGCCTGTATATAACACTCAGAGGATTTATTTTAGAGGGGAGGACTCAATGAAGAGTACTATGTGTACTTTCCCCCCTCATCCTACAATGCAAAACATTCTGGGATAAAAGTGGCTGCAAAATACCAACTATATACCCCTCATAAACTTCCCACTTATTGGACTCCAATAAAGTTTAATGAAATGAGAACTGTTTAAATCAACCTATATACAAAACTACCATGCATGATTGGTTGTTATTACTTTAATTATGTTCTTAATCTTAAAGTGCGCTAAACTTTAGTACCTGCATTTACATTGGTATGAACAGCTTACATTGAAACACTACTCTCCTCCACTGACTGAAGAAGTCAGCAGGCCTCCATTAACCTCTGCGGTGAACAGGGGTAACTACAGAGCATTCCGCTTGTTGCTCAAGTCTACAAATAAGCATCTAGTAATTAAATCATAAGAGAAGCATGGAACGCAGGAAAATGTCACGTTATGGCAGCTCCCTTATTTCTTTGATGACATGTTCACTTTAAAGTGGTTGTAAACCCTAGTCATGAAATCTGAACAAAGCACATAACTCTATATCTGTAGTGTTTACCTGCCTTTCTCCAAAGCTCTAAGTGTCATTTCTCACTGGTGCTTCATTCCTCCGTTATCAAAATGTGTCATTTCGGAGAAGTTTTCCCAACACATGAGGTCATTTGTGACAGCGGAGGAAGCTCAGCACACAGAAAACAGATCTATATGCTACTTCATTCCTATGTGCAGTGTGGTGGCGGGTGTCCCTTCAATTTGCTCTCACACAGTATATAAGAGCTGTAACAGCAGCTCTCCGTCCCCTTCTCTATGTTCCTCACTGATGCAAAAGAATTTGATCAAAATTGTGCTCTTTTGAAGGGATGTAGAGAAAAGAATACTGCAGATAAACAGGTAAAACGTATGTATGTAGGAGGATCTGTTTCATCTCTATGACCTGAGGCTTTTCACTTCACTAGGTATATGAGAGGGTTTACAACTACTTTAAATGCTGGCATTTATGTGCTTCAGAATATGCAGTGTAATTACAGGATAAAAAATGTTAGGTAAAAAAAAAGGATCATTATGAATTATAGTTACTATGAACAGTTTAAGATTAATGGTCTTTCTGGTACGTGGCCTATCACACAACAAAAGAGCTGTAAGAATTTTATCAAAAAGCTGATTATGAGCACAACTTTATAATATAAACTGAGCTGACTCACTGCTGACATTTACGAGTGACTAATCATTTACTAGAAATACAGAGACTTTCAATAACCGTTGCTTATTTATGAGCTTTTAAACTTTCATTATATCAGTTACATAAAAAAAAAAAAGACACTAATGACTTTACAAAAGTTTCCAACTAGGGCCCCTATCACAGGAGGCAGGTTCCGTACCAATCAGCAGGGTATCTGCTCAAAAGATTTCCTGATCGGACGCCACTGTCCCCTCAGATCCGAATATCCTCTTATCCAATTCACCTAAACGGAAGAGGAAAGATCTCCTCCCGTGATTTTAGCAGACTGGATTGGACCCTGAGGTAGGCAGGTGTAAACGGTCATACGAAAAGTATGTTTGTTTACACACACACTTATCCACAGGAATGCATGGACTTTATGATCAGGTCCACCTGAAAATCTGACAGGTGGACCTGATCGGATCACTCGTAAGAAAGGGGCCTGTACAAAAGCCATTATTAATAAGGTTTAAAAGAGAAGTGAGGGTTTACAAAAAAAAAAAAAAAACGTACATAGTCACCTAAATGGTTACAGAATCAGATTGATGCTGCGGCTGTCCCCTGCTGGCTCTGCACTGAGAACTGAGTGATCAAAGATCGCTGATCGCTCAGTTCTTGGTCTTCAGTGAGCAGAGTCTGTCAGTCATTGGCTTTCTGCTCTGCCCCATCCAGTGCTCCCTGGGCTGTGGAGGGGCAGGAGTGACTGACTCAGGCTCTCAGCGCTCAGCTAAATCTGCAACAAAGGAGTGGAGAACCATGCCAGTGCCATAAAAGCTTTGACTATACTTCTCCTCCAACAAATCAAGACCATTGATCAAATCTAGCATATAAATCTCTTTGGCAATTACATATTTAAAGGATAACTAGAGCTTTTCCCATTTTAAAGAGTTAGGTGTTTCTCCCAGTGCAGATTTAGATTTGACCAGTCCTGCTATACTACTGTATTATGTGCTCTGCACTACCGAATGTTGTTCAATTATAATAAGGACCAATCAAAAATATCCTACAAATACTGCTACTCTTCTTAAAGAGGAAGTAAACCCTAATGGGTTTACTTCCCCTTTGTCTCCCTGCAAAGGTAAAGCATTTTGTGTCACTTACCCGACACAGGAGCCAGCGAAGTCACCGCTGTCCCCTGTAGTACGGAGCGTCCAATTTCTTCAGGGTATTGCTACTCCGGCCACTCACAGCGCGGAAGCAGCGATGACCTCACTCCCGCACATGTGCACAGGAGCAGCCACTAAGGGCATATCGCCGTTAGCAGCGGCATGCTGCTAATACCGATAGTGCACCTGCGCACCGCTGTCTACGGCCCATGCGGTGCCTATCTTGTTGTATCTCCTAAACCGTGTAGGTTTAGGAGATATTTCTTGGACCTACAGGTAAGCCTTAATCTAGGCTTACCTGTAGGTCAAAGGGGTTTGTAAGGGTTTACAACCACTTTAAATGTAGGTGTCCAACAAATGTCACTGCAAGGGCAAACCATACAATCGTAAAAGAAGACACAAAGGATTCTTTGGCGACATCTAAGGACCTGCAGGCTTCTGAACTTTAACATCTACGATTATGAGTCTGCTGAAAGAAAAACACTGAATTGGTAGTTTTTATTAACAGAAATCATGATGGAAACCACTGCTCTAAAAAAAAAAAAAACTGTTTCTTCTGAGAGCACCTGGATGTTCTACAGCAATACTGGAAAAATGTTTTTCAGATGACAAAAGGGGAACTTTTTGGTAAACCAAAGAGTCATAATAAAAAAAAAATAATAATTTGACACCACTAAAATATCCAAAATATGAAGTTTGCTTTGCTGCCGTGGGACCTGAATAGCTTTACAATCAGGGAATTGAATAAAATAATGGGTGTCTGATTGACAACATAGATGCTGGGCCAAGCAACATGGCAAAAAAGAAATATAATGATATGGTTTAAAGCCAAATTCCAACTATACCATGCTTAAAACATACGTTTTAAGTTTTGGATGGTTTAAAACCTCCGTTTCTTTTTGCTGTTTTTTTACTGTTGTCTGTGCTTTTCCACAGAGCATTCAATTAGAGATTTGTGAAATACACAAAAAAAAAAATGCCATAAATCTACCCCCTATTTTGTAGACGTTATAACTTTTGCGCAAATCAATATACACTTATTGTCCAAAATATGTAGAAGAATACATATTGGCCTAAACTGAGAAAAAAAAATTTAAATATTTTTTTGGGGGATATTATAGCAAAAAGTAAAAAATATTGCTTTTTTTCTAAATTGACTGCCGTGTTTTGTTTATAGCGTAAAAAATAAAAAAACTGCAGAGGTGATCAAATACCACCCAAATAAAGCTCTATTTGTGGGGAAAAAAAAAGGACATCAATTTTATTTGGGTACAATGTCGCACGACCGCGCAATTGTCAGCTAAAGCGGCGCAGTGCTGAATCGCAAAAAATGCTCTGGTCAAGAAGGGGGTACAATTTTCCGAGGCTGAAGTGGTTGACTTTATAAACAGCACTAGATTCCATGGGTGAAATGAAGCACTGTATGCACCTGCATGGTCCATATCCGGCACGGGATCCACAGAAAACGTGTTGCATTATCAATTGAAGTATATATTTCACTCTATAGAAGCACTAATAATGTTTGTTGCTGCTACTGATTAGCTGCACTAGTCATGCTGGATATTTGCTTTTAAATTCCATACATTAACTAAAAGATAAGTTCACCTGTTGTAACATGTCACACCCATATTCAACGTACAAATGCAACCCTAACACCACCCCCAGGTTACGGTTTTGACAGCTAGTGGGAGATCTTCTTCCCCCACCAGCTGTCACAAACTAAAAAAAAAAAAAAAAAAAAAAAAGCTTCACCCAGCCGTGTCACTCATTCACAGAGTTCTGTGAATGGGAAAATTACAAGTCCCATCAGCCTTTGTGGCTGTCGGCTTGTAGTTCTCAATGAACTACTAGATTGCTCTTGATAGTTCACAGTGTCAGAGTGTAACTGCCTTCCCATATTGAAGGTACAGGCAAATACACAGTCTGCAGGAAGATCTGCTGATCCTAGGTGCAATGCTTTACAGGTCCCTAACATACAAAAAGAGTGTACATTTATTTTTTGTAAAAGTGAACTTGTCTTTTAAAAAAAACAATCCATGCCAGCTTTACTCTAACAACGTTTGATAAACTCCAATATCCACCCAAATGATTAGAGCAGACCTAGCTAGAAATGTACATTGTTTACTTGCTGCACTGACGTCTGTATCTGTACAGTACAAAATTATCATATTATGAGTCCAAGTGTAACAAGTGGCATTAGCAAAAACATTTTCTAGACAGATGTTTTTTTAGGGACAGAATTGTGTTATTAGTGTCCCCTAGGGTAATAATCATCACTTTAACCCAGGCTTTCTCAACCTTTTCAACACAGAGGAACCCTTAAATTAACTTTTCGGTCTCAGGGAACCTGTGATAAAAATAACCATATCTACAACTTGTCATAAACTAGTGTGATGGTGAGTGGGAAGAATGCTGCTTACACTTGTGGTCATTGCGAAGAGTTCCCCTCCTTACATAGGCTAAAAAGATCAATGGTGTCAGTGGGCACTTATCGAAGAGGCGAAAATTGCTCATTGCTCAAGGAACCCCTAGCAACCTCTGAAGGAACCCTGGTTGAGAAACCCTGCTTTAACCACTTCAGCTTGGGAAGGTTTTACCTCATTTATGGCCAGGTCTTTTTTTTGCTATTTAGCACTGCACTAATTGTAATTGTGCTGTCATGCAACATTGCACCTAAGCAAAATGTATATAATATTTTTTAACACAAATAGAGCTCCCTATTGGTGATGTTTGATAACCACTGTTTTTTTTAAATTATTATTTAAAAAAAAAGACAGAACATTTTGAACAAAAAATATATATTGTTTACTTTTTGCTATAAAACATATCTAATAAAAACTAAAAAAAACAAAAACAAATGTCTTCATAATTTTAGGACAAAATGTATTATCTTTTTTTAATACTAATAATGGTAGTGATCAGCAACTTATAGTGGGATTGTGATAATGCAGTGGACTGACACTAATTGAACTGACTGACACGGACATCAGCAGTGACACTAATACAGTGATCGTAATATACACTGTCACTGTACTAATGACACTGTCTGGGAAGGGGTTAACATTTTGGGTTAATCAAGGGGTTAAGTGTGTGCCTAACAAGTGTAATGTGTATTATGTGCTGCTTTTTACTAAAAATCTTTGTTCCCTCTCACTGCTTTGGAGACGAAGATTGTTCCCCCTGTACTGGTACAAAACAAGTCCTGTTTTGTCTGTCAACACAGGGCTCTGGGCTGTATTGGACTCAGCCAATCAGCAGGTCCCGAGCTAACAAAATTGGCAGGGTGGCACATGCGCCCTGTACCTGGAAAGAGCCAGTGACATAACAGGTACATTGATGTGCCTGCAGGAGCCACCCATCTGCAGTACAATGCTGGTGGATGGTCCTGAATTGGTTAATATTTCCAATTGGGCACAGTAGATAATCATGGGGCTGGGTTTACACCTTTGTACTGTGGGAATGTGCATTTTGCATTCTGTGTTGCTGCAGTGCCATTCATTCTTAAAGTGGTATTAAACCCAAAATAGAATATATAATATATTGCAGCTTACCAACCAGTGTGGATGTGGTGGCTGCATTGGTTATATATATATATATATATATATATATATATATATATATATATATATATATATATATATATATATATATATATATATATATATATATATATGCTTTTCTGGCTAATAACAGACCTCCTTTATTAGGCTGGTCATACATTGTACAATTTTCCTTTAGATTTATCAAAACCATATGAGGTCAAACCTTAACACTTTAAATTTGTATGCAATCGGGCAGCCCCTTGCACTACATAGTTGAAGGTAAATCTAAAGGAAATTGAAGAAAATTGTATAATGTATGGCCAGCTTTAGAAGGGCCCCAGGGGCACATTTGGACAGCAACATTGTCAGTCTAGGGGGAGAGGAGTATTAGATGTACTAGCAGGTCTAGTTACATTAATTGAAGCAAAACTCCAGCTTACACTTTATAATCAAGTTACAGCATACACATTTTTTTCCTTTTGGGATAAAGGTTTTGCATAAATTAATGAAAGCTGATCATTGCAAGCACCCCTGCTAGGGAGGTGTGAGAATAACCTGTTTTTCAAAAGTAGCTAGGCCAACAAGGCATGGCCTATTGCAGGGCGGGTCTCAAAAGCCATGCATTTGCAGCACATGAAGATGTGCATTAAGCATTTTCCTGCACACCGATTCACTATTATATGGCACATGGTGCACAGTGATGTAGGTAAAAACATATCTGAATTTTTTTCCTTGTCACGCAATTCAACAAATATATGTAAACCAGACAAAGCAATGTTTGTTGATGCATCATGATGTGCACAATATAAAGCATAGGTCCTGATTATGTTGGCCCTTTGGCTTTAGTCCTTTCTAAATCACTGACCAGGAAAGTCAGAAGCCCTTACTTTCGTACCTGTGAATCCCTAAAAGTGCTGAAGCCACAAAGTGAGAACCAGGCAACTCGTATTTGCAGAAGTAATGGCAGACTTCTTTTATTTTATGCAATGAAGTGTTTCCTTTAAAGGATTTGTCACCTCCTTCATTATAAAAACCATGTGTAGTTAAACACAAAACATGGTTTCATTTACAATTCTAAAATGTGAAGCATAACAAAATGACTTTTATATCTAAACTTTTATTACTTACTAAACAGAACTTATTAAAAAAAAAAAAAAAAAGTCTCACATGCAAACTAGCTTGTGAACCAGATCTAATTCCCTACACATGTATACATCACACCATAGCCCACAATGTTTTATTCCATCCACTTTAAATTTTAACCTCTGAGCTAAATGCAACACTTTAATAAAATGGAGCAATTAGAATTTGTATTTATTGCATATGTTATCTATTATCATTATGTAATATTAATTGTCTCATTATGCTCTTGTCCAAACACATAGGTCTGTTTCTGAAACACATCTATTTGCTGCGAACCATCAACATTACCATGAGCCAGGAGTCACAATGTTTTACAATTATTTTGTAACAGGAAATTTTTTTTTAATCATGAATGCCGTTTTGTATTGTTAACAAGTAATTTTCGCTTTCATTAAACATTGATATACCTCCTACACAAGCTATGTTTAACTTCCAAGTAGAAGTTAAGGCTATGCAATACCTCAGCCTTTGAAATGCTGCCTTCCCCATATACTTTAGCATAAATCACAATTTAATACCTTTTTTCATAGTTTTCTTTTTATCAAGTTCTGCCTCCTTTGCATAACTTGGTAGGCGGACAATGGGGCTGAATTATACAGAGCTGTGACTTCAATCCCAAGGTTTAATAGTTCTAGCTGTTACTGGAGGGAGAGTTCCCTCCCACCATAGTGTTCCGATCAAATGACCCATAGAAAAACTAAAAAGAAAAAAGGTATTTATATATTGAAATGTACCCAGGACAGTGGGGAGCAAGGGTAAAGCAGCATTTAAAGCAGGGATATGCAATTAGCGGACCTCCAGCTGTTGCCAAACTACAAGTCCCATCATGCCTCTGCCTCTGGATGTCATGCTTGTGGCTGTCAGAGTCTTGCTATGCCTGATGGGACTTGTAGTTCTGCAACAGCTGGAGGTCCGCTAACTGCATATCCCCGATTTAAAGAATGGGGTATTGTATAAGGGACCACTTTCACCAAGAGTGCAATGTGCTGGAAGGTTCTTCCACGGGTGGAGACCAAGCTGAAGCCACTTTTACAGTTTGTGATGGTTGGTGTGCATGAGGGCATCATTTTGTTGTAGTCTTAGGACTGTGCCTGATGAGCCTACATGCCATCCAAGCAGCACTTGGAAGCAGCATAAGCTAGCTGGAGCGACAGAACGGGGCATTTTTTAAAACGTTTTAGAAGTGTATTTTAACCACTTTCAGACCGGACCAATTTGCTGGTCAAAGACCAGACCACTTTTTGCGATTCGGCACTGCGTCGCTTTAACTGACAATTGCGCGGTCGTGCGACGTGGCTCCCAAACAAAATTGACGTCCTTTTTTTCCCACAAATAGAGCTTTCTTTTGGTGGTATTTGATCACCCCTGCGGTTTTTCATTTTTTGCGCTATAAACAAAAATAGAGCGACAATTTTGAAAAAAACGCATTATTTTTTACTTTTTGTTATAATAAATATCCCCCAAAAATATATAAAAAAAATTTTTTTCCCTCAATTTAGGCCGATACGTATTCTTCTACATATTTTTGGTAAAAAAAATGCAATAAGCGATTATTGATTGGTTTGCGCAAAAGTTATAGCGTTTACAAAATAGGGATAGTTTTATAGCATTTTTATTAATAATTTTTTATTATTTTTTTTTTTACTAGTAATGGCGGCGATCTGCGATTTTTATTGTGACTGCGACATTGTCGGGGACCCATCGGACATTTTTGACACATTTTTGGGACCATTGTCATTTATACAGTAATCACTGCTATATAAATGCAGTGATTCCTGTGTAAATGACACTGGCAGTGAAAGGGTTAACCAGTGGGTGGCAGTGTAGGGGTTAAGTGTTCCTAGGGGTGTGTTACTAACTGTGGGGGGGTTGGGCTTTCATTTAGTGAACACTGATCTCTGCTCCAATCACATGGAGCAGAGATCAGCGTCACTAGTTGCTAGGCAGAATGGGAAAATGTTGTTTATACAGCATTTCCTCCATTCGGCCGCTCCGTGAGACGATCGCGGGGATGCCCGCGGCGATCGAGTCCGCGGGTCCCGCGACCGGACTCACGGGGGTCCCGACCAGCGCGGGAGCGCGCCGCCGGCGGCGCGCTCCCGATGGCACGGCGGCAACGAATATTGGACGTACATGTACGCCAATATGCCTGCCCGTGCCATTCTGTCGACGTACATCGTCGTGCGCTGGTCGGGAAGTGGTTAAGGATTTTTTGCAGCTTCAGGTGTTTTTGTTTAGCCAATAGAAAGCACCAGGGGGAGGCGAGGGAGAGGAAATTAGGGGCGGAGAGCTGCTGAAGCAGAAAAGGAGTGACAAGATGCTCATAAAAACGCTTAAGTCAAGTGTTTCTATTGAAGTCTATGGGGCCAAAAACGCTTGTAATCTGCCCAAAAAAAAAAAGCTCACAAACTTTCTTTGAGCAACAGGCATTTTGCATCAGGCGGCAGAATGCTTATATGTGAACAGGGGCCATTGAAATTAATAGGATTTGGCTTGCTTAGAGCTAGAAGCTAGCTAGAGCTACAAGCTTCAAGCAGATAATCGCTCAGGTGTGAAAGGGGCCTAATACTATTAAAATGAGCCACCTACTTCAGTCTACAAATAGCGGTCTTTGCATAAACTGTCCCCTTTGTTTCCCCCATGGAAGCTAGGAGTGTTTTGCACATGGATCATAGTTTACTGCTGATGTGCTCACTGCTTTTCTCAGCATTTATTGCCTTATTACAACACTAGGACCAAACGTGACTACAGCAGGAGGACCCTCCCACTACGTGGGACTGAATGCACGCGTCAGTTTCTTCGTAGTAGGAACGGGTTAGAGTTTGCCATGGAGATTACTAAACATTCTTGCAAGATATGTACTTGACCTGACAAATACTGTTGTCTTCCTCAACTAGATTGCAAATCGACTTTTTTTTTTACTTTTAAGATACATTTTACAAAAAAGGACTGCAATTACTTCTACAAGATACTTGATTAGTGACCAATGAACAAGCCAAAAACATTGCTGGCCTTGCTTGCACAGCACACAGATGATTGGCAGCTAATTGTGACATGCTCTAGAATGAAACACATTAATTATGTGTAAATTGCTTCAACTGTGCCTAAATACCACTGGGACAGTAACTAAATACTAAACACAGGCAGCAATTTCAGCAGCTCTTGTTTATTTACTATATACTTAAACATGCATTTTCTATTATTACTCATAATTCTCATAATTGCTTAGACTGGAGACCATGTTCAGTAATACTGAAGAATCATATGGGATGTTTCATGTTATTATGACGTGCTGATAACAATCTAAGCAGAAAATTACTTCCCTTGGAATTACTGCTTCACTCTTCTTGTATACCGAGCAACCGATTAAGAAGAACAAAAAAAAAAAAGCAACGTATTACAGGGAAAAATAAAACGTCTTTACGTCTTGACATGTTTTTATGTTATTGACCAATCTAGAGGGGAATGACAGCACAACTACCCATGCAAAACATCAATTTAATAAAAAGTAGAAAAAATATTCCATGCAATAATTAATAAAGCAATTCCAAATGCAAAGGCAATAGATGGGATGCAGTAACCCATAGCAACTGTGAATACCATTTAGAAAAAACTATGGATACCAATCACAGGAAAGAAGATGGTATTGCATGGATGACAAATAGGTTAAGCAGATCACAGCCTATGGCGCAAAAGATGTGAATTTTGGTTGTTTCCTGACGAACTGTCAAAATTCAAACCATCAGATGTCCTGGACCCTCTCATGCCCAACATACCCTCCATTAAAAACAAAAACAAAGGAGCCAGTCATTGTCTTGGTAAAACGGCGCCACTGTATGGGTATTTTGACAGTCACTGGTACCAGAACACAACCACACACTGTTTAGCATGAGCGGATGAATCTAAATTAAATATCTATGTGTGTATGAACCAGCTAACGTGATTACTAAATCAAACAATACAAGGCAGCGCCATGAACATGCAAGTTGTTGCAATTTTATTCTACCATAGGTAAATGACAGCGATTGGAACACATGAATAAAGCAAGTAACATAAAATATCAGTTTACAGCAAACATAACTCTGAATTGTGCCTCCTAGTTGGTTTTTAGGATCACTGGTGCATTCATACAAGTTGCCAACCCAAAACATCTGATTTGAGATCAGACACTTCAAGGTATCGTGTGCGCCTAAGACCGCCCCCTCATTTTATTGCAGCATGGAAAAAGTGAATGTATATGGAACGTATTTGATGAGAAGTGACTCAAATCAGTAAAATAGTCATGTTAAAATTTTTTTTATAAATATATATATATATATACACACACACACACACACATATATACATATATATATATATATATATATACATATACATACACACACACCCACCAGATATACATAATGGATCATTAGCACTCCAAACAGTAGCATGCGTCTCTAAATCCTTCCCCTTATTTCAGAAAGAAAAATATGATTATTGCCTATCAGCCCTCTCAGAAATCACATTACATGGCAAGCATTAATACAAGTCACCATCACAAGCTGAAATCTGAATGACAAATCAATCATAAGCTAGTGACGGTATGACATATTGATTTAAAGGATTACAATATTCTCTTGGTAGATGTTATTCAAACCTTCACTCTGCCCCCACCAGCACCAAAAATAAGAGAAAAGCTGTCACAACTGAATCTGCATGAGATCCATCGTCTTCCCTAATTGTTTTTCACTTTAAATTTGTCACACAGAGAACTGGCAAAGCTCTTGACATGTTACATTTACATTTTAATCAGTCTGCAAATACTGTGCAATTTGGCACTCACTTAAAAAAAAAAAAAAAAAAGACCTGCATTTACAGAAATGCTTTATCGTCCCTGTGTATGAATTAACAGCGTCAGGCTGAATTGTACAAGGAGGTTACAGTGTCCAAGAATCTTGTATGAAAACACAAGCAGCAACAATTAAATAAAAACAAACACCCAGCTAGTGCCTATAAAGTTTGTCCCCTGTATGCAATCCTGTTACTATCAGACATAAAACATGCAAATTCAGGGTGGGAAAAAAAGATAAAGGAGCATTTACCCATTCCAGGCGAATAGCATCTGTCTCATTTATATCAGTTCTCATGAATGCTACACTGCATTTGACTGGCCATTAAATCCCTGAAGTCTCGACTTGGTGGGGATGTGAGCTTAACACAAAATGAACACTTTGAGTAGCTGCTGTGAGCTTACAACTCCCCTCCCCCTTAGCTACAGTACATTACTCGTATAAACACAGATTACATTAGTGGCTTAGGAGTGGGATGACTTTAGCTGGCTGCCAGTTGGGGCTGCACTATACCACCTTTTAAATGTAGGTTATGACGTTTCGCTTGAAATACTTTTTTTTTTTTTTCCTTCTTCTGTTTACTACGTTGTAGGCTTTGACCTCTTAGAAGTCTCCAGTGCCTGACACAATCAACAGTCAGCGTAACAAAAAAAAAAAAAAAAAAAGATAAAAGAAAACCCGAGGTGGAAAATAAGTAAAAATGATTAACTAGTTTTATGAAACCTGAGTTTAATCAAAAGCTGCTTTTCAGCCTAGACATCAAGTGCAGCAGAGAAAATAGTTCTAATAAGCTTCAGAGGTAAACACTTGCCAAACGTGTTTGTCCTCATTTCTTAACACCTTCCAATACGTAGTATCTTTGTTTTTTCCTTTTAAAAAGGTATTTTTTTTTTTTTTTTTTAAGAAAACAGCAACACATTCTTGTTCTAAAGCAAAGGCAAAACCCACAATGCTTGTCCACATAAGTATATTAAAAATTGCATTTTAAGTGTCGGTTTACATTTTATTTTTTGTTGCCGTAAATTGCTTAGGTTAAAGATCATACAAAAGATGTTCATACTACTTCTATTCTAAAGTACACAAAGTAAAGTAATGCAAAATAAAAACATAGCACTTTCCAGCACATATATGAACAGCCCCATCTAACTGAATCAGTAAATAAAACAGCTTATAGTCCATTAAAATTCTAACAACGACCTCTTATTTGCAGCATATGTCAAGGCAATATAAAGAAAAGAGTAAAATCACATATGCAGTACATCTCTGCAACACATTCACATTTCCCCATGTTTAAACCCTTTATAGACCTATAGACCCTGCAAATACAGAATACCTGTTGATTTTCCAGAAATAAACTCAGCTTCTATATCCTGTTGTGGGCCGAAAACCCATATCATTTTAGCTAGACTAAAGCTACACACTACTATTTTTTGTTGGAGCCGCTGTACATCAAATATTGTGTGTTATGTTCTGACAGGGGGAAGCACACCCCCCCGCCAGAACACTCTGGTCAGCGCTTTCAGCCATTGGCTGAGAGCACTGCTCGTGAGTCGGTTGGCAGACCATTTTTGGTCATGAGCCTTCGACAGAAGCCAGATGAATGGCCGGCTTCTGTCGGACTGGCTGCCATGCACACACACCTAATGCTGGATGGTTTCTTTTGAATATGTATCAATATCTTTTGCCAACATTCCCAACCACCCCTCCCCTCAGGTCTGGGCAACATAAAGGCTATTTACTCTGTAGTGCAAAATAAAAAAAAAAAACATAGAACACAAGAAGTGTGCAGAGGACACAAAGGACAGCTCTGAATTACTCACAAGATCAACAGGATTTTTTTTGTACTTCTCAAACAGATTTAACAAAACGCTTCCAACAGTGTAATAAGCACACCAAAAGGGAAGAATTAAGATACCGGTATGTTAGAGTAAAAATACATTTTAAATATACTATTAAAAGGGTTTTGTAACTCCTAACGGGGGAACAGTGGGAGGAAGCAGTTCAGTCTATTCCTAATTGCTCTTTAAATATATCTCATAAAGTGTCTCAGCTATATATTGCACTTAGAGTACACTATACCCCAGTAAAGCTTCATAGGATAGGTAAACTGGCAGACCCTTGTATGGTAGGTGCAGATGGGATACAAGAGATCTCATACATCTCCTCTGGCGTTGCCTGAAACTCCATAGTTATTGGAGTGGGGTTCTCTCAACACTCAATTGGGTGTTTCAGACAACTGTACCTCTGGATCAGATCTGCTGCATGTTGGGTATGTTGGAGGAGGCGATTCCGGAGGAGATGGATAGGATTGCATTCTCTCTGGCCTTGTTCCAGGCCAGAAAGGTTATCCTTATGGGATGGAAATAATTTATTCCACCTGCAGTTACCTCTTGGATAACGCATATGAGAAATACCCTCATAATGGAGCAGTGTATCAGCAAAGGGGGAACCCATGCAAGTTCAAAAAGCTTTGGGCCCCTTGGCTTGCTAAACCAGGAATAAGCCCTAAAGAACCTGTCATGTCAAGAATTTTTCAATGTCCCAAAAGATGATTATGTTTAGTACATGTATAGCTGACTGCTAAGAAGCTTAGACAAGATTGATACATGAGAGAAACAAATTGTACTTTGGTAGGCAAATGTTTGATCCGATATATATGCAAATGCATGTTGGACTTTGAAATGTATTTACACTGGAAGGGGTTTTATTTTCAATAATTGAATTAATGAAAAAAAAAAAAAAGGGTTTTGTAATATTTGCTAGATAATCCAACCAGAAATCCAGGGCTGTCCTGTGAACTCTGCATTGTTGTCAGGAAGTTTGGTAGGACTACAGAATATATACCCTATACTATGGGGAAAAACCGGGTTCACTGTAGACATAACACTTTTGAGCCTAGAGTGACAACATGGCTCCTCCATACATACAATACACATCATCCTAGGCCACGAAGTGTTTCACTAGCATCATCCCTCCACGTGTGCATTTTCTGGGCTTGTCTATGTAGGCTATGTGACCGCCAATTCCGGCATCCATGCCTATATGACTCTGTCGCTGACACTTGAGTCCACCAGCTCTTGTAAGAGTACATATACCTCTTCCTTTTATTGATGAAGTACCATCTTGATGTCTTTCTGGCCGGACAGTGTCAGAAAAACATCACACGATGTGTAACCAGTATTGTGAGGAATACTATTTTGTGAGTATTCAAGACAAGGAAAAATTAAGAAATTCTTCTAAAATGTTTCCAAACTCTTTATAGATAGAATCAAGGAAACTTGTTTAATTTGTGTACATCACCACTGTTTAAAGTTAATCAGTCATGAAGAAAATAGTGCTGGGCACACAGCAGTTCGCTAATAAGATAAAGTAACCGGATTTTGCCAAGTCTGCCAATGGCTAGACAAATAAGTACAAAAATGTGATAAAGTTGCGCTACCTATAAAAAACAAGAAATAGCAGCCAGCATCAACATTGATAATAATTGTGAAACAGTGAAAGGGAAAAAAATGCAGTGCTAAACGGAATAAATCCACCCTAGAAGGACACTTCTTAGGGAAGAATATTCACTAAGAGTGTATGTGAAAAATAAATATATTGTGAATATATTAAAATGTGTACAACAATACAAAGGGGATGGAGTTTCATAAGAACTTATCACAGTCATATACATAAACCAATGCATTAATGCCCATCCAGTGACTATATATAAAATGGTGATTTAATCAGGGTAGGTCTCCGTCAAGAAGCCTCTATATAGTTTGTATAGGAAATAACAATATGATCAATATAGTCTCCTGTGTAGGGAGAAGGAACACAATGTAATCCTGCTTAAAGGCACAGATGGTGGATATGGCGTCACACTGAAAAATGGCAGATGCGCATCAAATAATAAAGAAGGTAATGGGTACTCTTACCACCAGGTGTGGACTCAACTTTTTATACATAGTCACTGGATGGACCTTAATGCATTGGTTTATGTATATGACCGACAAGTTCTTAAACTCCACCCCCTTTGTATTGTAACATTTTAATATATTCACAATATATTTATTTTCCAGGTACACTTTTAGTAAATATTCTTCCCTAAGTGTCCTTCTAGGGTGGATTTATTATGTTTAGCGCTGCATTTTTTTCCTTAGACTAATATGTACAAAAGAAATCTTAGTGTTGTGGAGTTCAGTCTCCATGCAGCTTCTATATAGTCCTCTACAAAAATATTGGAATTTTAAAACTCAAGCTAATTTTTTCAAATTTAATTTCGGAGATCATTGGGAAGGTTTAGGACAGCTCTTTGTGTTCTTGTTGAGGAGAGTTCCCTGGACTTGATAACTGTCAAATTAGCTGAAAGTCAGAGGTAATCTTTCCTAAGGGCACACAAAAATATCGCAGATTGTGAAGAAATTCTGACAGACTATCCAAAATAAGAGCCAGAACTGGATTTCACGCCAATGATTAATTGATAATGGCAGCATAACTTTAAAAAGTATAATACTCTATTTCACTTCACAAAGCTAACACACCAGGACAAGTATACTCCTTTAAAAAAAAAAAAAAAAAGTGGTATTTTCAGCTGAGGCCAATGGAATTTGAAAACTACAGTCCTGCTCCTTAGGCTGGCCATACATGGGTCAAATTCTGAAAGAATTTTCTTTTGAAAATCTTATCTAAGAATTTTTGCTCAAATATTGCACCATTAGTGGCCCACAGCAATGGCTGATTTCCATGCGCCTATCGAATTTGAGTGATCGGCATGTTGGAAAGGTTTTGAAAAATGAACAATTTTCTAATCAATGATGAGAGAATAACGTTAGAAATATAAATCGAAAAAGAAATGCGTATGAGCGCAAGAAAATAGAATTCCCAGAAAGAAAAGAAGATTCCGGACTTGAAAATTCTTTTCTGTAGCACCATGAAGTGAAATTGAAGGCTTGGTTGGTCGAATTTCAAAATCAATGGTTCGTTATTTCTGATTTTTGAAAGAACATTTTTTGGAATTCGACCCATGTATGGCTTGCATTATTCCTTGCTTTGTCAATTGAGTGTTTTCTTTTATAGAGTACAAAGATCATACTTCGCATGTAACAAGCCTCATTACTGTTACAGTTAAAAAAAGAGATACGAACCCATAAGCCTAGCCCACTTTTGGGTGTGTACCGCTTTGAGCCTGTTGTACAAACTTATGGTTGCTACGAGTTAGATCTTGAATTGACTGAAATGCATAGTACAAACATGTAGGACATGAATGGCTGGTCACACCCACACACAAGGATATAATAAAGTTGACCCGCTTATTGCCACCTCTAAGTAACAATCATGGGGGAGCTGGGGCTGAGCTGTCTAAGGCGCCAAAATTAAAACAGCACCTAAAACTACTACAAAACTACAGTCCCAGTGAGAAGTAGTGAAGAGATCTGAATAAATTATGCCTATGAATTAAATACCTGTTTTCTGACAACCTAGTTCACTAGAAAGCAACCAAACCCTAACCGTGTTGCTAATGTCTGTGGTAGAACTAGTAGCACATATCAAGCTATATACTGGATAATGCCACTGTGTGAAGGCATAGGGACTACTCAATATATGAACAGTATTTTAACAAAGATGGAGGTTTAAGTTTACATTTCAACTTTGTGCACACTGGCTTGTTTATTAGTACAAAGACTACAAATTGGCTATAATCATTGACAGCAATCAAATAAAAACAACATTCTTGAGTCTGCCCACTCTCTGCAACAAAATGTTCAAATCCTATTAGTGGCCATGTAGACTACAAACCACTGGAACGACCACAGCGTTACTGAAATGTGTTTTACTTTTAAATTCCAGTTTTAGTAAACCAGCTATAAACCGAACATTCATAAAAAATGATATTTCAGTGGAAGATTTTAGCCTAGTTTCAGACTCTGTATGGGATATCAAGGATGCTTAAAGAATTTTAGCAATTGCACTAGAAAGGGCCACCTCAGTGTCTACAGAATAGAAGCATGTGAGGAACTACAACAAAGATTGCTAAAATCCTCAAAATTTATATAGTAGACCTGGAGGGAATTGTTCTTTAACAGAATTGGTTCAGATTCTATAGAAACTGTCAGAAATAATCTGTTCATAACAATAAATGACCTAGCTTTCATTCAGTGTGTTGCAGATAGATGCGCTTGGCATTTTCCTATGATTACATTGCCTGAATAAACTGTATCCACCTGCTCCTCTATAGCTAAATATACACAATTATGATTAAACTGAAACATTAAGCTCTTAAAAAATACATATAGAAATTTGTCTCTTTAGTAGAACTATTAGTATATTTATTGGTATATTCCACAATGATGAAAATAGCAATGTAATGACTTAAAACAACTTATGCTTCTTACGAAACTGATCACTAACAATAAGACCAGCCTTTTAGTCTAAGGTTAAAATATTAATAGAGAAATGTTAAGTTATGCATCACTTTTCAGCTGATCTTATGATAGTTGTAATCATTCTGCTCCCTGACCCGATTTTCCCAGCAACCTTTGCTCTCTAATGCAAATCTAATTAGGGACCGATGCCAAACAATTCAAGTTCTGTGATTACATAGAGGTCAGAGAGCACTTTGGAGGAATCAGTTATTGTGGGAAAAATCCTTTAGTGACCTCTATTTGTTTGCAGTAATTTGTTGCATGAGTATTGTCAATGTCTGCATTGTACAATATCCAAGAACTGCTAGAAGTCACTACCAGGATACAAACATCCTAGTGTTTATATTGGTGTAATTACTCATAAAGATGCTTGTGGTCACTTCTAGGGTGCAACGTTACAGCTAGAACTGGACAAACAGAGGAAATCAATTGCACTGTAAGCTCACAGAGGGATAAATCAAGGTTTCCGTATGAAAGACAATTTGCAATTTTCTAAAACATTACCAATAACAGAAAATATTCCACTAGTATACACCAAATGGCATTTAAAAAAAAAGCACACATCAAACACAAAAAAGCATTTACCATAGCAACCTAATTATTGTTGTTTTTTTCTAATACCCTTGAGAAAACAAAGGAAGAATTATCTCATTATTGGGTAATTAGCAGGACAAAGGAAGACTTTACATTCTTCGGATTTTTTTTTTTTAAATAAATATGTTAATATAAGACATATGATATAGATATATGTTGATGATTAAAAATATGTAACATGCATTAGTGTGGAATTAGCACCATATTATAAGAATACGCAATTTAAGATGTTTTCCTCAACCTAAAACATGTTAAAAATATGCATCATAATAGAAAACCAAGGGTATTTCCAGGGACGTAACGCATGAGACTGCCCATGAAAAAGAGACACTGTAGACAATGGCTAGAGCTCTACAAACAATGAGTATCAGATTAACCGGGTATCTTCATATAAACAGAAAAGGATAAAAATGACACAAGAGCCAAACAAGAAATATATCAATAATAGCAGCAATCTAGATAAGATAATAATTGATAATAAATAATTGTTGAACTAAAAGTCCCAGCAATTGATGAAAGAAGTCAGTTCTTTGCACCAGCAGCAGCTCCCTTGGGAGTTGAAGCAAACTCTGTAAAACAGGCAAAAGAAGAACAAGGCACACCAAACTAAGTGCCGCATGTGACAAACAATTTATTTGAAAATAAAAGAAGCCAAATGGCTACTCACATAGTGATAGTAATGGAGTCCATGGTCGCTGTGTGGTCCAGGGTGACATTGAAAACTGCGTCCCAGCGGCTACCTGGCACACTGCAAGGGATAGAACTGAAGAGGGGCCTGTGTAACCAGCCTGGTAACCTGGAACTGGAGGTGCCTACCAGCGTGGAATGCAAACTTGAGGAGGTATGTGAACCGGAAGTGACGTTTGGACGTGGCAGATGGCGCGTTTCAAAGCTTCCGCTTTTCCGTCAGATCTAGTTGGCGATTCAGGATGTCCATCGTTTATGGGCTGATGTCGGCAACATGTACCGACGGCTGTAATTGTAAACAAGCTTTAAAAAGCTGGAATATAACATATACCAGGGGATACCAGGAAGTAGCACCACAGTAAAAAATACAGCAATACAAATAGCTAATACTCATTAAAATGAACAAAGTATGTATATGAACGAAAAGAAAGATTTAATGTGGAAAAAAAAAATGATAGATATAGAGATATAGAATCTCTATATCTATCTATCATTTTTTTTTCCACATTAAATTAATCTTTTCTTCTCGTTTATATATATACTTTGTTCATTTTAATGAGCATTAGCTATTTGTATTGCTGTAATTTTTACTTTGGTACTACTTCCTGGTATCCCGTGGTATATGTTATACTTCCAGCCTTTTAAAGCTTGTTTACAATTACGGACGTCGGTAAATGTTGCCGACATTAGCCCATAAACGATGGACATCCTGAATCGCCAACTAGATCTGACGGAAAAGCGGAAGCTTTGAAACGTGCCATCTGCCACGTCCAAACGTCACTTCCGATTCACATACCTCCTCAAGTTTGCATTCCATGCTGGTAGACCCCTCCAGTTCCAGTTCCCGGGCATCTTGGAGGACTGCAACATGCCATCCAGTAAAGTTACCAGGCTGGTTACACAGGCCCCTCTTCAGTTCTATCCCTTGCAGTGTGCCAGGACGCTGCTGGGACTCAGTTTTCAATGTCACCCTGGACCGCACAGTGACTATGGACTCCATTACTATCATCTATATTTGCCCGATTCTCACTATCATTATGTGAGTAGCCATTTTAGATTGTAAGCTCTAACGTGCAGGGCCCTCCGATTCCTCTTGTACCAAATTGTAATGTAACTAATGTCTGCTCTCATGTTGTAAAGCGCTGAGCAAACTGTTAGCGCTATATAAAACCTGTATAATAATAATAAATAATCATTTGGCTTCTTTTACATTCAAATTGTTCACCACATGATGCACTTAGTTTGGTGCGCCTTGTTCTTTTACCAGGTATCTTCATATAACCTAGAATCTATTTTACAATGTGCATGGTTCTGTAGAGCTGAATCAGAGGGAGTGACCTTGTAAACATATAAGCTTCCCACTAAGTTTGGCTTAAAGCTGCTTTTGCTTTCATACTCAGTGAACAGTAATACAGTTGAATGATTTCTGATTGGTGCAATGTTGCATGATTATACAATTGAAGTAAGCACTTGATTAGTCTTTAAAGCCGACTTCCCAAAGCTGCTTTGATCTATAAAGCTAAACATATGAATTACATTACTTAATCTTCTTAATGTATTTTCATTTTATTTCCATGATAAACTGCTATTTTTTAAAATAAAGCAGAAAGCTAGTGCGAGGGGTTGGGCAGAAAAGCACATTATTTTACACTCAGCACTCATAAAATTAAAATATTATATTCATAACATTGTATTAAGTCTGTACTAACATTCATGATCTATCAGTGCCAAACTAGGGATATTCTGAGATTGCGTGGTTATGTCTAATATACCTGTATTTGCTTTATTAGGAATAGTTCAGGGGTGGGAGCAGAGAACTTGTATGTAACAACCAATCAGGTTCCATTTTTTATGCTAGGTACACATGGGCTGAAAATTGTCAGAAAACAGTCAGTTCAGCAGTCACAAGCTGATTTTCGGCCCATGTGTACATCCCTTGTATGACAGAAGTGGACTCACAACCAGCTTCTGTCAAACAAGCATGCCGGAAAACCAGCAGCCAATCAGCATCCGATTAGCACTCACGGCCAATGGCTATGAGCGCTGACTGGTGTGTTCTGGCAGGGAAGTCCCCCTATGAGACACAATAGCAAAGTGGGGAGTTCCTCATTCAGCCTGCTGTGTTGAATTAAAAAAAATAAAAATAAATGTATACCAGGCTTCATGCTCTAGAAAAAATTAACAAGAACCTGAATGATCCCTAGCGGTATGTACGTGTGCGCCCAACCTCATTGCGTCCAGCTAAAAACATGCTAATAAGAGTGGCTACAAGCAGCTCCTTCTTTTGGAAACTATCACATTGTCCAAGCATTTCTCAGAAACAGTGGTGATTTTCCTGAAAATGCATTGCGTTTATTTTTTATATGGTCAAAGCAGATCATACTATTATTACATAGCGATTTACAACAAAAAGAGATGGAATACAAAGGAGGAAGTAACATTTCAATAAACAGGGTGCGATGTAAAAAAATAGAATACAATGCAGACATTATCCATACCAATCAGGCAGACTGTAGCTGTCATTTTCTTAGCGCAGGATAGAAAATGAATGGCAAGACACAGCAAGCCTCACACTGTACAAATCTATAATTTGGTGTCTAAAATGAAATCTAACTGGATAAATGTTGTCTTATTTGAAACTGCTTATTACATTTTATAAGCTCCCCTTGGATTTCTAAAAGCTGACAACATTTTATGCATTCTGGGCCTCAATTTTCATATTTATAGCAACCAATCAGAATCTGTCAATCATTTTTAGTGCCCTACCCCAAGTATAATCTATGATATCTGAAGAAGTTACGAAAGAGAAGAAAAGTCCCTCTAAGTTGAAAGGTTTACTTTTTTCTTTGATCTGTAAACATTTCACAATTTTTACATTATTATTATTATTCAGGATTTATATAGCGCCAACAGTTTGCGCAGCGCTTTACAATATGAGGGCAGACAGTACACTTACAATACAAATCAATACAGGAGGGATCAGAGGGCCCTGCTCGTTAGAGCTTACAATCTAGAAACACGCTTTCATTTCAAACTTTGGGAAAAATTATCAAATGAGATAAGACAATATGGTGACTCTAGGCAATGATTTGTGCAATATTAATATTGGTACAAGGCTCTGAAGAAGGAGGTTGGTCCTTTGAAATGCATCAACCAACAGGGTCCTACTCAGGCCCCTCTACCTTGATCTGGCAGTCCAAATATTCTGTGAGAGATTAGCCACCCATGTGGCATAAGGAGCGAGTTTTGACTGTCATGTTTGTAAGTAGATATCCTTATGATTTTATTACAATTCTTTTAATAAATTTATATTGGATAATGCACTAGGCTAGTGCGCCCTCTTCTCTTATATTCTTACAGCACAGTCAGGACGAACCCAGTCCTAGAGAGCAGCAAGGCATCATATGTATTATCCACTGTATAACCAGGCTATACAGAAACTAGGGAACCAGTTCACTCATGCACAGGAGTATGCTGTTATATTAGACTGCCCCCAATCCAGATGAAAGAGAAATGGAGACACCTTTGGACAGCAGAATTGTCAGTCTGGGGAAAGGGGGGTGTTCGTGTATCTAAATCTGCTAGTACATCTAACAAACTGAGGCCAAATTCTAACTCACACTTTATAAGCTGTTACAGCAACAGTATTTTTTTTTTCCTTTGGAATAAAGGTTCTACATAAATAAAAGCTGGTCATTGTAAGTACCCCTGTGAGTGGTAAATGGTTTATCTCATCCCCCTAACTGATACTTTGTCTGGACACCTTGATCTGGTAAAGGACATTGAAAAACAACAGACTTACTGGCAGGATCCCCAGGTGAAAATAGAAGCAAGCCTTAAAAAGGAAACAAACGCAGCCATCACATCTAAGAATTGGAAAGCTGCAGCATAATAAATGTTTTCTTTTGGGTTTAAAAACGCTTTAATAAATAATGCCACCGGATGCTGTAAAGTAGAGCTGCACAATTATTGGTCAAGAATTGTTATCGTGATCTTGACTAAAGTGTTTCACAATTCTTTCTATGCAATAATTCTCTCTGCTCTTCTGAAGCCACAGCAGTCAAAAGAAAGGAAGAGGAAAAACTGGGCAGTCTGCCAAGAATCACAACATTCTTTATTAGTTGAACTCAAGTATAAACATTGTAACAATTTGTCAATGGAATAGACTTTGTGTGTATGTGAACTAAACATTTGTTGGTTTCAAGTTAAAATCCTTTTTTTTTTTTAGCTAGAAAATTACTTAGAACCCCAAACATACTATCCATCTATCTATCTATCTATATATATATATATATATATATATATATATTTTTAGTAGACACCGTAGAGAATAAAATGGTGGTTGTTGCAATATTTAATGTCACAATGTATTTGTGAGGCGGGCTTTCAAATGCAATGTTTTTTGTAAAAAAACCTAACCAGTAAAGTTAGCCCTTTTTTTTGTATAATGTGAAAGATTTTAAACTGCGAGAATTGTGAAAGAATCGTGATCTTTTTATTCTAAGCAAAAAAAATAGTGATTCTCATTTTGGCCAGAATCGTGCAGCTCTACTGTAATGAGTATTGTGTCAAACTTTCAAAAATGTACACATATTTTGAAAGCAAAAAACATTTTTAATATTGGTCTGAGGGCATAAGGCTCAAAAGCAAGTCAAATGTATCATGTTTTAATGGGTTTCTGAGTTGGTTTGCCTTTCAGTTGGAGAAGTTTGTACTACTAGTTGGAGAAGCTATTTCTGAGTTACATTGCACTGCTTTGAGTTACGTTTGCATTCCTGTTGTCTTGTATGGGGAGGTAAAATAGAGGTAAACAAAAGCCTGTGTATAGAAGCACTAAAATGAAATTGCGAAGGCCTGATCAGTGGCTTGTCAGTCAATAACAAGGAGACCACACAGGCACTTGAGTGCTACAGCTCCTCCGTATACAGGAATATGAGGTTCTGTGTGTGCTAGGATACACATGTATTTAAACCATCAGCTCCTACTGTCATAATATTTTAACTTTAGTAAATAGCACAAAGCATAGCATTTTTTCACATTTGCTTACCAAGAATTGACCCCGAATTGTGCTCATTTTATAAAAACCGTAACATTAATATAGAATTTTTCTGAAAAAATCTCTCTAAGCTGGGAATCTGATGTCAATTAATCATCTTCATGACTTACTTTCATGAGGTTTACAAAATGAGAAAATGGTCATTAAATAACTTATTAGCAGAAACGTTTCAGTATAATAAAAATCTTAGGTCCCTTTCAGACGGGACGGACACCATTATGATGAGGGATCTGTCTGCTGATCCCATGCTGATCAGAGCAGGCAGATGACAGGTCTGTGTGTGCTCAGTTTATGCAGATCGGACACAGACAGAACCCGCTCTGCTCTTTGGACCAGTGTGTGCAAACAGACTGTCCATTTAAAGGATAAGTTCACCTTTAAAAAAAAAAACTAATAAATGGTGATTTTTTTTGCAGGTTAAAAAAAAGTGAATTTTTTTTTCTTAGGAGCCTGTAAACCATTGAACCCACAATCAGATCTGTAAGTGTAGCTGTCTGCCCGTAACTCATCTGGGCACACAATTCTTATATGACAGGAACCTCAATGGTCTGAGCGTTCACCAGCGCCTTTGCAGTCCATTGAGAACTACAAGAACTTGTAGGCATTCATTCACAGAACTCTGAATGAATGAGACAGCCGTGTGAGTGGAGCCCCAAACAGCCATACTCTTTTCAAGACAGCAGGTGCAGGGAGAAGATCCCCAGGCCTGCTGTCATGGGGAGGGGGCTGCAGAAGTGGGAACATGTTACATGTTCCACTACCCTAAAAATGGGTGGAACGTGTGTGGAACCAAGGTGAACCAATCCTTGAAACCCGACTGCCCTTCCGATCCGATGGATCCCCTTCTGTTTGTTTTTAGCAGACCAGCTCAGATTGGAAGTAGGCAGCTGTAAACAGACACAAGCCCATTTACACCCGCCAATGCATAGGGGTGAATGGAGGGTCCAAAACTGACCGGCTGATCGGCCTTAATGTGATCTTCTATTAGAGGACCTTTATGCACTTCAGAATTCCATACAGATAGAACGTGTAGCAGGGAGTCATGACAGGGTTATTTATTAAAGCTCTGCAAAGCACCTCACTTGAAAAACTTGATTTCAGATAACTATATTCTGATCGGTTGCTTTGGGTTGCAGTACTTCAATTTTGTTTTCAATATTATTTAATAAAGAGAAAACAGCTGTTAGCCATCATCCCTTTAAATAGATAATCCCTATTATGCTTGAAATGTGTATTCATCAGCATGTCTCCAGGCATATAAGTACTGAATACGTGCTGAGAAGTTGCACTAGCAATGTAAAAAGGTAGCCATGGCCCAAATGGGAACATGGAAAAAGATCTGGGGGTCCTAATAGACAACAGAATAATAACATGCAATACTAGGCTGCAGGTAGCAGACTACCATCACACATTAAAAAAGGTTTTTACTCAAGACATAAAACTAGAATTATGCCAAATTACAAAATATTGGTTCAGCTTCATCTTGAGTATGCAATTCAGTTTTAGTCACTAATCCTCCGGAAAGATGTCCTTTAAATAGAGTGATTTTAGAAAAGACCTAGGTTATGTGAAAAAGTTCGAGAAATTAAACGTATTCTCCCTGAAAAAGAGAGTCGCTTAATGTTAATTGAGCGAGTAAAGTTCTGCTTTAACAATTTTTAACCACTTGCCTACTGGGCACTTAAACCCCACTCCTTCCCAGACCAATTTTCAGCTTTCAGTGCTCTTACACTTTGAATGACAATTACTCAGTCATGTAATACTGTACCCAAAAGAATTTGTCTTTTTTTCATACAAATAGAGCTTTCTTTTGGTGGTATTTGATCACCTGTTGGTTAATTTTCTGGACTATAAATGAAAAAAAAAAAAGACTGACAACTTTTTTTAAAAACACGCGTTTTTCTTAGTTTCTGTGATACATTTTTGCTAATTATTAACTTTTCTTCCTAAATTTTGGCCACAATTTATACTGCTACATATCTTGGGTAAAAAATAACCCAAATTAGTGGATATTATTTGGTCTGTATGAAAGTTAGAGAGTCTACAAGCTGTGGTGCAAATCATAAAAAAATCGATCACATCTGATGTACTGGTGGCCTCATTTATTGCAACCCTAACAAGCCAGGAAAGTACAAAATCCCCCCCAAATGACCCCTTTTTTTGAAAGTAGACATTCCAAAGTATTTAGTAAGATGCATGGTGAGGTTTTTGATGTCATTATTTACAAACAATTCTTTGCAAAATCGTTTTTTTTTTTTCAAATTTTTTTTTATTGTAATAGGTTATTTCTCTCACATGGCATATGTATACCACAAATAATGCCCCAAAATACATTCTGCTTCTCCTCCAGAGTATGGCGATACCACATGTGTGGGACTTTCACAGCCTAGTCACAGAGAGTCCCAACATTCAGGGAGCACGAGCAGGTGTTCTAGGAGTATAAATTACACATTTAACTTGTTGACTACCTATTACACTTTTGAAGGCCCTGGAGCACCAGGACAATGACAAGTGACACTGATGTCAGATGGCACTAATACGTGGCACTGACGGAATGTGACACTGATGACAGATGGCACTGGTAGCTACTGTGAGCACTGTGCTTTATATATTTTTCACTCACAGATCTGCAGCACAGGTCGCTCTCCCTCCTCACACACAGTCTCTATGTGAGGAGGGAGAGCCGGCAATGATAGATCTCATATGTTTACACTTGAGATCATCTCACATTGGACATTGGATCGAGAGCTAAACGGCCACTGTGTTTGGCCATTTAGCACGATCTGTGATTGGCTGTGTCCAAGGGACACGGCCAACCCATATTTTCCCCGATGTGCGCCCGTGGCGGCGCGTGGGCAAGGAGTAAACAGGAGGATGCCCAGGGACGCCCGCCCGGAAATTAAGAAAATTAAGCTGAAAGACGGCTATGGTGCGGGCGCCTAGTGGTTAATCATTATGCTGCTAGCCTTAGCAAATTGCTAAATATCAATAAAAAAATCTATATATTTTTATTCATACAAAAGTATTAAAAATGCGGGACACATTTATAAAAATATGTACATCGCCATCCAATAAAGCTATTGGTATCTGGGTAAATCCCATACCAGTTTGGATCAAAATAATGTAGGCAACTTCAAAAAACTCTTAAAGCCCCATACACATCAGTTATTCTGTTGAGTTTTTCCTTCAGGTTTACCAAAACCATGTAGTGCAAGGGCCTGCCTGATTGCATACAAATTGAAACTCCTAAGGTTTGACCTCTTTTTATATGGTTTTGGTAAATCTGAAGGAAAAACTCAGCAGAAAAACGGATAGTGTGTATGGGGCTTAAGAGTTTCTCATCGACCACAATATACAGGGATATTGGAATCCATGGCAACATGTACACATACAAATATAGGTTGATTTGATTGGCCTGTGTTCTTATTCAACCTTAACAGCTAATTAGGCTCATTGATCGTGTATTTTATATCAAAATTAGGACCTTGTTTGCGGCATTTAGAGGCTTCTGTTTTCATGTTCATTAGGTTGAAAACTGTTGCTATAGCATTTTTAAATGGCAAGTTTGATTACCCAAAATCATTTTAAAACTTGGGGAAAGAATGCGGTCTAGCTGCCCAAGCTACCCCTACTTTGCGCTACATTCTTCATTTAGCATTAACCATTATATGGACCATGCGGTTTCCTTCAAATATTTCAGTGGAAAATCCACTGGTGGGTAGGCAAACTTTTTTCTTGGAAAGAGATGTCTAACCATACACAGGCAAAAGATCATGTCACCAAATTTTGAAACTGTGTTCAGGTACTGTATTTTGGGCTCTGTTAATCTGCACATCGATGAAAGGAAGATCAGACAAGACAAATCAAACCTTTCAAATTGTTAGGGATATCAAGACTCCTTGCCATAAAAAAAACTTTCACCCTGCATTCAAAAAACAATTACTGTACAATCTTTCACACAGTATTAAGGTATCTAACTGGGTATGGTTGCCTTGATAGGATGTTGCAGGGGTGGAGCTGGAAACACAAGACTATGCAGCCAAAATACATGAGAAGTCTTCCACATCTGCCTAAAACCGAGGGGTTGACATCAGGTAGATTTACCATGCCTTACTGAATGACCTTACATCAAAATCTAAACTTGCCCTACAGATTATTTGACTTAATTTTTAATGGTGCTTTCAAAATTATCAATTTCTTTTTTAAGCAACAAATTTCCCACAGGCACTCAGATTAAAATTATTGGCATTCTGGGCATTTTTAATCGGAGAAATATAACTTGTTTGCCATATTAATTATTGTATAGTCAACACGTAGAAGAAATGTTCTGGCTCCTAAACAGCAGAGTTGAAATTGGAGTCGGTTAACATTACACAAAGTGTGACATGTTTTGCCAGAGTGGCTTTAGCTGATCGCCATGAAAGATTTATCTGCGAGTGCAATCTGAGTAATTCTGCTTTCACAAGGCTCTTTCACCTGCTGTGTGTGTTTTTTATGTGTTTGTGTTTCAAGTTGGCACAAACGCTCTATGGGAGGCTTTGAGTGCTGGCCAAATAGTAAAAACCATTGACTATTAGATTTAACAATCTCAGATCAAAGTATGGGCTCTGTGAGCTAATGGGCTAGTCCAACATTATTGCAGTTATTAATAAGTGAGCATTAACAGTCAGTTTTATCGGGCAGAGATTAAATAGGCATTCAGAATATGAAAATGTCTTTCATCAAAACATTTCAAAGCTCTCTGCATTACAAAGATATTATAAAATCAGTACACAAACATTTAAGATACGATTTTCTTCTTGGTATTTAATTCTAATGTATCCCAAATATTTACATGGGGGCAGGCACATTAGTAAGAAAAATTATGCTGTAAAAGGCACATGTGGCATGTTAGTGTTATAGGGCATTCTAATCAAGGTAGAAATTGCTTTGTGTCACCTTTAAGCCTTCTATGGAATTGTATTCTTCGATTTTTGATTTAACAGAAACACTTCAATTAGTGCCGGTTCACACAGGGGCGGATTCATAGTCACCCGACTCTGAAACCGCCCCCGTACATCGCGACTTCAGCGTGGCTTGCAAAACAACTTCTGTATAGAAGTCAATACAAGCCGCTCTGAAGTCGCCCCAAAGTAGTGCAAGAACCTTTTTCCAAGTCGGAGCGACCTGAGTCACTCCTATTAGAACGGTTCCATTGTACAGACTGGAGCACGGCTTGTCAGGCGGCTAAATTGCCTGACTGGTCGCCCCTGTGTGAACTGGGTCTTAGTCAATATAGCTGGACCCAGAGTGAAATAAAGGAGAGCTCCAGGGAATACTTATGGAAGAGACAGTGGGGTACAAATGTACCATCTTCATTACACTTACCCATGTGCTGTTCTTTCTGAAATATGCCTTTAACATAAAGGTGACTGTGCCATAGCAAGTATGTCTATATAGGAGTAGTGATGTGTATGCTTTGATTTCACCTTCACCCTGTTCACCAGGAAGGTGAGTTGGGACCCGATTAGTATGGGGGTGTAGGAAAAGTGTGGGGGGGACTTTTTGGGTAGATGAGTGGGATGGGGAAAGACATGTAAGTGGGTGGTGACTAGGAGCGGAATGGAGGGTTGGGGGGTAGCGGTCACGTTTCCCTGTTGTGAGATAGAGGGGGATTAGGGGTGTGTGGGGATGGGGGGGGGGTGTTCCTGCCTGCTCTCTGTGAATTTGGTTTCAGTGTTTAACATTCTTCTGTAGTTTTGAAATGCTGCCAGCATGTCCAAATTTTCCAGAACTTAGAGGGGGGTGTCTTTATCCTGATGTATGAGTTCCTCCATATCAGCAATTCTTTGTACACACTTGAACCATACTGCTATAGTTGGAGGTTCTTGGGAGCGCCAGTGGGATAGTTTGGCCGCATTAATTAGGTGCACTGCCAGGGAGTAAAAAAAATATTCAGATTTTGGGATGGAGCAGTGGTGAAGTAAGAATTGGGCTGGGGAATAGCCAAGCGAGAGGGTTGAGATTTTGCAAGCGAGTTTGTGGACTTCCTCTTAAAATGGTTGGACTAAGGGGCATGTCCACCATATATGTAGGAGTGAGCCCATTATTCGTTATGCATTTTTCCATTCATCCTTCCATCAGTGATGAATCCTGAAAGGAGCACCTGGTTGGGGCCGGTTTATGGTGAAATTATGTTCCTTCCACTTCTGGATTAAGGCTCCAACAGTGCTCACTGGAACATTCAGAAGTTTAGAAATCCTTCTGTAACCAATGCCATCATTATGTTTTGCAATATGATCGCAAAGGTCTTGAGAGAGCCCTTTGCTTTTACCCATCATAAAATGTTAATTATGTGACACCTTGGTAAGGAGACACCTATTTATATATGCCATCTGTTGATACTGAACCAGCCAATATTTGCACCGACATGGGGCACTATTGCTCTCTAATAACTGATAGATTTCAGCTGTTTTTTCTCCTCCCTTTCTTGTGTTCAATACTTTTTCCCTGTGTCATTCCATTTTATTACACCCAACTTAATTTCTGAACTTATTTGTTTTGGTTTCTTTCTTTGTATGTATGGATTGCATGGGTTGTTACCAACATGTGGTGAAAATTTCAGGTCAATAGCACCTTTAGAAATACATTTACCTACAAAAATGTTGATGTGTTAAATATTTTACCCACTGTATTTAAATTCCAATTAATAACCTTGTAGTAATAGAGCTATCTTTCTGTAATGTGCCTAAAAGGTCATCCCACATCTTTTACTGTAAAGACACACATGCAGGGCATTTAGAACACTGGAGAGATACAAACAAATCTCTTATACAATTACTTTCTTTTGTGTCTTAAATAATACGGTATTATATTATGCATATATATATAAAAAAAAAAGTATAGATTTTCAGCATTTGATGCAATCATTTATTGCAACCTTGAAGATTCATAGATAATTAGGAGCAAATTCTTCTTACACATGGCTCCAGGTTTCTGATCTTTACCTTCATTTTGCTTTTTTTCCCTCTTAGAGCTCTTTAATACCACATGCCATGCATATTCAGAGATCCAACATTATTAACTTACAACTAACTGTCAGTTGATCATTATCAAATGCTTGGGTTCCCTAGGAAAAGATAAATCTTTAGTTAAGCATGAAAAAACGATGTTCTATATTTTCTAACTAGGATATGTTTGGCTTTGTTATTTGCTGTCAGTTTGAACTCAAAGGGTTACATGTGTTACCATATTCAGGCTGTGAAAAATAAGCTTCTTGGTTTAAACATTTAGACAATTCAATAACATTTTCTAGCTTGCTTAACAGAAAATCTCAGATGCCCTCTAGTGTTCTATCGCTGTCAAGAGAAGTGGCTGAACAGTTTGCAGTATGAACTGTCAATAAATTTAGGAAATGTAGGTTTAAAAGAAATGCAATACCTTATGAAAGAAAAACAAAAAGCATTGCCTTAAAGCACAATTTGTGGTAGAACGACATTATTTTGCTTGTAATTAAAATGACAAAAAAGAAAAAAAAATGCAGATCATCCATCGTCCTTATTAGCTAACTTTCATAACCAAAATATAAATGTATATTGAAGAGGTTCATAGATATTGCTTGGCCCAATAGAAGATTTTTGCCTTCCAAGTCTGATGCATAAAATGGGTTTTGTAACTTTATAAAAGTTTAATGATTGCTTATAAATTTCCCATTATGGAAAGAGATGAGATTTATTTTGAATGTCTTATTAGTACTGCAAATTGTGCCGACTATTCAAGTAGTATGTTTTTGAAGCTCATAAAAATGTAGTAGTGTTAAAATCTTCTCAACGTTTCTCCTAGTAGGGGTTATACAGTTCACTTCACTAGCCAAAGGCTCACTTGCCAGTTGAGATGCGTCATCACTGAGTGGTCCTAAGTGGACAGTCTCTTGTCAGTCATCCTCTGAGAGGAAGATATGCATCACTGACTGGACCAGGGATGTCCGTCTTCCTCTATCAGCACCTAGGAAAAAACGTTGATGCACTCGGGCCATTCTGTGCCCTTGCACTACCTGTTAGTTTCATCAGTGGCACCGTGACACGGTGCCACTGGTAAAACTAACAGGTGGTACAAGGGAATAGAATGGCCCGAGTGCCTCAGTGGTGTAGAAGAGGCCATCCTCATCTTTTCAGACTCCTTCACAAAGTATATGACACAAAGTACATGACACAAGTGCCTCAGTGGTGTAGAACAGGCCATCCTCATCTCTTCAGGCTCCTTCACAAAGTATATGGCACAAAGTACATGACACAGGCATGACACAAGTGCATGCACATTTAAAGCTGAATTCCCCAAAAAATGTATTCAAATATATTACTCAATAGCCAAAAAGGATATAAATCTACTTTGAGTTTATAAAGTAATTTGCTGCAAACAGATTATCCTGTAAAGTAGTAGTGACATCATCACTGTGCTGTATGTAGCCTGCGTAGACTGCAAGGCTGTGGGAGGGACCAAGCAGGCTCCACTCACTACAGGAAAGGGCAGAGATGAGACTAGTCATCTTGCACATGGAGAAAGAGCAATAGTGTCTGGTCTTTAGTACAGGAAGCTCCTGTAAAGTTTCACCCTGGATTGCACAGATCTGTAAGAAATACATAAAGCACACCAACATTCAGCAAGAATACACATGATGTTTGTATTAAAACAAGGTTTGCTTTTTTGGAATTATTCAGGAGCTTCTAGTCTAAGACTTCCAAGTCTGTGCAAAGCTTCTACTGTGTACCAGAAAAGCCCCTTCAACATAATAAACTGCATTTCTTAAAATGCTTCATTTTACTGTAAATTGGGGCTTTGCCCCATACAGTCCAAGAATACGAATTGCTAAAGCTGGGTTGCATTGAGGGATGCTGGGGGGAGCTAGTAAGAGCTTAGAGTTAGCAAATTCTAAAATGGTGAGGTCATTGGGTTTCTCTGGGACAAATAGGTACATGGTGGCCGGTGACAGCTTTTCTGGGCTGCTGTTAGTCTCATATTGGGGGATGACACACATTTACTACAAAGCAAGTATGTGCCTTTACAATGTAAAAGTATAAATATGCTGACTTGTCATATAGCAATATAAAAGCCATGTCCAATATACGTTCACATCATATTTTTAAATTACATTCATTTTCAACTGTACAATTTTCCTTTGCTTCAGCTATCACATAGTATTTGCAAGCACTGCCACCCTCCTGTGGTTGCCGAGACCTGCACTAGTTTAGTGCATAGGGTCTCCATGTAAATGCAGGCCACCAATTATTATTGTTGTTCAGTCTTTTCTGAATCTTCGTGACCTCGTGGACCATAGCGTGCCAGGCTTTTCTGTCCTCCACTGCCTCCCGGAGCTTGCTCAACTTCAGGTTCATCGTTTCAATGATGCCATCTTTTTTCAGTTTTCCTCTTCTCCTTTTTCCTTTCATGTTTCCCAGCATCAGGCTCTTTTCCAATGAGTCCTCTCTTCACATTAGGTGGCCAAAGTATTCAAGTTTTAGCTTTGATTCTGGCATTTCGCATATACATCATTGCTGCACTCGTTTCTCAATTTTGAACCAGTCAGTTGTTCCATGTCCTTTTCCAACTGTTGCTTCTCGACTTGCATACAGGTTTTTCAGAAGACAGGTGAGGTGGTCTGGGATTCCCATTTCTTTCAGTATTTGCCACATCTTGTTGTGATCCATACAATTGAAGGCTTTACTGTAGTCAATAAAGCAGGTCACTCATAGCAACCCACAAAACCTTAAGTGTGTGAGAGGTGTGGCTATATAAACAAGTAAGCAATCTTAAAAAGGACAATAAAAAGGTTAATTAAAAGAGGAATCACACAGTTTGGTAGATTTACTAAAACTGGTGCACACGGAATCTGATGCAGGTGTGTGCGGTAGCCAATCCGCTTCTAACTTCAGCTTGTTCAATTAAGCTTTGACAATAAAACCTGGAAGCTGATTTGTTCTTTGCAGAACTGTCTGGATACAGTGTGCACCATTTTAGTAAATCTTCCCTAATCAGAATAAAAGGTAACATACATACACGTAAGGAACCCCTACTTTAAAGATAAACAATAAAATGGAAAAATGTTAGCGTAAAAATATCAAACATCACCTAGTTCTACCTCTCAGCTTAGCGGTACAAAACTAAAAAACGCACCATAAATATACAAAATATGATATTACTGCCTCATGACACCCTTTATCATTATTAAAGCTCAATTCAAACCCAAAACTTTTTCTGTTTTGGATAAAGTAATGAAGGGACTGAGCCTCAGTGGTGTTTCTGCTGCTGTCTGTATCCCTGTTGGGAAGACTTTTCCTCATTTCCTTCATAGGAAGGGAAAGAAACTATCCCCAACTGGGAGAAAGGTTAGACCAGCACCATAAACCCTTATTCCCTCTGTGCAGTGCAAAAAAAAAGTTGATTGGAGTGGGGCTTCGCAGTATATCTTTTATAAACGAATTAAAGGGTCTGCTATTGCTATACTACCATTTGGGTGTCGAGGCCGGAAACAACCAGGCACCTAGCATTTTCAGGAGTCAGACAAAAAGTCACCAATAGCAGCATCTACACTTCTTATAGTATGGGCTTTCTTTAAAAATATCCATATTTCCTACTTGTGGATCATAGGAACTTAAGATAAAAATTGCAACTAAAACTATAAAATGAAAAGTGGACAGGTGTAACCCCAACACTGTCTGAAGTGGACAGGTGTAACCCCAAAAAAGTGACAGCTGCTTCACACGTATAGCAAACTAAGTGTTACTATCACTTAGCTACATCCACAGTATACCATTTCAAAGCATATGCATAAGCATTTTCATTTCTCATACAGTAGAGAAAGGTTAAGACCGCTGTTGGCTATTTATTTTTTTTGTAGTTGTGTCCCATCATTTGGATTTCCCACTACTCCCTATTTCAAAGGCAAAGTGGGAGGTATGGAAAGGAGAATTCTCCAAAGCAATCTCCTAAGACAGTTGGAAGGGACCACCTCAGGCAGTTGAAACAAGATCAGTTTTATTCTTTGGAAGATTTCCCATAACCTCCTGTTCCTATGACAACTTAAAAAAATAGGATTTTTTTTGTCATACTTACCTGTAAAATTCCTTTCTTTGAATACATCATGGGACACAGAGTCAGGCTAATATTCATTACCTGCTGTGTTATAATTCATCTCCAGGTGGATGGACACTGGTAAACCAAAGGTCTTTAGGCAGGAAGTGATCCCCCATATAACCCCTCCCATACAGGCATTATCTCAGTTTTTTTTTTTTTAAACAAGCACTGAATACTCAAAAAGAGGGGAGGGATCTTTGTGTCCCATGATGTACTCAAAGAAAAGGATTTTACAGGTAAATATGACAAAAAAATCCTATTTTCTTTTTCATACATCATGGGACACAGAATTAGGCTAATATTCATTACTTGCTGGGACGTCCCAGAGCAATAGCCTTGAAGGGAGGGAGACAGACTGCGAACGTATGCACTGAAGACCAAATTGCTGCCTTACAAATCTGAGCCACAGATACCCGATGACAAAAAGCCCAGGAGGTTCCTACACCCCTGGTAGAATGGACTCTCCCCCTAAAGGGAGGAGCTTTACGTTTCAGACCATAGGCCTGAATGACCAACTGACGGACCCAATTGGCAATGGAAGCTGCCTGCCCCTTCTTGGGTCCCTTTGGTAAAACAAAAAAGGAATCTGATCCTTGGATCTCCCCAGATCTAGACAAATGAACCTTGACTGCCCGGACAACGTCAAAAGAATGCAGTCGTCTCTCTTCCGCGGAACAACGCTGAGAGAAAAAGGAAGGCAAAATAATGTCCCGATTTAAATGAAAGGCTGATATCACTTTTGGTAAAAAGGATGGAACAGGTCATAACACGACCCTGTTGTGGTGAAGGATAAAGTATTGTTCCCTGCAAGAAAGGGCCACCAACTCCAACATCCTTCTAGCAAATGTGATGGCTATCAGGAAGGCTATCTTGCGTCACAGAAAGGCTAATGGAATTTCCTTGATTGGCTCAAATGGTTGTTTCTGTAACACAGACAGCACCAAGTTCAAGTCCCAAGGACACCTAGATGACCTAATGGGGGGGGGGGGGGGAAGCATTCAAGTTGCCCCCTGCATAAAAGATCAGTGAACGGGAGGCTAAAGGCCTTTGGAAAAATACTAATAGGGCCGAAACTTGACCTCTGATTGTACTCCAAGCCAATTTGATGTCTACAGCTGACTGTAGAAAAGAGAATTCTCCCAATCACGTATTTCCAAGGATGCCCTTTTTTTGGCTTCACACCAAGCAATACAAGTCTTCCAGACCTTATGATAGATCTTCCTAGTGACAGATGTTCTAGCATTCACTAGGGTAGACACCACTGGTCCCAAGATGCCATGGTCCTTTAACACCCTGGCTTCAATAGCCATGCCATCAAATTTAGAGACTGTAAATTGGGGTGGAATATAGGACCTTGAGACAGTAGATCAGGGGCCACGTGCAAGCGTCCATGGCCCGTCTATTGTCAGTCTTACAATCTCCGGGAACCAGGGCCTTCTGGGCCAGGCTGGTGCCACCAGAATGACTGGAACTCCCTCTCCAAATCCTGCGCAACAAATGTGGAAGGAGAGGGATCAGATGGAAAGCATAAACCAGTGAGTACTGGCTCCATGGAACTACCAGAGCATTTGCTCCGATTGCCAGAGGATCTCTTGTTCGGGACACAAACTGCTGTAGCTTGCTGTTGAACCTGGATGCCAGTGGGTCGACCTCTAACCACTTCCCTTCGAAGTTATATCCAAAATAAATAAAAAAATAAATAAAAAAAAGCTTTGGCTTTACATACATTTTTTATTAGTTAGCAAAGGGTCATAGGTATCCACAAATTACCTGCAGTTTAGTTATCCTGTACCTGCACAATCTGATACATGTCTCTGAAGATGCAGCCAAACAGTAAATCAAAGTGATCTCAAAAAGTATCAAGAACAATTCTTTGCAAAGTACGTAAATGTTTACTATATATGTGGTCACACCCTGTAGGACGCGCGTGCGTGTGTAATATATATAGATATATAATCTGCGCGTCTCTCCTGTGTCTGTCTGACTCATATTGCCATGATATAGCCATTAAAGTATGTGATAAGCAAGTGAACTTTCCAGAAATGGATCACTTTGACATAATTGGTCAGCCTGAACATGTATTTTAATATATGGGGGTACCAAGAGCCCCTGTACTTAAAGAGGGATTCCACCAAAAAAAAAAATATTAAAAGCCAGCAGCTATAAATACTACAGCTGCTGACTTTTAATAAATGGACACTCACCTGTCCCGGGTTCCAGCGATGCCGGCAGCCGAGGCCGATCGATCGCTCGGCTCTCGGCTGCTGCAGTCACCATTCTAGGTGAGGGAATCAGGAAGTGAAGCGAATCGGCTTCACTTCCAGGTTCCCTACTGCGCATGCGCGAGCCGCGCCGCGCAATAGGAAATCTCCGCGCTGTCACTGGGACCCGTGTGTGTCCCAGCAGACAGCGCGGCAGGGCAGGAAATGGCGTAGACTCCCACGGGAGTCTATTCCCGGAAGTGGGTGAAAATACCTGTCTTTGACAGGTATCTCCACCCCCCTCCCCCCTGAAAGGTGTCAATTGTGACACCGGAGGGGGGGAGGGATCCGATCAGCGGAGGTTCCACTTTAGGGTGGAATTCCGCTTTAAAAATAAATAAATAGAACACGTTCATGTAAATCTCTGTGGTGTGTATTTAAACATTTTGTATTTAAGCACAGGCATAGATCTATTTCCAATGCAAAGAAATGTTTACTCAACATGCGAATAAGAAGCAAAATTAGCAGACTGTGTAAGTAATATTCAAAACACAGTAAATCTTGCATTGGATATCTTGGCAATAAATAATACAGTTTTCACAAAGATGAAAGAAAACCAAGAATTTCTAGACAATATAAAGTACTGATGAAGTGAAGCTGACTCAGCGGTGGGCCGCATTTGCTATCCCATCAGCTTATTACTGTTTATTGTACTGTAACTGCTAGATACAGAAAGATACAAACAAATGGCTTTTCAAAACAAAAATTGTAGTTTCCATACTATGTCAACTGCATACATAACTACTTGATATATCTGTAGATTCACTAGTAGCAATGGGTGACTTAAGAGCAGCTGCTTTATTGTTTTGTTTGTTTTTGACTGTTAAGTTAGCAGATTTACATGAAGGCTCATACAGTGACTATCAAAAAAAGGGTGAAGGGGATAGGGGAAAGGACATGGACCTTCAGCCAGAGTGTCAACTAATCAGGCCAATGATAGGCATTCCGACTCATCCAAATTAAGGATGGAGTTCACCAATAGGACCAATAAAGGATTCAAAATAGGCAAAGGGTGAGGATAGATATCCTCATGAAAAGGGGTCCGTATCCTCCAAAAGAGAGGTGGGAACATACAGTCGAGCACTCCTAAAATATGTCTTACTGAAAAATTGGCACACAAACAAACAATAGGTGAACATTCACAATTGAGACAACAAAATTTAAAATGACAACGTTGTCCTAAAAACACACTCCCGGGATGCCAGCCATGCCAATTCCATCCATACAAGACACTGGACAGGTTAGTGATTGTGACAAGTGAGAGGGGGGTCTAGAGGGGTCCTGGGACACCTACAGGGCCCTTGCAGTTGAATGCTATGTACCTATCGTTAAGACATCCAAGCACACTGTACACCTGCTGTCTCCAGTATTGGTAAATTCTAAACGGGACCAGCAATCATGTACAAATTATTTCTGACAGTACATCAACTAAATGGATGACAACTACAGACGGGTCTGAGGGGGTCCTGGGAGACCCATGGGGCACTTACAACTGAATGCTATGTGTCTATCTTAAGGACATTCAGGCCCACTATAAACGGTTCCCGACCAGTGCACACCGAGGTACATCGGCAGAATGGCACGGGCAGGCATATTGGCGTACATGTACGTCCAATCTTTAATGCCGCCCTGCCATCGCTCGCGTGCCGCCGGCGGCGAGCTCGCGTGCTGGTCGGGACCCCCGTGAGTCCGGTTGCGGGTCCCGTGGACTTGATCGCCGCGGGCATACCCGCGGTTGTCTCACGGGGCGGCTGAACGAGGAAATGCCGTTGTAAACAGCATTTCCCCGTTCTGCCTAGCAACTAGTGACGCTGATCTCTGCTCCATGTGATTAGAGCAGAGATCAGTGTTCACTAAATTAAAGCACAGCCCCCAACAGTTAGTAACACACCCCTAGGAACACTTAACCCCTACACTGCCACCCACTGGTTAACCCCTTCACTGCCAGTGTCATTTACACAGGAATGACTGCATTTATATAGCAGTGATTGCTGTATAAATGACAATGGTCCCAAAAATGTGTCAAAAATGTCCGATGTCTCCACCATGTCGCAGTCACAATAAAAAAAAAAAAAATCGCTGATCACCGCCATTACTATTAAAAAAATAATAATAAAAATGCCATAAAACTATCCCCTATTTTGTAAACGCTATAACTTTTGCGCAAACGAATCAATCGCTTATTGCGATTTATTTTTACCAAAAATATGTAGAAGAATAAGCATCGGCCTAAACTGAGGGAAAAAAATGTTTTATATGTTTTTGGGGATATTTAACATAACAAAAAGTAAAAAATGCATTTTCAAAATTGTCGCTCTATTTTTGTTTATAGCGCAAAAAATAAAAACCACAGGGGTGATCAAATACCACCAAAAGAAAGCTCTATTTGTGGGAAAAAGAGGACATCAATTTTGTTTGGGAGCCACGTCGTATGACCGCGCAATTGTCAGTTAAAGCAACGCAGTGCCGAAATGGTCTGGTCTTTGACCAGCAAAATTGTCCGGGGCTGAAGTGGATATGCTCTGTGTCATCACTGTTCAGCGCATACTTATACAGCAGTTCACGTATCATCCAAGTTTTAAGTTCCTGTGGTATACAATTCAAAAGCCACTGCTGTCTGCACAAACCCATCAATGGGCAGCAAACATAGGGACTGAAACCTGAAATGGAGAGGATACAATGTCAAAATAAACATGGGGAGGGGTGATACACATGGTGATAGAGCAATTCAAGTGTGGTTACTGAGTTTTCAAAAGGCAGCTCCAGGCTAGTCACATAGATCTGTGACACGGGCTGTAATCACATTACTGCTGGTGTCACCTCAGTCTGCAGGGGGGCCCTTATTTGGAAGCACTGGGCACCAACAATACTCCTCTTCAGCAAGTAGGTAGGACTTATGTAGCTGTCCACCGTCTTCCGCGGTGGAGAGAAGGCTTCCTCTTACATCCACTTGTTATTGTGACCCGCTGATGTTGGTGCTGCCAATCACTCAGGTGTCCCATTGCAAACTTGGTGGACATCTCCGGCTGGCCGCTCACTTCTGGTTTCCACGATTTTCACTTTCTGTATGTCGTGAATGGACTGGGCAATCAGATCGTAGATTGCCTGGGCATTGTTGGAAAGATGGGAATACATAGGGCACTACACCAATGCGTTTCACCCAATTCAGGAAAACCATGTGCTGGGTGGGTGAAATGCGTTGGTGTAGCACCCCACGCACCTATTGGATGCTCATATTGGACACCGAGGAGAAGAGAGATGCACGGTGGAAGCCCCCATGATCCACAAGAGGAAGGAAGAAAGTTGTTTGCCACCCCCCCAAAAGAAAAACACCAGCCACCACTGGTATTAAGCATCTGATTTAGGGTACATTCACACTATAACACATTAGTGTGTGCATTGTTTACAGGTGTTGCAGTGCCTTTTTTTTTTGCAGCATTCTTTAACTGTGCTGCAGCATATTTTTCAGTGAGCATCAAATTGGTGTGAACCAAATCTCAAGCACTAATGCCGTGTACACACGACCGGACTTTGACAGCAAAGGTCCGACAGAACGAATCCACCGGACAATTCGATCATGTGTGGGCTTCATCAGGCCTTTGCTGTCTAAAAATCAGACGGATTTTTTTAGAACATGTTTAAAATCTTTCCGATGGACTCGAGTCTGGTCGAAAAATCCGTTCGTCTGTATGCTAGTCCGGCCGACGCTAGGGCAGCTATTGGCTACAGGCTATGAACTTCCTTATTCTAGTTCAGTCACAGGTCATCACGCTCAAATCCCTCGGACTTTGGTGTGATTGTGTGTGGCCAAGTCCATTCATTCGGAAAGTCGGACATAGTCTGCCGGAAAGTCCAGTCATGTGTACACGGCATTACACAAACTACCTTGTTTTTCCATTGGGACTGCATTGGGCAATGCAGCACAGTTTTGCTAGGGTGATCAAGTTCCTAGAGAAGGTTACATGTGAAAACTGGAGTATGCCCATAGCAACATGGTTGCAGTTGCCATTTTTCTAATTTAGTCTAGAATATAATGTAGCTGTCAGGGACAAGGCCGTTACAGGGCTGGAAACGTCACCCAAATCCAACATGAATGTCCACAGAGTTCAGATGCATGCAGAAGCGTACGCAGCACATGTGCAATACGACTCACACGCGCGGCGGCATGCAAGTGACGTGACAAAGGCTGGAGCCACTGCCCTATTTAAACCAGCCATTAGAGACAGAACATTGCTGGATCTCAGCTTCTGTGTTCCTTGGGATTCTGTATCCTGATCTGTGGACTACCCGTTATTGACCTGGCTTGCCTTGACCTCACTCCCCGATATCCCGGTTTGACCTTTGGCTTGCATCTGGACTTTGCTTCTGTTCCTGTCTCCTGTGTGTTGACTTCAGCTTGCCCCCATTTATGCTCCAGACTGACTTATCCTGTATGACCTCTGGCCTGGCTCCTGGTGTCTCCTCTTTCCAAGCACCGCAAGTACAGCTATTGCTACCAGCCTGCTACAGTCACCCCCTCAATGACCAGCTCATCTGACCACGAGCAAGAACCTGGCAAATCGTGCTTCTTTGAGCACCACGCTCCCTCTCTCCAACTCCAGGGGTGCGCTGCCCTTAGCTGCAAGGTGAGACCTCTTAGCATCTCAACCTCCATACCCACACCTGACAGTAGCAAAAAATGAAGGGTTGACATTGATAGCAATTTCATTTTGTTGTGGAACTTGGTATGATGTCTAATAACCAGTAAAGTCAGAACTCTGTCACATTTTCTTACATACATGTTTAGGTAAGGAACAATTAACCAGCTTTGATGGGGCATTGATTATGATTTAGAACTGCTCAAAAGCATATTGAGACATTGGTGTCTAATCAGATCTAAAAAAAAAAAAAAAAAAAAAAAAAGGCATAACGGATTGAGTAACCAATATATTTGCAGCATTTTTACAGAGGTCATGGTGAAAATGTAATCTGTTCCATAAGTTTTGGCAGTTTAAGGACTGTCGGGTGTTTTGTTGTGCTACCGACTTCTGCCTTCCCCATGGCCCTAACACATACAACTGGTCAGTTAGAAGTGCCATGACCTTAAAATATACAAATGATATCAACAAATAAATCAAATAATATGATTTACCCATTTTCTGGAAGTGTGTTGAATAATTCTACCTATTACAGTCTGTGCAAATGTAAGCTTTTGCTCTTTACTCTGCTGAAAAGAGATATTAAATATTTAAAGACCATCTGCAAATCATGTTCTCTCACACTTATTTCAGAATAAAAAAAAGTACTTTCTATAGTTATTTTTAAAAGGACGGTGTGCTGCATCTTATATATACCATATTTTTGAGTTCACTGCAATGCCATTTGTGCTAAAAAAAAAAAAAAAAAAAATCAATGCAATTACAGCATTCATCTGTTTTGCAGAATGATTTATTGACACAAATTCCAAGTCCTGTAACCGATACTGTAAATAAGATCAAGCCAACAGTAGAACATAGTTTCAAATTCTAAAATAAACTAAATTAGAAAAGAGCATTGTGGAAAAGTGGTCTTAAATTCAGAACAGCATTTCTACCTTGTTATATGTGGATATTATTTTATTACTTCAGGTACTATATATTCGCACAGCGCTTTACACATATATTTGTACATTCACATGTGGATATTACTTTTTCATGACTTCATTCCTATTTGTTACACAGAATCTGCAAATAGTGGTCTTGCGGTTGATTATTTAATGGCATTTTTATGCATCTGCTATAGGCATGAACACATAAGATGTGATAAATGTAAAACCCATTAAACAACTCATCACCTTGGATGGAATATTGTGCTGTCAAATTATCTCTAAAGCATACCTAGATTGGCAAGAGTGGTCACTATAGTGAGTTTAATACATGTTGAAGGAGTCCAAGAAATATTGGAATGTGGCCCTCTATGAGCCCATGCACACATTATAGCACTGGTAAGCATCTCTGCTATTCTTATCAAATGGAAAGCTAAGCATCTTATCTGAAGCAGTTCCTTCTGGGGGTTTCATTGTTCCATGACTGGAGATCCACACCATGCGTCCTGGCTCTTTAGTATGCACATTACCATGGAACTTTTCTGTGTATTTAGAGCATATCTGGAGCCAAAAGTAAATCTAGGCAAAGGCATAGGGCCCATGTAATGTCCCGGAAGCTCAGCTACAACCATGCTCCTACAAAAAGCCACTTCTAAAAGGTGTATACACCTGTAGGCAGTTGGTTCCTGGTAGGGCAATGGCAATAGAGACAATGTAAATGTGATGGCTTATCTATGCCTATTGTAATTTGCGTCAATGTTAATCAAAGGGATATTGGGGGTAGCAGAAATCGTATACCTTGCCTAATGTCCCATTCTATCTTAATCTATCTGACTGGGAATATGGGTTGGAGATGATTGAGGGGTGTGGCTTAGCATTGAGGTGCAGCCTAGTCCCACAATGGTGATGGCACAAACAAAAGTGCTGCCTTCAGAGGAAGAAAAAAAAAAGAAAAGGAGGAATAATTTTAGTTCCAAGGTACATTGCTTAACTATTTTCTACTGTAGGTATATAAAATGGCCATCATAATCTGCAAGTCAACACCACTGTTTTTGGCACATCCACAAATAATCCCAGAAGGTATTTTCAAAAATGTCAAAAATTTGCTATTGCAAAATGTCACAGTCAGTATCAGAAAAATAACACAGAATCCCACTGGCATGTTACAATAGGCATGAGGCGTGCTCTTTCCATAAAAAAATATTTTTTGCTGCTAGTCCAGCCACACTGCAAACTTATGAATCATTTTCTAAAGATAAGATCACACAAGTTTTTTTCTTTCCCTTGCTGAAGGCTCAGCCTCTGCTGACCCTAGGCAAAGGCTTACTGTGCCTAAAGTTATGTCTGGTGCAAAATAATCAAGAGACACAAGCTAGTTTGATACAAAATATTTAATTCCATTTTAATTGTTTGATTAGCTACAATGATTTGTATTGGGAAAAGGAGTGTATAAACAGTTCTACTTTTGTTCTAGGTCAATGCCTCCTTGGAAAACAAAAATGAAATGCAGCATAGCAACCTATCATTTTGGTGTATTCTATTGGTGCTTTGGTAGTGTCTTTACACACTGACCTTTCACTCCATGTTGGTAAAAAATAAATAAATGCAAAAGAACTGCAGAGTATGGCATCCAGGTGAATAATGCTTATGTTATTTATTGCTGGCTAGTAAATCAATAGCACAGTGACAGTGATTGATCTGCAGGAGTTCAAACCTAACAATCAGGGCATTGAAGGAGGTGAATTGCATTACTTCACAATGAAAAAACAGTGTGGCATTAAAATAACTTCTTCTGTCTTTATATTCAGTTGAAGTCTAAAAGTAAATGTTTCAATATTGTATAGATGGCTTGATTAGAATACTTAATAAATGGCTCAATAGACAGTGAACTATGGGCAATTAGGGCAGATCCAGCTCACGCAATGCTTCCCCCATTTTCTACAAAATTCTAACATCCTCTATCAGTGGTGTTTAATGCTGGTCCTCAAGGGCTGACAAAAATATATGTTTTTCTTTACTTTTCTCAAATTTCACATACACGACAATATGGGTTATTTGTTTAACCACTTAAGGACCAGGCCTATTTTTCAGACTGTGTTTACAAGTTAAAATAATTACTTTTTTGCTATAAAATTACCAATGTGGGAGCGACTTACATATGCTTTCCCTTCTGGGAGCAAGCTCGGCGGGACAGGGCACTTTTTTAAATGGACATTGTAAAAAAATTAAAGAAATTTGGGATCACGTTTATTCCTATTACAAAAGGGATGTAAACATCACATTTACAATAAAATAATTCTGTGTGGATAGTCTGGGATCAGGTTGGGTTCAACATAGTTATGTTTCTACCAAACTATTTTTTATTATACAGGATTTATATAGCACCAGTTTGCAGTGCTTTACAATATAAAGGGAGAGAGAACAGTTACAATACAATAAAATACAAGAGGGTTAGGCAGTCCCTGCTCACAAGAGCTAAGCGAGGGTGGAGCAAGTGGTACAGAAGGTGCTGTGGGGGATGAGCTGATGGAAGTGATTAAAGCTCAATTAGTTGGGGGTGTGAAAGGCTTCCCTAGATACCTTTTAAGGGATCACCTAAAGGCAGCCAGAAAGACTGAGGTAGAGAGTTCCAGAGGATGGGAGAGGCTCTGGAGAAGTCCTGGAGACGAGCATGAGAAGAGGAGACAAGAGAGCTTGAAAGCAGGAGGTCCTGAGGGGAGCGAAGAGGACAGTTCGGATGATATTTGGAGACAAGATTGATGATATAGCTTGGGGCAGAGTTGAGGATGGCTTTGTATGTTAGTACTTTGAATTTTATTTCACTGGGCAATCAGAAGCCAGTGGAGGAATTGGCAGAGGGGTGGCAGACACCAAGCTGTTGGTAAAGCAGAGTAGTCTGGCAGCAGCATTCATTATTGATTGAAGAGGGGATAGCCTATGGAGAGGTGGGCCTATGAGAAGGCAGTTTCAATAGTTAAGGCGAGAGATAACAAGGGAGTGAATGAGTAGCTTGGTGGTTTCATTTGTTAAAAAGGGGCAAATGTTAGCAATATTACGGAAGTGACTTCTGCAAGCTCTTGACAGTGATTGGATTTGGGGCCAAAAGGATAGGAGGAGACAGAGTCGTATGTAATACAGAAGGAGCACAATGATAGGGGGAGAACCAGAATAGAGCAGAATCTTGGAGGTATTTATTAAGGAATGGGCGGTCAACAATATCAAAGGCCGCAGAGAGGTCTAGTAGTCAGAGTATAGAGTAGTGGGCGTTGGTTTTAGCAGTTACTAAATCATTAGTAAGTTTTAGTAGGGCCGTTTCTGTGGGGTGCTGCAAGCGAAAACCACACTGTTATGGGGTCAAGAAGGTTGTTTTCAGTGAGGTAAGAGACTAAGCAAGGACTTTGAAAGAATAGGTCATTTTTTTTTGACCATATGATCCAAATCTTTAAAAACTTTAAGAAAAATTTTCTAGTTGCTGGGTTCTAAACTGTCAGATGAATGGGTCCGCATTGGGGTATCTCAGTCCGGATAACTCCTGATAGAGAACTCTTTGCTACAGTGTCACTTTAACAGTAGTTACGGTGCTGGAAATGTGTGCATACATACAGTATTTTGTGATTGCGATATCACAGCTCAAATTGTTCTGTCAAAAAATATTGTTCTGTGTATAGACCAGCCTTTTGCTTGTAACCGCACTTAAGTCAACTGTTAAGTAGATTAGGTTGTTTTAGACGTAATCTGACAATATTTAGTCTACGTTTAGGAAGCAAACACCCTATGTTGAATAATATCTGTACATAAGCGATTTATGGATGCAGAATATCGTTTTTAATCTGTTTCCATGCCAAAGCTGTATAGTCCTGCATATAACATCACACTTTAAAGATATCCAGACATTACACAATCCAAAACAACCTTTACATTTTGCTTTTTCACCTAGTACACTCACTCCAGTCTCTTAAATGGCTTTCTGTACATGTACAGAAGCCTGTTTGATACCTCATACTGCAGAATCGTCAAAATGAATCATTACAGTTATAACAGCAAATGATAAGTGCAAATTCGCTCCAAATATAACAGAAAAAAGTGTCTTATATTCTAAATGTTTATTTTTTTCAGAGAATTTTTCCATTTTACTTCACCAGCCAAGCTGTTCAAGAAAAAAAAAAAAAAAGCGGCCTTAGAATGTCTTATTGCTTTGATTACACACATTTGCTGAGCACATTAAAGATCATTCATTTAAAACTGTTTATTTTCACATGAGGCTGAAAGTAAAAGCTGGATTCCCTATTACTGCTTTATCGAGTCGTTTCTAACAGCCGGGACAATATGCGACTATTACATTTCAGCGCTTACAGCACACACAGAAAAAAAGGATTTGTTTTAGTTTATTATTTCTCCTATCATGGGGGCATTGCTGGGAAATCAAGTGCTATTTTACATGGGGGAATATTCCAGCCAATTATTTCCAGCATAACACCAATTACAATGGTGTGGAGAGTGTGTGTGCGCTGCTGCAAGGTTCTTGAAAGTAAGGTTATTAAGTTGAAAAGATGTGAAGACACATCTGCTGGTAACATGACACTTATTTCAGAAAGTGCGCACCATTGGAACAAAAATAGGGTGCTGCTTTAAATAGAGCAAACATTTAAAAAAAAAAAAGGGCCTTTTAAAGAAAAAACACACCTTCAAGATCAAAACAAACTGAAAACAAGCAGAACTTTAGCAAACAGCTCAAACACAGCAGAAACATCGAAGATGAAGTGTTTCACCTGCCAAAAGCGTCTGATGTTCGGTTGATCCAGTCCTGGAATTCACATAACTGCTAGGACAGCATTGCAGCTTCTAGAGTCACTTGCCTGCTCATTGGTCACTAATCCTTGCGTCTGTTCCTAATAGGCTGCCTAAATATTTAGCAGGCAATGTGCGCAATGCAAATAACAGTGCATATCCACCCATTCTTAAGCTGGCTATGCGCTACTAGAATTTCGTTCAAATTTTTTTTTGCTTTAAGAACGTTTGATTTTCTTATGGTTAGTTGGGTCAAATCAATATTAATTTCCAACTGCAGTGACAAGGAACTTGATGGAGCAAGATGGGAAATATTTCTCAAACAAATTTCTAACAGTGCACGTGGTTTTCGTTCAGGAAATAACATTTGTTTCAAAATGGAAGGTTAAAAGCAAAATGACATTTTGAAGTGCTGTCCATTGACATGTCAAGTCATTGAATGTACTGAGAATTTTTACGAATGTTTCTACTAGTGTATGATAAAAATAAGAATGAATTTGTTTAGTACAGTTTTAGGGGTGGGTTATGCAGGTTGCACATGGTGTTTTTCATTTAACAATGTCAAATTGCTATCTTTGTATGATTAACGTTTATTAATCATAATTACACTGCCAAGTAGCTCCTGAGTGGTGTCTTCCCACCAATTCCTTATTTTTATAATATACATTTTTATGTGGTGACATCTTCGTATATTTTAGGTGAGCACTGGTTCTAACAGTAGCTACAGTGCCTTGAAAAAGCATTCATACCCCTTGAAATTTCTCAAATTTTGTCATGTTACAACCAAAATCATAAATGCATTTTATTGGAATTTTATGTGATAGACCAACACAAAGTGGCACATAATTGAAGAAGAAAGCAATAAGATGTCCCGTTTGCAAGCAGCCATGTAGGGGACAAAGCAAACATGTGGAAGAAGGTACTCTCTTTCAACAATGGCTGTTTTTCTTGCCACTCTTCCATAACAGCTTGATTTTTGGAGCGCATGGCTAATAGTTGTCATGTGGACAGATTCTCCTCCCTGAGCTGTGGATCTCTGCAGCTCCTCAAGAGTTACCATGGGCCTCTTGGATGCTTCTCTGATTAATGCCCTTTTTGCCCAGCTTGTCAGTTTAGGTGGACGGCCATGTCTTGGTAGGTTTGCAGTTGTGCCATATTCTTTCCATTTTCAGATGATGGATTGAACAGTGCTCTGTGAGATGTTCAAAACTTGGATTTTTTTTTTTTTTTTATAAACTAGCCCTGCTTCAAACTACTCCACAACTTTATCCTGGTACTGTCTGGTGTTTTCCTTGGCCTTCATGATGCCGTTTGTTCACTAAGGTTCTCTAACAAACCTCTGAGAGCTTCACAGAAAGAACCCCAAAAAAAAAAAAAAAAAAAAAAAAAAATCGCTATTGAACGGGGGCCCTTTGCCGACAACTGAGCTGTGCTAATAACTGCAACTAGATCTATTTGCCATGACTATTTTTGCTCGGTTTCTTATTATCAACCTTTTAAATTATTTGATTCCTTATCTTTAGTCAGGTGAAGTGAAAAAAAAAAATCCTCAGCGTTTTTCCAGACAAAGACCCTCAAAGAAAAAAAAAAAAAAAAAGGACAAGTTTCTGCATGCCATACAATTAACGTAATGGTTAAGTAAGCAGAATGTACTGCACAAAATGTACTTTTTCTTCTTGAAGCAATTTTACATCTATGTAACCTTACCGGCTGGAAAAATAACATCAATAAAATGCTAATGAGATCACGTGCCAAATGCCCAGTAAAGAAGAGAGAATAGACTATAACTCCTACAAGATCAATGAAAAATGAAGCTGGGAAGAAAAAGCCGAGATGAGCTGTAGCTACAAAAGATTCTCCGTGGTGTGACATTCGAGAACTTTAAAGCAATGCTTTTATATTGATTGCAAAGAATAATACTTTGAATATAACATGAACAAGAAAAGAAACAGCTCAATAAACACAGGCGCACAATGCCTAGTGCAGAAAATGACTTATTTAGGTAAAACAAAATCTGGTATTCTCAGGTATATTGTGAAAAACAAGTGGCTTATTATATGACAGGAAAAGCAGTTAATATTATTATGTAAAAATATAACAAAAATATAACAAGAACTGACTTTATTACAGATAGACAAGGGAAATTAGACTGTAGGAAAGGATGGTTAGTCAAACAGATGTCTGGACTAGGGATGAGCTTCGTGTTCGAGTCGAACGTACGTTCAACTCGAACATTGGCTGTTCGGCCGTTCGGCGAATTCCGAACGTTTGGGCCGTTCGCGTCAAAATTCGAGTGACGCGCGCGCGGACCACAATGCACTGCGGTGGCGCAGTGCATTGCTGCCCCATGATTGGCCAAGCATGCACTGTGACCCCGCATGCTTGGCCAATCGCAGCGCCGGCAGCAAGGAGAGCCATGATTGGCCACAGGCATCCTGCCTGTGGCCAATCATAGCTCAGGCTGTGTAGTGCACGCCCCACACTATATAAGGCCGCCTTTGAGGCGGCTTTGTGTAGTGTGTTACTTAGCATCTGAAGCAGTGGGTGTTCTGTGTACCTTCAACACAGTACACACCAATCGTTTTTGGCTGATTTCCTATCTTGCTGCTGTGTAGTGGTTGTTGTCTGTGCCCTGACTGCAGTATACACCACTATATTCACCTCACCTATATAGCTAGTGATCTAGCTTTAACCACTTAACAACTGCCCATTGCCGATTAACGGCTTCAGGGGGGTTGTTTAACTCTGAGAGGCCGTTAATTAACGGCCTCCCAGAATTCTGCTCTCGCGTGCCCCGAGGTGTGCGCACTCGAGAGCATCCGTGACCGCCGGGTCGCATCACGGATCACGGTAAACGGCCGCTCATAGCGACCGTTTAGCACGTGATTGCTCCGTCAAATGACGGAGTGATCACTTGGAAACAAACCGGCGTCATGTTATGACGCCTGTTCCTCCCTCCCCTCTCTGTACCGATCGGTACAGCGGAGGGGAAAGAGATCGGTGTCAGCAGCGATGTGGGCTGCATCTGCAGTGCCCACATCGCTGCTCACCGAATTTAACCCCTCAATTCCCTGCCAATACTCTGCAATACCAGTGCATACTCTGCAGTACCCTGCCATTACTCTGCAGTACCCCGCCATTACTCTGCAGTACCCCGCCATTACTCTGCAGTGCAGTACCCCGCCATTACTCTGCAGTGCAGTACCCTGCCATTACTCTGCAGTGCAGTACCCTGCCATTACTCTGCAGTGCAGTACCCTGCCATTACTCTGCAGTGCAGTACCCTGCCATTACTCTGCAGTGCAGTACCCTGCCATTACTCTGCAGTGCAGTACCCTGCCATTACTCTGCAGTGCAGTACCCTGCCATTACTCTGCAGTGCAGTACCCTGCCATTACTCTGCAGTACCCGCCATTACTCTGCAGTACCCGCCATTACTCTGCAGTACCCGCCATTACTCTGCAGTACCCTGCCATTACTCTGCAGTACCCTGCCATTACTCTGTAGTACCCCCCAATACTCTGCAGTACCCTGCTATTACTCTGTAGTACCCCGCCAATACCCCGCCAATACTCTGTAATACCCTGCCATAAATTGCCATACCCAGCCATACTCGGTGATACCCTAAAATACCCAGCCATAGACGCCCCCCACCCCTCACCGCCCTCCGGTGCTTCTACCAACTCGCCAGTACGATCAAAGCCAGAATCTTTTTTTTATTTTTTATTTCAGGCTTCCCAGCCTAGAGGTGAGATGTGGGGTCATATTGACCCCCCAGATTTCACTGTAAAGAGGACCTGTCACCCCATATTCCTATTACAAGGGATGTTTACATTTCTTGTAATAGGAATAAAAGTGATCAAAAATATATTTTTGGGGAAAAAAATGTCAAACTAACATAAAGTAAAATGAACAATAAAAAAATAAAATAAAAATGAAAGCGCCCATGTCCCCATGTGCTCGCATGTGCCACACATGTGAGGTATCGCCGAGAATGTTAGAGCGAGAGCAATAATTCTAGTCCTAGACCTCCTCTGCAACTCAAAACATGTAACCAGTAAAAAAAAAATTAAAGCGTCGCCTATGGGGATTTTTTAAGTAGCGACGTTTGGCGCCATTCCACGGGCATGTGCAATTTTGAAGAGTGACATGTTTGATATCTATTTACTCAGCATAACTTCATCTTTCACTTTATGCAAACATTGGGCTAACAAGTGGTTAATAATAGAGCTTGCAGTCAGTAGTGTTAGGAGATAGTGCGTGCTGTCTGCGTGCTCTGTACCCAGTACATACCGCTATAATATAGGGCAGGCCCCTACTTTCAAACATCCAACTTACAAACATCTCCTACTTGCAAACGCAAGGAGACAGCAGCAAGTGAGATGAAAAAAGATGGACGACAAAACAAATTATACAGGGGTGATAACCCTTCCCTATGTTTTCCAAAAAGCTTAAAGATAGTTTTTTTGACTGGAGCTACACTTTAAAAATGTACCGGTTGAAAATGACAAACAGATTCAACTTAACACAACAAACCTACACAGTCCCTGTCTTGTTTGCACCGCCTGTATACTGCTGTTCTGAGTATATAGGGCCTGGGGGCCACACGCATTTCCTTTTTTTAATATGGGTACGGGGTTCCCCTTAATATGTGTACAAGACCCAAATAGGCTGGTAATGGGCAGGGAGGGCTACCCATGCCATGTTTCTCAATGATTTTCAACCATATTGCAGGAACCAGATATAACATTAAAACCGCAAGCAGTTTTAAATGGTGTTATTTCCGTTTAATGTCATTTTGTGCAGGGACTGTTCTAAACACGGGAAACACGTGGCACTTCACAGGCATACTACAGACACCCACCAGGCACCATATTTAAAGGAATATTTCACTTTTTTTTTTTCACTTTAATCGTCATTAAAATCAGTGCTCCCGCCAAAACGGCAGTTTTTAAAACTTTTTTTTGCAGTGACCCATGTCCCCTGAGGCAGGAGGCAGGTCCCCAAACCCTTTTTAGGACACTATCTTGCATATTAGCCGTTAAAATTAGCACTTTCCAATTCGAACGTTCGAGTCCCATAGACTTTAATGGGGTTCTAACGTTCGTACCGAACGCGGGGGTCGTTCGCAAGTTCTGGTGCGAACCGAACCGGGGGGGTGTTCGGCTCATCCCTAGTCTGGACAAAATCCTTAGTGTCACAAAGTAAAGATGACAGCAATAATATATAGAGCAGGTGTATAGTGCATTAACGTGATATATTTTGGTTTCTCTTTCGCACAACATGACACTATATTTATCCCAAAATGTATAAGCTTTATCAAGGTAATCTCATTTCAAAAGCATTTTTCAATGTTAAATTTGCAGCTGTCATCAATATCTGATGATGATCAAGACCTGCAATGAAGGCAGGTCTTTTGGAGGGTGACAACATGTTCTTTTCCCCAATTGTTCTCATGCATTGTTACATGGGCTTCCACCAGAGAGTACCATTGTGGCCATTTCAACATACATAATGAAACATGAGGGGGGTGGAGCCAGGAGTGCAAGCGGGGACCCCAGAAAAGGAGAACCATTGCACAAAGCAGGTAAATATAACATAAAAGCTTTACACACACTTTAAGACTGATATTCAAAATTCATGACACTAGCAGAATACATTAAAATCTTTACCAGTGGAAAAAACAGCCCAGGAGTTATTTCCTACTGTGATCTTTCAACGTTATGTTACTTTAGTACACAAGCACTTTAGAAGACCATCCCAAGTCACTGATGTCAGTTTCCCATTATTAATTATGCGAATGCTAACAATGTAGTTCTACTGCTGTGGTGAACAGAAAGCAAAATGCAACATTCTGCTTGTTACTATGTGAAATCATGCCTGGCCAGTGTGAGCATGTGAACTAATAACCTTCAAGACCAAAAAGATGGTCTCCCGGGAAGGGTAGGTGTAGCAAAGCTTACATTCTTGCTCTACCAAATAGCAAAGAGGAACTTTCATCCCCTTTTGTGTGGCTCCATCCCCCTTGAGCGTGTTGACAGATGTGCCAAAGGGCTTTGCCCGAACTTCAGGTCCTAGCAAAGCACTTTCCGCGCACGAGCAAAGATAGTGAAGTTTCGGGGCATCTGTAACTGTCATCTTTCTACATGCACAGGGGAAACTACATGTGGATAGATGTGCTGGTAAACCCATGAGTGCACAGTCAAGACCTTAGTCCCTGCAGCACATTTGCACATACGTCGAATCCTTTAAATAAAAATGTATATCTAAATTATGAGAGGGAGGGGGGAGTAGGCAGAGCAAAGGCAATAAGTGTTTAGGGTGAAGGTCCAGAATGTCCTGTGGAACTAAACAGAAGAAAGAATTTTATGAGATAATCCAGCTCTCAGCCATCTTCACATCATATATAGAAATCATGTGATGAGCAGCTGGTCAATGCAATTAGCAGTTGAGCATAAACACCAGTAGCCACTATATACCTACTCAGTGACGTGGACCATTCAGATAAAGCTGGCTATAGATGGATCAAAATTCAAACATTTCAGCAGGGGCAAATTTATTTTGATCCATCTATGGCTTCTCACATAGACAAGTCAACCTAATCATTGACTTCTCTTAAACCAACTTGTTGGAAACATTTCCACTGATTAATGCTGCCGCTCTGATCAGAGTATTCTGACAGGGGAGGGCTCCCCATTGTCAGAATACAATAACACAGTGAGAAGGATTCCTTCAGTCTGTTGATGTGTGGCTAGCCTAAGATTTTGGAAATTAGAAAACATGGGGATGGCAAGGAAAAAACCTTGACAGAAGTTTAGTGTCTATGCTAACAGCCTAGACACTGTGGTAAGAGGAGGAAACAGTGGATGACCCTGAGCTCCTAATTTTTATGTAGAATGCAACCTATATCATGAAGTAAAAAGTCTTCTTCTGTCTTGGAGAACACAACTGCTGACTAAATTTCAGCAGATGGGAGCACCTCCACTAAAGGGGGGAAATCAATGTCCAACAGCAAGTTCTCTAGAGGAATCAGAGTATCAGAATATTAGGCATCTCTGCATCTGATTCTAAAGAAGGCGGTGGTGGGCGCTTTAAGCCCTTTGCTATTAGGAGGATCTGTTTGAAATTAGCAAAATAATCAAAAAAATGTAATACTTCTGCCAAAAATAGAATGATGAAGTGCAAAAAGCACAATCTTTTCCAGTGCCAAGCTCGACTTCGCACATAGTGAAAATTGGGATAATATGTTAAGATTAACCTCCAACCACAATTTACCTTTTTTGTATAGGTGCCAGATATGCAATATATGCCAAAATGGGGGTTTACCTTAACAAAAAGGAACTACGCAATCACCCAGGAAAAGTCACAGAACTTGGTAGGTGTACCAAGGTGTAACCAGCAGTAATATCTCTGTTCTAGGAACTGCAGTTATGACGGTTATTAACCCATGGCTGCTGTACCACTAGATGGCAGTTAAGTATTGTGGGTGGCACAGTGGTGTAGTGGTTAGCACTCTCGCCTAGCAGTAAGAAGGGTCGCTGGTTCGAATCCCAACCACGACACTACCTGCTTGGAGTTTACATGTTCTCCCTGTGCCTGCGTGGGTTTCCTCCGGGCACTCCGGTTTCCTCCCACAAACCAAAAGACATGCAGATAGGTTAATTGGCTTCTGACCAACAAAAAAATAAAAAATTGTCCCTAGTATATGAATGGATTGTGGGCTCCTTGAGGGTAGGGACCAATGTGAGTGCGTAATGTACAGGGATAGGGACAATTGTAGACACTCAGGTTGAACTGGATGGACTGGTTTCTTTAACCACTTCAGGACCGCCGTATTGCCATTGTACGTCAGCACAATGGCACAGGCAGGCACAATCACGTACATCTACGTGATTGCCTTCCAGCGGGTGGGGGGTCCGATCGGACCCCCTCCCGCTGTTTACGGCGGTCCGATTCGGTCCAGGAGCGCTCCGTGATGAGGGGATGGCTGTTGGTTTTCGGCCACCCCCTCTGGATCGCTCCTGGCCAATGAGAAGCTTCCTCCCCTGTGTATTGTTTACACAGGAAGGAGGAAGTGATGTCATTCTCCTCGGGGCGGTCTTTTTGACCGGACTACGAGGAGAAGACTAAAAGTAAGTGTGCACCAACACTACACTGACATGTAGGTACACACAGGCACACAAACCCCCCCCCGATCCCCCCCCCCCCCCCCCCCCCCCCCCCCCAGTCACAGTGTCACTGATTGCATTGATCATTTCTTTACTGATCAATGCATTCAGTGTCAGTTGTGACAGTAAAAACTGTCAGGACAGTTAGTGTTAGGTCCAGGGTAGCCCCCTATCACCCCCCAATAAAGATTTAACCCCCTGATTGCCCCTAGAGTTAACCCTTTCACCCCCTTTTGCCAGTGTCACTAAGCGATCATTTTTCTGATCGCTGCATGTGTCGCTAGGTAGCTAGTTATTTTTTTAGGTTCACCGCCAGGTTTTTATATCGCTAGGTACCCCGATATACTACCCAATAATGTTTTTAACCCCCTGATTGCCGCTAGTTAACCCTTTCACCCCCTTTTGCCAGTGTCACTAAGCGATAATTTTTCTGAGCGCTGCATCAGTGTCGCTAGGTAGCTAGTTATTTTTTTAGGTTCACCGCCAGGTTTTTATAGCGCTAGGTACCCCGATATACTACCCAATAATGGTTTTAACCCCCTGATTGCTGCTAGTTAACCCTTTCACCCCCTTTCACCAGCGATCACAGTATAAGTGTCACTGGTGACGCTGGTTAGCCAGTTAGTTATTTAGGTTCCCCGTCAGGTTTTTATATAGCGCCAGGGACCCCCATATACTACCTAATAAAAATTTGAACCCCCTGATTGCCCCTAGTTAACCCTTTCACCACTGATCACCGTATAAGTGTTACGGGTGACTCTGGTTAGTTTGTTTTTTATAGCATTTTATATTCAAATCCGGAAGGCAGTGCTTGGTTTTCGGGGTCCCGTACGTGACTAGACTCCCAAAAAGTCCCACACATGTGGTATCCCCGTACTCGGGAGAAGCAGCAGAATGTATTTTGGGGTGTCATTTCACATATGCCCATAGCATGTGTGAGCAATATATCATTTAGTGACAACTTGGTGCAAAAAAAAAAAAAAAGTTTGTAATATTCCCGCAACTTGTGGCAAAATATAAAATATTCCATGGACTCAACATGCCTCTCAGTAAATAGCTTGGGGTGTCTACTTTCCAAAATGGGGTCATTTTGGGGGGTTTTGTGCTATTTTGGCATTTTATGGCCTTCGAAACTGTGATAGGTAGTGAGGAGTTAAATCAAAAATTTGCACCCTTAGAAATCCTGAAGGTGGTGATTGGTTTTCGGGGTGCCGTGCGCGACTAGACTCCCAAAAAGTCCCACACATGTGGTATCCCCATACTCGGGAGAAGTAGCGGAATATATTTTGGGGTGCAATTCCACATATAACCATGGCATGTGTGAGCAATATATCATTTAGTGACAACTTTTTGTAAAAAAAAATTTTTTTTTTTTTTTTTTGTCATTATTCAATCCCTTAGGACAAAAAAAATAAATATTCAATGGGCTCAACATACCCATCAGCAATTTCCTTGGGGTGTCTACTTTCCAAAATGGGGTCATTTGGGGGGGATTTGTACTGCCCTGCCATTTTAGCACCTCAAGAAATGAGATCGGCAGTCATAAATTAAAAGCTGTGTAAATTCCAGAAAATGTACTCTAGTTTGTAGACGCTATAACTTTTGCGCAAACCAAAAAATATACGCTTATTGACATTTTTTTTACTAAAGACATGTGGCTGAATAAATTTTGCCCTCAATGTATGACTAAAATTTAGTTTATTCGATTTTTCTTATAACAAAAAGAAGAAAATATCTTTTTTTTTCAAAATTTTCGCTCTTTTTCCATTTATATCGCAAAAAAAAAAAATCGCAGAGGCAATCAAATACCATCAAAAGAAAGCTCTATTTGTGGGAAGAAAAGGACGCAAATTTCGTTTGGGTGCAATATTGCATGACCGCGCAATTACCAGTTAAAGCAGCGCAGTGCGAAATTGCAAAAAGACCTCTGGTCCTTAAGGTGTTTATTGGTCCGGAGCTGAAGTGGTTATTCAACCTTACTAACTATGAAACTATGAAGCAATACCTTGCTGCACTGGTGTCTGCCACATGATCTGAGAGCTCCTCATCAGCAGCCCTTCCACAAAAAAGGTAAGGAGGACATTGTGTGTGTGCACCCAACCACCTTCCGGAAAAGGGGTCACTAATTCCTATCTGCAGTGGAAAAAAATAAACAATGGGAAGGGCAATAAGCACTGCCCTAGGCACATCAGTGCTTATCCACCAGTGACAAGGCCAAGTCCAGGTCCCCTCATAAAAGTGAATCTCTAGAGAAGGTTCTGTGGAAAACGGAATCAGCACTGGATCGATGACTGGCCTGGCCTAAACCATTATAGGTAATAAACTGGAAACCTGTGCTGTCCAGGATTTCCATATTTGGTCTGAATCTTTCAGTAGATGCAGGTGACTGGAGAAATTTCTGGAAATTCAGGGCTGTCGCAGAAAGAACACCAGTGTAAAACTGGGTAAACCTTTACTTGTTATCTGACTAAAAATTTCAGTGATTTAACTTATCTGACGTGAATCTACAACCACCTGAACGTAGTAGAAAAATCTCCCATCACAAAGCTATAGATTGCATTAAGAGGAGAAAAAAAACATGCATTTATTGTGTGCAGTGGTTCATTCCAAACCTTAATGGCAAAAACAAGAGAAGTGCATATATATATAAATAAAAAATAAATAAAAAAAACACAGCAGAAGATCCAGAAGGAAAATACAGAGCGCTTGTATTCCACTTTATAGCCTTATATAACTATGCATTGTCTATTTCTCCTGGCTGCTATCCCAGCATGCTCCATGTTATGCTATACTAATTTTACAATAATAAACTGTTACACAAGCTCTATGCAGTCATGCATAAAGAGAGCTTGTAGATTGTATTACATCTGATAATCTGGAGAGCTACAGCACACCTTCCCAGCATTAAAACATTGCTAGGTATACATTTATTCCCAGATTCAAATGCGTTCAACACTCAGGATAATTTATTACCAGACACATAATGTTGCTTCTGGCTTGTACAGTTTTGTGTCCATTAAGAGGGAGTTTTGTTTTTCTCCTCTTGCTCAGAATTATGACTGGAAGTTGTAAACGTACTGTACAAATAAAGCATTGTTAGCATAGCACATTATAATACATAATGTCGAGGACAAAAGGTCTTTTCTGTAGAGGGAAGCTGGTCTAGCAAAAACAGAAATTAGTAAAAGGGGCGTTCCGAGCCGCCTGCCAGTCATGGTCGATTTTTGTGATCTCATTTTACTGCTCTTGTGACTGAATCAACAAACTTCATGTTTAACAGATAATTAAAACCGCTTTTTTTTCCCCACTCTGATTTACTATGGAAACGACACAAAGCTTCTTAGAACTGTTTTAAAGGACAAAGACACGCCAAATAGAGAATCAAAGCGTTTACAGACGATGGCTGTAATTTACAATCAATGGTAATTCTGCTTTATTGGTAATTTGTTAAGGTGCAGAGACAGGCGGATCTGTCACCTGAGATCATTAAGTTTTGGGTGGATTGCTATTGTTTCACCCGCTCTATCCCTATTACAAGTGGGTGATACGAGTGTGCATATGTAAGATCCCTATAAGCAGTAGAATGTTCTGATTGAATTGTTAACAATGTGTTCATCTATTAGACCTTTTCTGGACCCCCAGTGAAGTCTTCTTGAGCAAGGTGTTGAATGCCCAGCATGGAAAATTCCTGCCCAATTGCTCCACTTTCACCTGGGGTAGGCTGGCTTGGTGGTGTCCCTTTTCACCATAACAACAAGCATGCATGCTACCACAATTAGAACATTCATGTTTGTATATCTGGTGGAACACCAACACCAGCTAGATTTAGATTGCTAAAGTACAGTACATCTAAAGCCAAAACTTTTTTTTTTTTTTACGTTTTGGTGAAAGTTGGGAAGGTTAAAAGTTGTGTCAAGTTTCTATTGTTGTCTGCGTACCTCCTAGAGAGATTTGCCTTCACCATGTGCCCGGGTGACCATTGCCACTTGGACAGAAAATGAGAGATACAAAATTGTACAGCTGTCACCAGGACAGGAGAAATTTTCCAATGAGGATGCCTGTTCTTTTGGCAACTAAAGCCTTGTACGCACAATCCGATTGTTGGCAGAGCATCAGACGTTTGTCCGAAGGGCGTGTGCCTGGATTTTGTCTTCCATACTAACAGCACACAATTGTCGGCCAACAAACATGAGCATAGTGACGTACTAGACATACTATGTGGAATTTCAGCTCTTGAGCGCCACCCTTTGGGCACCTTCTGCTAATGTCGTGTTTGGTGAGCATCGATTTCGAGCACGCGTGTTTGTACTTTGGTTTTTTGTGTGATGGACTTTTGTACATACGATACAAAAATCTGACAACAGACCGTTGTCTGCCGAAAATTAGCCTGCTAGCCAAAGTTGGGCAACAATTGTCTGAAGGAGCATACTAACAGTTGGATTTTAGGCAGTCTGTCATCACACAATTCCCTGCCGAAAATCAGATCATGTACGAGGCTTAATAAGTAGAAATCTTCCAACAGGGACACCTGCTCAGGGGGCAACTATTTAAGACATGATTTCCCTCACTTTAAAGAGATTTACAGCCTCTTCCTGTTTGTCTCTGGACATTTAGGGACAAATTTAGGGACAAATGTCCTTTTGTCCCTAAAATTAACCAAATAAACAAAATCAAGAGTTGTGACAATTTCCTGAAGCTTAAGATATACTTTAAAGAATTAGGTGCAAATTGCAAAATGGGCCATATACAAGTTTACAAAAACTTAGATAATGCCATAAGCCAGGGAAAGTCATGATTAAAATATTAGGGTATGTCTGCATCTGACTTATACAACCAGGCTCATGAGGGTGAGGAATAGCAGAATATGATAGGTTACTGTGAAGTGCATTCATATATTAATGTGTGTAAAAACCTTAATGGAAATGTACATATAGAAGATCATCAGCACTTAAAGCATTTGTTAACCCAACCCCCCCCCCCCCCCAAAAAAAAAACCTGATCCTGTTCCCTTTTAAGCATGTTATATAGCACAGTGCTTGTGCTGTGTCATTTGGCCCCCTGTATACCCAAAAAAACCTGGCTGATCCTGCCTGGCTATACCCACCCCCTGCAAACAGACCACAATAATCAGGGCTGCTAAGCCCCTGATACAGTGGTTTATTCGCGTGATTCCATCAGCTGCAGCTCTACTGTCTGCAGCTCTACCTGTCTGTGTCCTCTGTCTCCCCCCCCCCCCCCAACGCTCCTCTTTTACCCATCATAAATCTTCTTATTCCCTTGGTATCATTAGAACATCTGTCCCTGTGTAATGTAAAAACTCCACCGATCTGTACCTGTATAAACTGCTCCTGGTGCCCAGCTGATCGTCGCCTCTCTCTCCCCTGCCTCCCCAGCTGACGTCAGCGGGACGGCTCGGCCCCACCCACTGCAGCTGTGAGCTGACACAGAAGAAAGGAGAGCAATCAACTGTGCGCCCGGAGTGGAGCTTAGATTGTTACAAATCGGCAGATTTGTTATATTACACAAGCACAGGGACACATGTTCTTATGATACAGAGGGAATAAGAAGATTATATTACAGTGGCTTAACAACCACTTTAACTCATCGGTCTGCCAACTAATCTTTATGCCTAGCTTTGAAGTTGGCTGCATTTTATGTGAATGTATAATACTTATTCAATAAGTAATATCAATAGATTCAATACCAATCCAACAGTGAGGCGAGCTGAGAATTCATTAAATCCCAATTTATGAGAAAAATAGGATTTTATCTACAGTATATTACACAAACAGGTGAAAACTCAATGTGCTTTATTAAAAAAAAAACAAAAAAAAAAAAAAAAACACAATGATGACCTTTAGGGTTGAAGCACAATGGAATGAATTGAAGTAATGCAAAAACAAAACAGAATTCACAATTTAGCTACTATTTAAAAAACAGACCTAGAGTCAAATATATAATCTCTGGTGTGTAGTGTTTGAAATAAGATCTGTGATGGCCAAAGAGCAGTTCAACTAATAATCCAGAACAGCAGAGGCGTTCTACCTGCCTTTCTACCAGTGGCAATAGGGTTAGGAGCACCACATTGGCTGGTTCTCTGGACCTCCCACTAAGCCCGGCTCTTGCCCACCATGATCCTCCATAAGACTTTAGGCAGTTGAAGGCCGCAGCACATTCCTAGGCTTACCTCTCTGCCCTCCTAGGAAGATTAGGAGGGGGGAAAGAATTAAGGTCAGCTCCATGCCAAGCAAAAAGGGGAGGGAAATGTGCCCAGTATAAACATAATTTCTGTAAAAAGAAGACTATACACTCTGCCACTTTATTAGGTACACCTATTCAATTGCTTAGTAACGCTAATTGCTAATCAGCCAATCACATGGCAGCAACTCAATGCATTTAGGCATCTAGATGTGGTGAAGACGACTTTCTCAATTTCAAACCGAGCATCAAAATGTGGAAGCAGGGGGATTTGAGTGACTTTGAACAAGGCATGGTTATTGGTGCCAGATGGGCTGGTCTGAGTATTTCAAAAACTGCTGATCTACTAGGATTTTCAAGCAAAACCATCGTAGGGTTTCCAGAGAATGGTCTGAAAATGAGAAAATATCCAGTGAGCGGCAATTGTTTGGAGGAAAATGCCTTGTTGATGTCCGAAGACAGAGGAGAATGAGCAGACTGGGTTGATAGAAAGGAAACAGTAATGCAAATAACTAGTTTCAGCCAAGGTATGTAAAATACCATCTCTGAATGAACAGCACATCGAACCTTGAAGCAGATGGGCTACAGCAGCAGCAGACCACACCGTGTGCCACTCCTGTCAGCTAAGAATAGGAAACGGAGGCTACAATTCTCACAGGCTCACCAAAGTTGGGCAATAGAAGATTGGAAAAACATTGCCTGGGCTGAGGAGTCTTGATTTCAGCTGCGATATTCAGATGGTAGGGTCAGAATTAGGCATAAACTACATGAAAGCATGGAGCCACTCTGTCTCGTATCAAGGGTTCACTCTGGTGGTGTAATGGTGTGGGGGATATTTACTTGCCACACTTTGGGCACCTTAGTACCAATTGAGCATTGTTTAAATGCCACGGTATTGTTGCTGACCATTTCTGTCCCTTTATGACAACAGTGTACCCATCTTCTGATGGCTCCTTCCAGCAGGATAATGCACAATGTCACAAAGCTCAAATCTTCTCATCACTGGGTTCTTGAACATGACAATGAGGTCACTGTACTCAAATGGCCTCCACAGTCACCAGATCTCAATCCAATAGAGCACCTTTGGGATGTGGTTGAACGGAAGATTTGCATCATGGATGTGCAGCCGACAAATCTGCAGCAACAGCGTGATGCCATCATGTCAATATAGACCAAACTCTGAGGAATGTTTCCAACACCTTTTTGAATCTATGCCACGAAGAATTAGTTCCAAAGGGGTCCAACACGGTACTAGCAAGTTGTACCTAATAAAGTAGCCAGTGAGAAAATATATATTAAGATTTTTTTCACACACATTTCATCTTTCAGGTAGGTGGGCTTTATCTAAATAGTTCCAAGTTCTACTTGGACCTAAAAAAAAAAAAATGTACATGTGAATGTCCTATAGTTATTGTAAAAACCAGTGCATCTACTTCCCGCTGTCTGTATGTGCACAGTAAAACTCCATAGACCATTAGGGGGCCAAGTCTCTGTGTCTATACTGCACATATATAGGAATGGGGAACCCAGCTCCCCAGCATATAGTGACAGTGCTGCTGAACTCCTCTAGCCCCCAGAGATCCCTGCACATATCTGCAATTAGATCCCAGCACAGAAAGTCTCCATTGCTAAAAACGTATTTGCCACACTCTTTAGTAAACTATGTGTCATAGGAGCCACAAATACATTATCGGTAATAGGGAACATCCTGTGCTGGATGTGATTGCTGATATCAGCAAAGACCACTGACTGCTAGAGGATATCAGAAGCACTGTGACTAAATGCCAAATCTGCTCTGGGTGTCGTTTAAAGTCTTTGGGATAACTTAAAATGCCAATACCTGGTGCATGCGCAGAAGGTAATAGCATTACCATTATGTTGCTAATACACATCGCCAGTATCATCAACATTTTACACCTTGTACAACAGCCATACCCAATGGAAAGTGCATCCAGAGCAGTTCCTACAGCACGAGAGTCTGTTGCAATGGGATAAAGCCTTTTCATTTCTAGCTCCCCCAGCTCACACCTTCTCCTTACCCACCAAATTCTGCTGCCAATTATACACTCTCTGGCTTGGCAGCTTACACCACCAACACCCCCCTGCATGTCCTCTGCTGTTGCTCAGGAGGGCTGCATCTTGCGTTAAAGGGGACAGTTAATTGCAGAGGCACCACTCACCATTGTGCCTGCAACCACCCCCCTCATGCCACAGTGTTAGCATCCTCCTCTAAAACACCACCGTGCCTTTGCTGCCTTATCACCACTCTTTAAATCTTTCATGACTGCACCTTTAATGACAAACCATCCACCCCCCAGCCCCTCCCCCCCAACTGACCTCCTCACCCACCTCTCCTCTAACCACTTGTACACAACCCCTACTCTCACTACTGCACCTGACCATCATCCTCCCAACTGCTCTCACCAACTCTCGCACATGCTTCCACTTCACTCTCCACCACATCAAATGTCAACTTCTGTGTTCAACACCACTAAACCAATGAGCAATTTCATGCTTTCTGCTACTGCAATGGCATGCCCTTCTGCATACAGCTGATTTAACAAATGGGCACACTTTTGCCAGTATGTAGTTAAAAATGTTCCATCGCCAGTTCATCCTTGCAGGTCCAAATGCCCTCAAACGTCTGTGCTCAGCTTTAAAATTCTGTCACGATTGTTCACTGTATGGACACTGTAAATAATTTAGAAGACTGCAGCTCTTAAAACTTACAGCCTTGCTGCTTCTGCATATCACATCGTATTGTCAGTAACTGTCTCACTTTACCTGACCTTTTTTTTTCCCTTTACAGATGGATTAAAAAAAAAAAAAAAAGGTACAGATTTCTAGAAAAATCTTACTCTACAATATCTTCTATTGGATTTTGACATGTAAAAATGTATTTGCATTAAAACGATGTCGTCAGTAAGAGGAAGAGTTTGACTGCATTCTTAACCTAATGAATTTTTGGTCCGTTTACGCATGCTACATCACAGTTATTTATGTTATGTAGCAAATCGGAAACAATATTAATGTCTGTGTGCAGCAAGTAAACTTATGTAATGTTTACATATTTCAGAGCTGCACCATCAGCGAGCGAGGAGAAAATTAAGTCAGATATTTGTGCAATGAAGAATTATTATTTTTTTTCCAGTTGTGAGAAAGAATCAAACAAAACTAACACACATACTCACCTAGATGGCTGCAGCAAGGATTCAAGCTGCAGTTGTCCCCAGCTGGCTCTACACTGAGAACTGAGCAAAGACCACTGGTTGCTCAGTTCTCGGGGCCACCCCTGAGCATAGTACGGTGACCATCAGTCAACCGCTCTGCCTCTCCAGTGCTCACTGGGGCACTGGGTTGTAGAGGGAGCAACTAACAGAGTCATACCGGTGGCATGCTGAGAGACTGAGCCAGCTGCCATTCAGGCATCTGGGTGCATTGCCAACATTGTCGGGATCCCTGCAGAGCCTGGACGAGCTCTGTGACATCAGCCGACAGCGATTTTTAGCCTGCTGTCGGCTGAAACTGGGTCACAGGAGTGCTGAGCTAAGTACCCTCCTGTGACCAACAGAAATATGGCCAAAAGAGCTTTGACTGTTTATAACTTCAATCAAATTTTTATTGCTCCCTGTGTCCCTGTTAAGGAGACTCAAACTATTCATATCAAAGTCACCAGGAATAACTATGAGAGTAAATTGCCACCAGAATGGAAATAAGGGAGATGCTTGTACAACCTGACAACTGAGTAAGGATTTCCCTCAAACTGAGAAAATTTATTTTCTTCCTAGTGAACCTACAGGACCGGAAGTGAAGAGAGTTTGCGAATGGAACCCAGATGGCAAACAAAAAACCGGCAGCAGTTTTATAACAAAAATAAAAGTTTTGGTCTTTAGATATATTTTAATAATAGAAGATATAATTTTTGAATATTTATATTGTTGTATATTGTGACATTTCCCGTCATGTTTCTGATTTTCATGCAGACTTGAGAAGTTACAGAAAGGTCCACTTTAAAAAAAAATATTTTTAAATCTATGTACAGTAGGTTTTGCAAGGTGATCTTGAATGGGTTATTTTGGTAAATGCCCATTATGTTTTTCAAGTCAAGTCAAGTTGCTACAACCAAAATGTTTCACAATTTCCAGCTGTATATAGTAAATATTCCACAATGAGGATTTATCACAGATCTTTTCCAAGAGCATACTGGCACAGAAGGAGCCATACTTGTCCAACTCCTGCACATGAAATATGATCTCAGCTATCCACTATTAGCATTCACAATTTTATTGTTCAAAACACCATTTCATCAGCTAATGTGTAACATTTTAAGCAATTCCTTTAACAGAATTTCACTAAAAGTATGAGACTTTGAACACAAAAGCATGTTGAAAAATTAGTTTTTTAGAAAATATCTCTGGACTTGGCTAATCTTTCCTTCAGCCTTGTCATAAAAAGCAATTTCTTTTACAAAGGATTTATTAATGTATAATCCAACATATCAGGACAGCAATTAGATGGTTACATTGCGTAATAAGCAAACATAAGGCAAAAAGACAAATATTAATAAAAAAAGGAGACGTAAGCAGTGGCATTATGCAGGTTTCAAGCAGATCTTCCCAGGTAAAAAATAAATAAAAAAAAGGGAAGCCCAAAAGCAGCTTTCTGAGGTATAATGGGGGTCATTTCATGCCTGTAAACTTAAATGACCATTAATAGAACCTGACATAGCTAAATAAAAGCATTCATAGTCAATATTCTTCCTATTGGAGAGGATACAACATAAAAAAAAATAGAAAAATAAAAACATAGAAAAAAAAATAGAATATACCTGGCGGTCTGGTAAATATATGAATTTAATGCATAAAGCATAAAAAACAGAAGAGAAAAAGGGGAGAGCAGAAGAAGGAAAGGAGACCTGATAGGAGGAAGAAAGACCAAGGAGAAGGAAAAAGAAAAAGGGAGAAAAGTCCACGGGGTGTGCACCGAAGGAGCTTTAAATCAAGAGAAGCGTACTGTCAAGTCAGGAGGGCTGAGAATAAGTAATCCATGGTTACCATACTCTAATGCCGTGTACACACAATCAGAATTCCGGCCAGAAAAAGACCAATGAGAGCTTTTCATCGGAAAATGTGACCATGTGTATGCTCCATCGGAATTTAGCTGTCCGAATTTGCGCCAGCCAAAAATTGATAGCATGTTCTCAATTTTCCCGACCGATCGTGTGTATGCAATTCCGACACGCCAAAAATCACGCATGCTCAGATTCAACCATGAGACAGAAGCTATTGGCTACTGGCTATTAAACTTCCTTTTTCTAGTCACGTCGTACGTGTTGTACGTCACCGCGTTATAAACTATCGGAATTTGATGTGACCGTGTGTAGGCAAGACAGTTTGAACCAAATTCAGTTGGGAAAACCATCTGAGCTTTTTCCGATGAGAATTCCGATCGTGTGTACGCGCCATAAGAAATATGTCACGCGTATACGAGGGTATGGATGTCACCTTCTCATTCACCATGAGATCGTTCATACAATTGACAGCCTCAAAGCTGAGCGTGGGAGACTTTCATGCCCTTGCAATGGTTAATTTAGGTGCAGTAAATAGGTATAGGACTAGCTGCCATTCTGGGCATAGCAATTCAACAATTGTTTTGCCAAGAAGGGCTTCATAGGGGGTCCCATTTGTGGTCAACGGGGAAAGGGGAAGCTCTGTTTGCCTGCCTCCTCCCACCTCCAGAGCCACATTTGTGTCGTGCAGTTTGCTGCAGCAAACCCAGCCGGAAGTGCGGCTTTTGCCGCAGCTGGCCCATTGAGAAAGCGCCGCACGATTCATTCATGTGCAATAGGTAACCAGCTGTAAAACCACAAAGCTTCACTCCTGATTTCCCTTACCCAAGATGGCGGCGCCAGCACTCGGAAGTCGAATCAAGAATAGGGGACACCGTGGGATCCCTGGACAGGTAAGTGCCCTAATAGAAAAAGTCAGCCGCTACAGTATTTGTAGCTGCTGACTTAATTTTTTGGTGGGGGGAGGGGGGTGGCTGGAGCTCCGCTTTAATGTTGGAAATGCCATAAAACATTAGTTACTCTGCACAATCATACTGAGCATTATTTTTTTTGCATTCCTCCCTTAACAAGGGGTGATCTAGCTTCCAATGATCTCACATCTTGTGGGAATTTCCTAACAAATAAGCAAGTATGTGTTTTAAATCCAGTTTTCTCCATTATTCTTTTCCGGTACTGTATTCCTGTACTTTTATATGCATTTAAAAATCTATAAAATTATTTGAGCAAAAAACATTCTTGCACATTTTTTTATATTAGTTGCACATGAAAAGTCCAAGTGTTTTTGATGTCTGGCAAAACTTATGTCACTATATCCCTACAGTTTAATATAATCATAAATATATTTAATTCATCAACTCAAAGTTGTTTGAGCTCACTTTGGCTTTAGTACTTTGCTTCAAACTGGGCGGCGTCAACAATTCATTACTTACAAAATTGTTATTTTCCACAGTCACCAATTACATTGAAACTTTCAGACTCCACTGTCATTTTCCAGAGCAAGCATGAATCTTACTGGTAGCTGTGCATAAAAACATGACCGAACAGACTCTTTGATGCTTGTGTACTATTGTATAAGAAAGGGTCATCTCTTGACAGAAATGTTTTAATAATTCTAAATAGAGTAGAGAATGGTGATAACCTACGTCATGTTTATTGTCCATGTTGTGGACATTTTGCTTCATTTTCTGTTTGGTCTCCAGAACAGATATGGCTTAGAATTCTTCCAACAGGGACACATACAATAATAAAGGCACTGGTTTTGTGCATATTAGAGAAGTGTATAAACTTATGTCAGGTCTTTATTGCTATTGTTGTCCACTGGCATAATTATAGCCATACCTGGCCATGCAGCAGCTACAGGGGTCTAGGAGTGTAAAGGAGCCTCGTTTAGAAGGCTGTTGAGGCATATAAAAATAAAATGTGTACATGTGAGGATAACAGATATCCAGCACTGTATCATTAGGGGCTCAAGAGGTTTAGTTTTATGATGACCTTGACCTCTTGTGAAGTCTCCAGTGAAGACGAGCCAACATCAAATGCACAGGGGGAGTCATGGTATGGTATGGGTTTCTTGCTTTCTCTATGCAGCAATCAGCATTTGTTTTTCTGCTGTAAAGGCTGCTGGGCGTCTAAGCAGTACAGTCTGGTCCTCCACCCCATTTGGGAGAAGATATAGTACATTCAGAGCTTCAGAGAAATTAACACTCCATATCTAACACAGTCTTTCTGAACCCCAGTGTGTCCTTTGACTCAAATAGGTCTGCTGAAGCTTGTAGTCCTGTAAAACCCTTAGCCTAAGGAAATTTGTATTCGGGTTATACAGTAATAGTGTGCAGGAGCGCAAACAATAGTTTCATAAAATAATATTTTGATGATGAAAATATTTAACATTGCTGTTACATCTATACTTTTTTTCACTTTACTGACTACAAAACCACAACTGTCAGTACTTGCTAACTGTGACGGTGTAAGGGTAAAGAACTTATACCAAGATCTTAAACCACTGAAAGACTGGTAAGCTACCGATGCTGGGGAAGGGAGGGGAGGGGGAAGGGAGTGTGTTGCACAGTAATAAAAACCGGACCAAATGAACTAACCCCTTTTCTGCTCTACTCAAAACAGATTTTATTTTTTATTTTTTAACCTGGCAGGGGGCTTTAATGTACCTGAAGAGAGCTCAGGACTAAATGAACTCTTCTATAGTTTTTTCTGGCAGAGATGCCTAGATCACCATCTATTCTTTTCACAATTTGGCTGAGTTTGAGGCTGGGAAGCTAATGTACTGATCTTCTAAATCCTAAAGCCAGAATAATTTGTTGTGTGTACTGGAGCCAAGCAGCACCTATATTATGACTGATTACTTTACCACCAATACATATTATATGTATGTTTGATATATGTATTCCCATAGCAAAGCCATTGCAAAATGATGCTTAGTCTGCATTATCACTAAGTACAGCACAGTCCGAACACTTGCATTATACACACAGAATATAAAATAAAAATTTATTTTACATTTTTACATACTGTACAACCATTTAGTTGTCACTTGTTAGAAGAAAATGGAATGTCTAATTTAAATGTCAATTAGCACATTTTCTGACAAGTGCACCGAAATATACCGATCTAGATTTAACACTATTTATAATCAAATGTAATTCTTTGGCTGGTTTTTACACGAAATCACTTTGTATAAAGAGCATTCAAACAGCTATGAATATAACATTTCTACATGCTAGAGGTTAACCCAGATTCATTATCTGATGCATGTTTGAATTGTATTTCACTTAACACCATGGAACACATACAACGGGTAAATTAAGCATGGAACACGTCATCATTTTTCTAGGTAAATACATTTCTAAAGGTCCTATTGACATGAAATGTTCACCATATGTCACCAACAACCCATATAATCCATATATACAAAGAAACCAAAAAAAATAAAAAATAAGTTCAGAAATTAAGTTATGTGTAATAAAATGGAGTGACACAGGGAAAAAGTACTGAACACATGAAGAAAGGGAGCTGCAAAAATCAATGGAAAGCCAAGACACCAGCTGAAATCCATCAGTAATTAGAAAGCAATCCTGCCCCCTGTCAGTGCAAATATCAGCTGGTTCAGTCTCAACTGATGACCAATATAAAAGGTGTCTCATTACTAAGGTGTCATACAAGAAATCTCATGATGGGTAAAAGCAAAGAGCTCTCAAGACACTTACAACTTTATTGTTGCAAAACATACTGATAGCATTGGTTACTGAAGGATTTCTAAACTTCTGACTGTTCCAGTGAGTACTGTTGGAGCCATATTCCAGAAGTGGAAAGAACATAATTTCACCATAAACCAGCCACGACCAGGTGCCCCTCGCAAGTTTTGACAGAGGAGTGAAATTATCAGAAGAGTTGTTTAAGAGCCAAGGACCACTTGTGGAGAGCTTCAGAAAGACCTGTAATTAGCAGTTACAACTGTCTCGAATAAAACAATAAGTAATGCACTCAGCCGCCATGGCCCGTATGTACACTCACCACGCAAGACTCCATTGCTGAGGAAAAAGCATGTTGAAGCTCATTTAAAGTTTGCTGCACAACATTTAGACAAGCCTATGAAATACTGGGAGAATATAGTTTGGTCAGATGAGACCAAAATTGAACTCTTTGGATGCAATAATACACACCATGTTTGGAGGTCAAATGGCACTGTACATCACCTCAAAAAAAAAAAAAAAAATCTTAATAAAAATCTGCCGCCATCTGCCAAGATGAAATTGAAATGAGGGCGGACATTTCGGCAAGACAATGATCCAAACACAAATCCAAGGAAACTCACAATTGGTTTGAAAGAAAGAAAATAAAGCTGCTAGAATGACCCAACCAATCACCCAACTTGAATCCAATAGAAAATCTATGGAATTTACTAAAGATCAGAGTTCATAGAATTTGAAGACTGAAGACTATGTGGAAGAATGGGCCAAAATCACACCTGAGCAATGCATGTGACTAGTTTCTCCATACAGGAGGCGTCTTGAAGCTGTCATTACCAAAGGATTTTGTATGAAGCATTAAATAAATTTCAGTTAGCGTGTTCAATAGTTTTTCCCATCTCATTCGTTTTTATTATACATAATTTCTGAACTTGTTTTGGTTTCTTTGTATTTATGAATTTTGTATGGGTTGTTACCGACATGGTGACAATTTCATGTCAATAGCACCTTTAGAAATATATTTACCTAGAAAAATGGTGACATGTTCAATACTTATTTTACCCGCTGTATATGTTCCATGATGTTTCCAGTACCATGCCATGATAGAATATCATGTCATGGGTCACTATTCTGCAAACTCCCATGGAGGGGCAGGCAAATACAAATAGAACCTAGTCACTGTGCACCAACATGAATAATAGGGTGAGCAGAAGCAGTAACAAACCATATATGCATCTGCTTGGGGGGGGGGGGGGGGATTCCTGTGAATACCAAACCAGGGTTCTTGTCCTAAGCTCAGGCCATGGGGGCATTTAGGTGATGTGCCATGTTAAGCAGACCAGAGAAGAATTTTCTGCTTGCAAAAATAAATTAAGTACCAATTTGGTTGGTTCATTTCAATGGGCAGGAGCTCCTTCACTGCCCCAAAGGTGCATTTTTTTAACATCCTGCCAGCGCAGCTGCCCAATGTGAAAGTTTTTCAGGAGCTTTACAGGTGCTATTTTTAGCCCAAAAGGGCCTGAAAAATGCCCCAGGGTGAATAGGGTCTTAGAGTACTGTTGCTAAAATATACCCCAAAGATTTCAGAAAGAATAATGTAAATAAGAATTCTGCTTTTTCAAAAAAAGGGATTCTGAGAAAGGTATATAAAAACAAATTTATAACAGTAAAATGTAAGGGACTGCAGGAGTTCCATTATGGATCATGAAGCAAAGTAAGTAGTATGTGTGTTGTAGTTTACATAATTCTTCAAATCCAAATAGCCATTATTACGCAGTAAACAGGATATCATGTTTTATGGTTACTCCTGCTAAGTGTTCTTTTGAGAGACTGTGGGGTTGATTTACTAAAAGTGTAAAGACTGTGCACTTTGCAAGTGGGGAGAAAGCACAAGCGCTGGGTACTCGGAGGCCTGAAGGAGCACATGCTCCATAAACACGTTGCATACGACATCACATCAAATCCAGAAAAAAGATTTCACGATTGGCTGCCTGTGCATGCCACGGCTCCAGAAAGTGTCGGGAATCCATTGGCAGCATCCCTCTGAGTACCCAGCCGCAGAGGCCACCCTAACACACCACTCCACTGATGCGGATGATCTGCAGTGCTCAATGCTCTTGATGATTTTCTTTGTGAGTAAGACTCTTATTAAAATCCATATACGCTACACTTAGCATGGCGCTTGTGCTTTCTCCCCACTTGCCTTTAGTAAATCAACCCCTATGTTTTTATAGAAATATTTTTATTGAATGATTACAAGTTTATAATGTTTTTATTTTTATCATTTTATTACCCTATAAATTATTTATCTTACAGACCTTTAACAGGGTGCTTTCATTAAACGTAGGTGGCAGGACATGACACTAGGCCTTCAACTGAGAGGCCCAACACTGTCTTTTAGCTTGTTAACTGTTGCTTTCCAGCAAAACAATCCACATGGGTCTGTATAAGCTAGGAAAGGGAAAGTAGAGTGTGTAGCCTACTCATAATGATCAGCTGTCTGCTTACAGTTTGAATCTCTAGAATGCCACCTGCTTGTGAGATACTCTTAAGTGTGATTACAAAGTTAAAAAAAAATCAGGACATAAATATTTTCATATCTACAAGCCATGCACATCCAAACATTTTTTATTAGCTTTAATTTTTTCTGCTGGCCTTAAAGATGAAACCCGACCTTAATTCAGGCACAACAGGCTGTATCAGGGCGCACATTCCTTAGTGACTGAAAAAGCAGATTGAAAAAGAAGCCCAGTTGACTGTCATTAACTACTACTAGCTAATAAAAAAAAAAAAAAAAACTATTGCTTTAATGCACATGTGATTTATGATGGTTATGAAGTTGTTACATTCTACTGCATTTGAACATTATGCTTTTCTTAAAGCCTAGATTTGGGACAAGCAAATATTACCTAAATAAAATTTTGAAAAGCTACACTATAAATGATGTATAGTTATGTCCATAGAACCCACATGGTGCCAGGATGGTCAAGGAAAATGTAAATGCTATAGCCACTAGTTGATGAACATCAGTGTATGTTCTTGAACTTCAAAAAAAAGTGCCCGATCACTGTAGATGTAGATTGTGCTTACCAAATGGCAAGCATTAAAGGCAATTGGCTTAACCCAGCCTAGGCCTTTAAGCTTGCAGATGTCCACAATACAGATGTAAATTGAGTAGAGCTGTATACCAAGTCCGTCCCAATGTCCATGCACTCTCATGAATTGCTCAGGAGAAAGAGAAGGACTACTTTCAATGCCCAACCTATGCCAGGATGGTCATGACCAGAAGCACTTGCTAATGAAGCAAAGCTTAGGCTTGCAGTCCCGCATCCCAGGTCCGACCAGGGCAAAGAATGCCACCAGGGTTCCCTCCTTGGTGGTTAAACGGGATGTGCAAACAATGGACGTGTATCTTATAGTCCAACACCCAGAGCTCTTCTCACTCAGGTTCCTTCCCGAGTCTTAAAACCAGATTACCTAAATGCAAGAGCCATGCATATTCTTACTTAAATCACTGAGTACTTTGTGTATTTCAGATCTGTGCAGCAAACCAGCGCAAAACTTTGCCTTCCCGCAAGAGCTTCCTGTAATAAAGACCGGGCATTTCTGTTCTCCCTCGTTGTGCAGAGTAACTAGTCTGGTCTCCGCCTCATCCTGTAGTTTACCGCAGGCAGGTTGTAGAGTTTAGGGCCTGCTCAGTCCCTCCAACAGCTCTGCCCTCTGCACAGGCTATGTGCAGCACAGTGATAATATGACTTTTGTATGCTAAAGCATTTGGGGCACACAAAGTGACTTTTTGTGGAGCTACTAAGGAATATATTTAAAGTGGTTCTTTACCCTAAAGGGGAAGTTCCGCTAATCTGATCCCTCCCTCCCTCCGGTGCCACAATCGGCACCTTTCAGGGGGGAGGGGGGTGCAGTTACCTGGATAATCCAGGTATCTGCACCCACTTCCGGGCAGACCGCCGCAGACCCCCGCAGACGCCCCGCCCCCCTGTTGTGTTCTGGGAAACACACAGTTCCCAGGACACAACGGGGGACCAGAAGAGACACGCAGCGTGGCTCGCGCATGCGCAGTAGGGAACCGGGCAGTGAAGCTGCAATGTTTCACTTCCCGATTCCCTGACAGAGGATGGCAGCGGTGGCAGCAGCGAGACGAGCGATCGCTCGTCATCTGCCGCCGACATGGCTGGACCCTGGGACAGGTAAGTGTGATTTTAATAAAAGTCAGCAGCTGCAATATTAGTAGCTGCTGGCTTTTAATATTTTTTTTTTTAGGTGCAGAACCACTTTAAATTCAAATGTCTGTGCCCAATGTTCAGCTATCATTTTCTGATCATTATATTTTATCTCCGCTAGAAATATATTACCAAAACTGATAACATTCTAATATTTCTATGCAATGTAAGCATTTTCTAATGTTTTGTCCATTGCCCAAAATGAATAGATAAAAATACAGCCTACATGTTTAGGTGTTTTTCTTGACTAAAGGATCCCATACATTAAAAGTAAATAGCCATAGAGTGGTTGGGCAAATGGAGACTTCAATTAAATGCTGAGGATGGCTGCCAATTATCTATTCCCTACAAACCATAATGAGAAAATACTGCTCAAGTGGCTAGAAAGGCCTAGCAGATGCAGAGTACCACTTTGGAGTATCATTTTTAGTAAATAAAAAAAAAAAAGAATTAAAATAACAAAAACACACTCAAATTACATCTACATTGGACTGCTCATTAAAGTGGAATTTAAATTGTGTGCAGATAATATAAAAACACTATTGTGACAAAAGCAAAATAGCTTTAAAGACATGTTTAAAAGAATAAAGAGTAAAAAATGCATCTAAAATGTATTTCTACAGAACTGCAAATATCAAAACAAACAAACCAAAATAAACATACTGTAGATTGATCTTTTCCAATCCTGTTCATTTAAATAGTCCTATATACAAGAACAGGTGAATGCAATTTTATAAAATCTGAATATATTGTTTGATTTATAAAGACATCTACCTACACTTATTTTAACGTGTATAAACACAAAACAATATATCTGCCCCATATGCATCTTATGAGTAATAACACAAACAGATCACATATTGTTATAATTTATTGCAGAATAAAATGTAAAATAAATACACCATAGGCTTCACTGACCAAGAGTTAGCTTACTCTACTCCTTAGCGTAGCTCATTTTTTTTTTCCCCCATTTCACATGACCAGCCATTTAACTGCTTACTTGGGCTGCTCACTCCTATGATGCAAATAAACTTAAAAATATAAAGTCAGCATAGGATTAAAGGATATCTGAAATCCAACTAGCACTTACACCAGTTAACCACTTTAATAAAAAATAAGTTTGAAGAGACCATTATAGCAATAGCTGGCCTATGGCATCATGTGAGAGCTCTTATGCTCTGATTAATTGTTTCATTCATGCAACAGAAACTCCTGAAGTTATGTTGCAAACACAGCAGCTCCTAAGTAATGAATTAGGCGAATTATGACACAAAAATATAACTGAATCATGGAAAGACAAATTAAAGCTGCTGTCCAAAATTAATGTTGATGAGGTTTGTTAAAAAATATAAAATACATCATAAATTGCTGAAGCAATATAATGGGAAAAAAAGGGGGTGACTATCTGTGGAAACATTTCTCCCTTATATTTTTTGCTATGGTGCAGAAGTAAGCGTTCCCTTCCTAATGTGTTTATTTACATAAATTTGCACACACAACTTAACCAATTTAAGTCTCCAATGGCAGCACCAAGGTGATAGTTTAGAGGGGGTATGATTTGTTTTTGTGTGCTTAGATCCTGGTGTTCTGATTATTTAAAAACATTTCTCGAGGGATTTGACAACAAAATCTCTACACTCTATTTTCTAGGTTTCTTCAACATTCATGGCCAACATGGCTCACGTTTCATTAAATTTGTTTACTTTATACTTATTTCACATTATGGAGACTCCAGGGACAAAATTCTGGAAAGGGTTGAATAGGGAAAGGGGGTACAGGGCTCACATGAGAGGCCAGTGGGCAATTTAAAATGAATATAAGCATTTTGCTTTGTCAAATTTGGCAAATGTTCAGCTCAACAAATATTCCGTTTTTTTTTTTTGCCAACTGACATATCACTGGACCCATTGGACATTCACCACATTTTTAAAGCTTGACCTCTAAATTAAATCTCTTTTGCTGTTGTTTCCCAAGTTCTGAAGTGCAAAAGTGATCTCAGCAATGTCCACCATACTATACTAACGCAAATAGCACATCCACTGGCCCTAAGCAATTTTAAAGCCCAGGACCGGCATAATTTCAAGCATTGGATAAATGGTTTTCACAGTGATTCACTATAATTCCTATAGAACAAAAAACATCTTTACACTCAGAAGTTGAGCATGCCTAAGATTTTAGCCTAAAATTGTCCTCTGCATGTCCCATCTGGAGAGATTAATGTTGGAACTACGAGGGACCCCCTAGCAACAGGCATTTAGAGATTGCACCATTTTCTGAACCGGAGCGAGGACATGCCGGCGGTGATCGGTGCCCAGGACTGGCCTTGCATCGGTGGAGTTATCTGTGCAATGAGCGATGTTATTTCTTTTTACCCATATGGCTGCTGAGCTACACAAGGATCCTTATACCAGTTTCATGATTGGAAAGATCTTGCTCCAGAGTATTGTTTGGGAGGATTTGTAGAGCAGAGTGGTGTCATTACATGTGCATTATCATTGCACTGATGGTAAGGGTCTGTCGTGTTGGGTGAAGGTGATGGGACCCCTACTGTCTTCATATCTGCTGGATGAGGTGAAGGCATATCAGCTGTTGATTCATTGAACTCATTCTTACTTTTCTGGACTTTCATGCATTATGTATTAATACATGTTAATGAATTTTTAATTTTTTTTATTTTTTACAATGTTAGAACAAGTAAGACAGAATTCAGGTTTAAAGAATACAGAAAAGCAAGAATGTGTCAGGTTTCTATTGTTGTCTGAGTCCCCAATGGGGACAGGCACCCACTGTCGTGTTTCTGGTGACCATTGTCACTTGCAATTAAAATGAGGGTAAATCTAAACTTTTGAACGGTCACCAGAATGGGAATAGAAGGGAAATTGTTTAATGTAAACACTTGTTTTGGTGACAACAAGAGGGAATTTTTTTAATCTTGCATAATATTCCTCTTACTTCCGGCTGTGTCCTCGGGGCAGGAAGTGAAGGCAAATGTCCCTAAAAGGACAGAGATGGCAAAATAAAAAATCTCTTCCTTACGCTACACAAAACTAAAAAAAAAAAAAAAAAAAAAAATATTTTGGCTTTAGATATACTTTAAAACAAACTATTATTTCTGGAGGACAAGAAATCAAACCTACATCAGTGTTTCTTGCTACATATCACTCTTTGAAAGCCTGTTTGCATTTTGCAATCTTTAAAACATAACTTGCATTACACTTTGTCTGCTTAGCTTTAGTCTTCCGCTCAGTCACATAAATATCAGAGTATGTTTACAAAACTTTGTCGACTTGTATGCGCAAGCTCTTCTAAATAAACAGATGCCCTAGTGTGATGCCTGAAATACTCGCCTTTTCAAAGCTGCTTCAAGAACACTAAGTATTTCCCCATATGTTTCACATTTTAATGTTTCAACAAATGAATAACATGTTTGGGAAGGCAAAAAAGTGAGGCCAATATGTATCCAAATCTTTTTTTTTTTTTTTTCCCATAACGTAATAACATCTGTGGAAATAAAAAGAATTTTTATTCCCTCAATCACTATATTTACGCATATTATCAGTTGAAAAGAACTTACAGCTAATTGTCTTAAAAAGGCTTTATGCTTTGTGAAACGGAACAAGGCTTTCTAAGACATTTCTAATTACATTGAGAAAGTACAAGAGTGATACTGTAATGCATATTGTTACAGATTCATGTGACAAGACTCATGATCTTGCTTATGCGACACAAACTGCTCATTAACACACATCATGGCCAGATGTAAAATGCAAAGCTTTGAAAGGTTGCCAGCCTGCAGGTTTCAGCGTATTGCACTCTGACCTTTTAACTCCTGATGCTAGTCTTGGTTGGGTGTCTGACATTTCAAGCTCAAATATCTCTAATCAACATTTATGGGACGGATAATAAAACTGAAGCACTCACATGTGCTTTTGACATACAGTACACATCTTCAGGTTTATAATTCACCTATAAACATAATTAAATGGTGTCAATATATCTGTGTAAAGGCTAATCTCATTAGGTTCCCCTTTCTGTATCCTTAAAGTAATTCATGAAAGACACAGTGGCTGTAATTGCTGGCCTCCTTAAAAACGGTAGTTGGTTGATTTTGATCCTGACCCACTGTCTAGTGCTGTCTGAGTCACTGCTCTTGAACAAGTATGCAGAGCAGTAAAATAATTCCTTATTTGCTTTCTTGTTTTGAGTCCGTGACTCGAGGCATTGAAGACAGAGGCTCAGCATGACAGCAGGGCAATGAGCTAGGAGAGTTCAGCGGAGGCCCCTTCTATGGTTCTCTCATAATAGGTTCCAATTTAAGGCTACATTCATAAAACAAGAAAGAGACTGCGCTCTTTTGAATCACGTAAAAATATGTAGTAGCTTGAGAGATATTTATAACTACTTCAGGGAAAAATGTATAACTACTATGCAAACCATTTTGGTTATGAAAATTACCTTTATCATTTCAACGTACAGCCATAGGAACAGTACATGTCAGTAAGTATTCATGGTACCTTTACCCTCATCCACTAATTGTTCCACAACTTTTTACAGAAGTTTGCACAGAGCTTAAGGCTAAGGAAGGAAGCACTGGTGCATGGAATATGGCTTTTCAGCAATGTAGCAAGCATCACATTTGGATTCTTATTGTATTTGGCCATATGTGCCCAAGATCATGCCATTTCATACCCTAGTTATCACTTGCAACCCATTAGTAGGGGTCATGTGATGATGTACATGTGGCCACTGTAAAATATAGTTTTCTACTATTATACAGTACCTTTTTTTGTTACTATATATGTAGCGATTATCTATGACTAAAATAAACCTAACAAACAATCTGTCATCCTAATGGCAGTGTATGGGAAAAGTTGTGCTATAGACGATGATATAAAGCAGGGTAAATGAATAGTAGTGGTTTAAATTATACATGTACTGTTAAAAGGGTTGCATGATGATGTATTATGAAAAAGTTTACGGCAATTTTTTTTAGTAATTACTGTATGAATTACCATGTACATTTCAGCATACATTCAATATTAAAATGACAAACTCTGGTTTAAAATATAACCTTGTTTTCAAGTATGTATTGTTAACTTTAAAAAAGGTACCTTTTGACCCAACTTCCTGTTAGAGGATGGCTATGCTCATTCTCCATAGTTCCAATGTATATAGGAATGTAGCCACCCTCACTTGCTCGCTACCGTGATGGACTATAAACTATAGGATTCGCAGTGTGCAAAAAGCAGTGCACATGACCACAATTCACGTGCACTGATCAATCCAAACAAAGTGGGAAAAAGTGGTTTGGAAGCACATGCAGCATGTTACAAGTAGGCAAAAAAATACAAGAGAAAATTGAATAAAAAAATTTGATTACAAGGTCATTAAGCAGTGGATGTGTATGGATTACTTTTGGAGAATGATATTGTTTCGTATCACTTTAAGCTTTGATTGTTGTATCATATATTCAGAATTGTAGACTCTCCCTTTAGCGGTTATCCCATATTTATATACTACTGACCAACTGATGAGAGAAGGCAGTCAATCAATATTACCCCAATACTACACTTTCAAATAGGTTAAAGAGGAAGTAAACCCTAATGGGTTTACTTTCTCTTTGATTCCCTGCAAAGGTAAAGCATAATGGACTACTATGCATCACATAGTAGTCCATTATGTGTCACTTACTTGACACAGGAGCCAGCGAAGTCACCGATGTCCCCTTGTGTATGGAGCCTCCATCTTCTTGGTGGGTCTCGCTGCTCTGGCACTGTCATTGGACGGAGCCGCGATGACGTCACTCCTGCTCATGCGGACGGGAGCCGCCACTCGCGGCATATGGCCGTTGACAGTGGCGCGCTCAGTGCGTCCGCGCGCCGTAGACAGCAGTGCCTGTCTTTTGGCAAATATCTCCTAAACCGTGTAGGTATAGGAGATATATATTGGACCTACAGGTAAGCCTTAATCTAGGCTTACCTGTAAGTCAAAGTGGTAAGGGTTTACAACCACTTTAAAGTGAGATTAGACTCATCAGGTGCTCACAGAGAGGAAGTATTGGGAAATTTATTTGATGCCCCTCTGTGCTTGTCACTGTTGGATCACTCAGCTCCCGGTTGAACTATGGTTTACCATCCCCCGATATACTTAATCCCAATTACTATTTATTATTTTTATTTTATTTTTTACTTGTTCTCTACTACTACACTATATTACTGCAGGTAAGAGGGATAGGATCATAGGTGTTGCTCCCTCTCTTTCCTACATCAAATAATTTTTTTAATTTTTTTATTTTTTAACCCATTATTAATTTCTTGCATACAATTTATTTTAGATACTCCCAACCAGCTGCTCCTGATGAGTGGATATAAGTCCATGAAACGCGTCGAGCTTTTAACCCCTGCTGCTATATCACAGTATCCATAGTTCTTATCATGGGTCCTACTAAAGGGCGGAGACATTGATGTTTTTTTTTTTTTTTTTTTTTATTATTCATTTACTTTTTATTACAATTTGTTCATTATGGCCGTGTCGATTCTGGGTGTACTGCTGCTATTTATGATTCATTATTTATCTTTACATATGATATATCATTTATTGTGTTATTATATTTATTATTACTATTATTATTATATACTGTATGATATAAAATTATGTTCGTGAGATATTATATGAATTATATTTTACTTAATATACTGGTGATTTAATTTAATTATATGGTAAAGTACTGTATCTGCATCAAGTATTACTATATTTTTTAATTATTTACTGATTGATCTCAATTAAATATCTGATGAATTTATTGCTTTATGCCCATTATTGCCACGTCAGAACATTACTTATATTATATATCAATGTCTCAGCCAACCCTGAGTGCTGTATTTCATATAAAGTCCCCCTGTCCCCTATGTTCCCCTAGCTTCTCTCCCCCTTGTCCATGTATAGATTAGGGATGGAGACCTCTGTGCGGGATGCCTAAGGTCTCATATAAAGTCCCAACTTTGTTCTCCTTGTATTTCAATGAATTTGGGATGGAAATACACACTCACTTACATTTGTCACCATATGGATTACTGTATGATATGCATCAAGAGCCATATATATATTTCAGTTCTTGGTAATACTGGGATGGTCTTCCCTCTTGTGGCTTTTATTTTTGTATCCATCAATACCCGGGGGTTTGGTCTGTGTCTACTTCCGGGAGCTGCGACGCGCACCGCGTCATTCCCCCACTCCCTCGTCTCCATGACTGCGGGGCTGGGGGCGTGTACTCGCTGTGCGTCGGCGCCACGCCTACACGCCCGCGCGATTGACGCGATTGTGGTCACCGTGCGGACGTGCTAATTCCATCTTTCGCGTACCGTATGGAGAGGGGTTTGGGTGTCTACAAATAGGCGGTATTTCGCCTGTATGTGGCTGCCTCCTCCCCCACAGTGCGGTACTACGTGGCGTTGGTGCTGACTATTGTAGGCTGGCAGGTCAGGTTTTCCCTCTTTTTCCATCACTCATCCAGAGACCTCTAACTATTCACGGTGCCACTTTCACTTTCACCTCATTTATCCTAATTATTAGGCAAACTCACTCTGGTCTTTTTGGAGCACGTCTTTCCCTCCTCTGGCACACTTGAACTTTCTGTATATCAGACCTTTTTCACTTAAGCACTCCATCACACGTTTATTTCCCCTCCTACATCCCCCCCCCTTTGCTTATTGTATTAATTTTGTATTACTTTACCCATATACTTACTACATTATATGTTATTATTTATTACAGTATATCTTCATGATGTATATCGAATACTATAGCATTGGAATGGGGATTTTGCCTATACACTCCTCTCCTCTTTGTCCCCTGGATGCATCTGTCCTGCTGCCGCATTCGTCACTACCTCAGCTCCCGGTTGAACTATGGTTTACCATCCCCCGATATACTTAATCCCAATTACTATTTATTATTTTTATTTTATTTTTTACTTGTTCTCTACTACTACACTATATTACTGCAGGTAAGAGGGATAGGATCATAGGTGTTGCTCCCTCTCTTTCCTACATCAAATAATTTTTTTAATTTTTTTATTTTTTAACCCATTATTAATTTCTTGCATACAATTTATTTTAGATACTCCCAACCAGCTGCTCCTGATGAGTGGATATAAGTCCATGAAACGCGTCGAGCTTTTAACCCCTGCTGCTATATCACAGTATCCATAGTTCTTATCATGGGTCCTACTAAAGGGCGGAGACATTGATGTTTTTTTTTTTTTTTTTTTTTTTATTATTCATTTACTTTTTATTACAATTTGTTCATTATGGCCGTGTCGATTCTGGGTGTACTGCTGCTATTTATGATTCATTATTTATCTTTACATATGATATATCATTTATTGTGTTATTATATTTATTATTACTATTATTATTATATACTGTATGATATAAAATTATGTTCGTGAGATATTATATGAATTATATTTTACTTAATATACTGGTGATTTAATTTAATTATATGGTAAAGTACTGTATCTGCATCAAGTATTACTATATTTTTTAATTATTTACTGATTGATCTCAATTAAATATCTGATGAATTTATTGCTTTATGCCCATTATTGCCACGTCAGAACATTACTTATATTATATATCAATGTCTCAGCCAACCCTGAGTGCTGTATTTCATATAAAGTCCCCCTGTCCCCTATGTTCCCCTAGCTTCTCTCCCCCTTGTCCATGTATAGATTAGGGATGGAGACCTCTGTGCGGGATGCCTAAGGTCTCATATAAAGTCCCAACTTTGTTCTCCTTGTATTTCACTGTTGGATCACTGTCTCTGATCACATAGTACGTAAAGAGAATCCTTCTAGTATGGACACAGACCGTGATAAAAGTATTCCCACATGGTGGGATTTCCTCCCATTGTCATTTCACTTCAAATTTACACTTTATTATGGTTTTGAGAATTAAAATATAAAGAACATAATGCAAAAAAAAACAAAAAAAAAAAAAACTGAAGAGGAGGAACCATGACCCAGTGAAATACATTGCACAGCAGCAGATTTAGAAAAAAAACTACAAGATTTAGACTCCTAATAGTATTCATATATATGTCTGAAAAAAAATAAAAATAAAAAAAAAGCTAAATATTCAATACCAAAACACACAACAAAAATAGGAAAAAAAACACATGTAAAATGACATAGTCCTTTAATCAGGAAGTGATTATGTACGCAAACACCACTTTGGACACCTTAACCTAAATAGTAGAAAGTAGAGGACACGTGTGTGGTATTAAAACAACTTGTACTGTACCTAAAAGCAAGTTAGGCAATGAAAGCACTTAAAACAAAAAAAAAAAATATTGCTTTGTATAATGAAAAAAACATTTTGTTGTGAAATAACTGCATGAATTATGTTCTAGCACATAAGAAAGCTTTTATGTTTATTACTACACTTGTGTTAACCTTTCTTTCGTTTGCTTTTTTTTTTTATGTCCCTTGCAGCGTGCTCATTCATTTATATAAAGTGTTGTATACAATTAAATTTTGTTTGTATGGCAGTACAACATATTGACAGCAGTACAGTACAATTTAGCACAATGGAGCAGAAACTAGTGATACTAATCCATTTAAATGGGCATTATGCCTGATGGATATTGCTCACAGTTACTCAGTTCATTCTCATAGAACATCCATCTGGATAACTCATGTTCAATATATAGACTGGGTTGGGATGACTCATGTATGCAATGAGTTCCACATTTTGTATGCACATCTTTCAGTCTCCTCTCTGGATCTATCAACACATCAATGAACTGTAAAAAGTTAATGGCATGGGTCTGTAACTTCCAATATTGTTTTATACTTTGCTCATTTTCCCATATGGTGGGTCATATGTGTTTATTTTTTACAGCACTTGAAAGCGAAGGGGGCAACGTAAAATATAGCTAGATGACCCTCACTGCAAGTGCATGTTAATATAGCAAAAGTAAACATTGTTCAAATATTGGACAATTTTAATGTAACCATTCCAAGGCCGGATTCTCACTAATAAAAAAAAAATCAAACAACTATACTAAAGGTGACTTCAAATAAAATAACCTATTATAATCATTACACTAAATAGTTTTATTCAAAGTCACCCTTTATATAGTTATTTGATTTTTTTATCATTTATTGTAAAATACTATTATAGATGTGTTACTATGCAGCTGTTCAATCGGATCAAAAGACATTTTTTATCATTTTTAAGTTTTTTTTATAATCATGCCCAATTTGTTTTATTGTATTTAATATACTTTTTAGCTCGCTGACCGCTGTGCTATAGGTACACTTGTGCCATGCTATGACAGCTATACATGTTGGAAATTGGATTACAGCCAAAAAAAGTTGGCCAGTATTGCCCTGTTTGGACGACTGGCCATGCCCAGTCTCTGTACTGATTGCATTTTTTTTTTTTATTCCGTCCAGACAGTATACATTTTCCCCTCTAGAAAGGGGTGGGTTAGCCTGAAAGAGGTGGGGTTTTAAAAACACATAGCAGCTTGTCCCCTTCCCGATTTGTTCTCTTGCCAACTCTGAGAGCAAGTGTGAGAGCTGAAGTCGCTGACGGATATATACCTCCACACGGCGGGTCTGAGCTTATCTCCACAGCTGTCTTCTTATCCCTTGTGATGGCTGACTGCTTGATTGGATATCCACATCCGCCCTGTGTGCAGCTAGCAAGATACTTTTACGTAAGTGTATCTGAATAAAGTGTTATTTGCTTTTACTATCACACTGACCCATGCGCCCTTTTTCTGCTGTTTTTGTTTGTCTGAGGGAACTCCCATTTCCTGCTGAGGAGCTGCCGGTGACTGTGTGTGCAATCCCCATCCATCCTGTAGACTTCTCCTTGATATCCCTTACTACTATGAACTTTATGGACGAATTCCTATTAATTCATTTTGGGTGTATCTTGTTGTTTTTCCCCTCCCTGTTTCAGATCCCTTATGGTCCCCCTTAGGCCTCACACTGGGGAGCTTTGCAGGCGCTACAGCACTAAAAATAGTGCCTGCAACGTGCCCTGAAAGAGCTGCTCCTGTGTCTCCAATGTGAATGCCCCGAGAGCTTTCACACTGGAGCTGGGCGCTGGCAGGACCCAAAAAAAGTCTTGCTAGTAGCATCTTTGGAGCGGTGTGTATACCGCTCCTCCACCCCTCCTGCCCATTGAAATCAATGGGCAACGTGACTATACCGCCGGCAAAGCACTGCTGCAGCAGTGCTTTGCGGGTGGTTTTAACCCTCTCTCGGGCGCTAGCAGGGGGGGTAAAAGCTCCCCGCTAGCAGCCAAATAAGACCGTGAAATTTACGGTAAAGCACTGTTAAAAATATTGCCGCTTTACCGCTGATGCACCCACCGCCCCAGTGTGAAAAGGGACTTATAGCTGCCAGTGAGCGCTGACTCACACACTACCCGCTAGTTCTGTGTGATATATTGCTTATATAGATAACACATTCATATAAATTATATCTAGTTACAGCCCTCTTTCTCTTTTTGATTGGCTAACTTGATTAACTCTTTACATCCTGCAAAAACAGACACCTGGCAAGTGTAGTAGAGTTATAATTCAGGGATGTACAATTCATATCGCCCACGCCTGGGAAGTGCAGTTCCGGTTGTTGAGCAGGTCGTTTTTTTTTTGTTTTTTTTTGTTTTTGTTTTTTTAATTTAGCACTGCTGCTTGTCAAATGAAAGCATTTGGGTGGCTGAGCTGCTGCCCATATGCATTCCACATAACCTGATAAAAGGCCCCTCCATGCACCCCAGCTATAAATCCCGGGCACCACTTGCCCAGGACTGGCATAGCAGGTGCTGCCTGGTAGAGGGGAGGGAGGAGAGAGGAGACACATCTGCTTCCCACGGGGGTACTTGTGCATGCTCAATCTTGAGGCAGGCCGTTTGCATCTAGCCACACACAGAATCACAGGTTCTGAATGAGAGCTCTCAGCCAAGCCTGTGAGCCCAGAGCAGGAAAAAAAAGCTGCACTGGACTGAGATCAGGTTCAGGTGAGTAGAGGGGGCTGTGGGGATGCCACTATTAAAAGTTTTTTTTTACCTTAATGCAGAGAATGCACAAAAAGGTAAAGAAAACTTACCTTTAGAACCACTTTAACCTACCAAAGGATGTAACAAGTGCAGGGTCTGGCCAACATATTTCTCTAGTAAACAAACTATTTAGATACCAGCATTTTAATTCCAATACCAAAAAAGATTGCAAAAGTAGAAATGTGGTCCTACAAATATTAGAACACTCAATTTTTTGTGCTGTTATAATACAGCAAAACAGCAGTGCATTCATTTGTGGTGGGACTACAAAAAGAAAGAGCTGTTTTTTAAAGACCAAAAGGAAGCATTAAAGAGGAAGTAAACCCTGATGGGTGTTACTTCCTCTTTCATTCCCTGCAAAGGCAAAGCATAATGGACTACTATGCATCGCATAGTAGTTCATTATGTGTCACTTACCTGACACAGGAGCCAGTGATGTCACCGCTATCCCCTGTAGTCCGGCGCATCCATCTTTTTGGTGGGGTCTCGCAGCTTTGCCGCTGTCATTCGGCGGAGCCGCGATGACGTCACTCCCGCGCATGCGCACAGGAGCAGACACGCGCGGCAGCTCCGTTGTTGGAAATGCCGCGCTCAGTGCGCGCCGCTGTCTACGGCGCATGCGCCGTAGACAGCGGTGCCTGTCTTCGGGCAAATATCTCCTAAACCGTATAGGTTTAGGAGATATTTCTTGGACCTACAGGTAAGCCTTAATCTAGGCTTACCTGTAGGTCAAAGTGGTTTGTAAGGGTTTACAACCACCTTAAAATGCCAGTTTTGCAATATTTACCTACTTTATTAAAGGTTTTGGGCCAATATTGTCCTCAATTGAAAAAAAAAAAAAAAGATGTGCGATTATATATTGTAATTTTATATCATGTATATATTACACATAGTGCATAAGTAGTTTGCTTCAACCACCTTGTCTCTTATTGAAACTTTGGACAAAGTAGTATGAAATAAGGGGGAGAGAGCAGAGAGACTCTGCGCTGACTTATTTGTGTGTATACATTTAAACTTGAGCTCTTAAGATCTGGAAATACCTTTTCTTCTTTTCTTTTTAACTAAGTGGATATCTTTTTTTTATTTTATTTTTTTCTTATTAATAGGTGGTAAACTGTAAAACCTAAAAAGTAAAGCCCAAAAGTGCTACCTGCTGGCTAGAAATTAGAATAAAATATTTATTTGCACCACTTCATAATAACCTGACTTTTCTTTTTTCACGTTATTTTTTTGTTCTGACTATAGAAAAAAAGAATACATATAAAACCACAATGCATGGTCTTGCCACCTGCATTTTAAACATTGTTTTGTTTCACAAACAAGTTTATTATTATTTGTATGAATAGTTTCATGAATCAGCAAGGGTGCTCTAGCAAATGTATTATAAAATGAAGTACTGCTTGAACCGCAACAAAACAGTAGAGGACCTGTTGACACCATTAAACATGAATACTCTGCCCAATATGCCATTATGTAAAATTATATTTGTTTTTATTGACAGACAGCCTCAAGTTCTGACATGGATTGCATGACTTGGTATGCATGGTAATAGTCTTTAACCAGTTCTGACAGGTCCCCTAAGGCGCAATGTGTCTTGTGACTACATTCAGACTGTTCCTCCCCATGGAACGGCACAGGAATAAAATAGGATATCTAACATGGTTATCAGTTCAAAAGCTATTAAGGAATTCCGCCCTAAAAAGTATTTAAGAGTGAGCCAAACTGAGCTAATAAATGGTCTTAAAATATAATAAATAAATAAATTTAGGTAAACAGAAAATCCAAACGTTACATGCAATGTTATACAAATATGGAGTCATTTTATTATATATCCTACGAATAATTGTTGCTCAAAAAGCCCACAACCAGAATTTGTATAATGACATGACACATCTTATAACACTGCCTAGGGGCAGTAAATCTGAAATAAAGTTAAAATTTGCTCTTACTATGGTGAGAGACTGATTTACTAAGACCCCTTTCACACAGGGACCCTTATGCTACACACGTGAAAACCGCCTCCCATTTATTCTTCACACCCGCGCGGTGGGCTTGCAGGACGTTATGAAAAGTCCAGCAAGCAGCACCCTTGGGTGGGTTTGGGAGCGCTGTATTTAGTGCTCCCAAAACACCCCGCCCTTTGGAATGAATGGGCAGTGCTTCAGAAGCGCAACACGTGAGTTTTAAACCCCTTGTTTGGGATTAAAAGCGTCTCACTAACAGCCGAAAAGTGCAGTTTAAACAGCAGTAAAGCGCTGCTAAAATGAGTGCTGCTTTAGCACTAACACTCCCACAGCCCCAGTGTGAAAGGGGTCTAAAATTGGCGAGTGCAAAATCTGGTACAGCTGTGCATGGCAGTCAGCTTCTAACTTCAGCTTGTTCAATTAAGCTTTGACAAACCTGGATGCTGATTGGTTTCTATGCAGTCTTGTTTTGTCATCCAGACGTTGGGCTTTCTGAAAATGGTGCTGAGAATGTTTACACATGTATGGTTGTGTGAATCAGGACAAGGCTTGGGTAAATAAGTGGGAGGTCAAAGCAAAACTACAGGCAACCTGCTAAACAAACAGATGATCTACATGTTTCTTGCTTTGCATGTCAAATAGTTTGTAGATCTCTGCAGCCAGAAATTTACACACATTTTCCACACTGCAAGACAGGTGACACGCAGTTGCTGATTGAACAATTCATCATTCTTGTTCAGTAATTCAGTTTGCCATTCTCCTTGGGCAGGCAAGCAGCATTGTCACCACTGTCCAGTTAGCAGAAAGTTGACACAACTAAACCAAAAGTAGTAGCGTGATCTTTCTGACCAGTATAGCTATGTGTACTTACAAGATCGGCAAGCCAAATTGCAAATCCTTTGGCAGATAAAACAGTAAATATGTATTTTACCTGTGTATTTAGCCGTTTGCCTTGAGTTCTATTTTCTTTGTGTCCTTAATGTGCATGAGAAAATATTAGGAACTATGAACTTGCCCAGCCTACCAGAACTAATAGTGAGCTAGCCCTATTTTGTGTACATTTACTGAACTGCTGATAATAATAATTCATTACAGGTATTCCCATTTCCAGATAATTTTTCATGTTCATTGGCTCTGTATTTCATTTCATGGCAGCATATCTGCCACTGTTGTACATCATTCAGGCTTAAATTCATACTAAGGAGAAAAAAATTGTAATTTAAACATAGACTGACATAAGGCATGATAAACAACCACTGGAAAATATTACAATGCTTTCTCTCTCTTGCTCCCTTTTGAGTGGAATTAAGAATAACTATTGAGCTATATCCTAACATAAACCACTTCTCTTTTCCATCGTACTGGCTTCAGGAATGTTGGCGCTGGAAAAGCTGAGGTTCCTGCTCTGTTCTTGACTGCTGTTTATCCATAGGTTAACCATTTCCTTGCATTAAAGTGGAATCCCAGCTTACCCCTTACTAATCTCAAAACTGTCCCCACCCCCCACCCCCAACACCAATGCTAACTAAATGTAAAAATTGTGCATATACTTAATTATTTTCAGCCAGCCCTGGACTGGTCCCATCATCTCCCTTGTGTAACCTGCGGCAGCTGCAGGGAAGAGGAGAGAGCACTCAATGGCTAGCTATGCCTAGAGTGGTGACATTACTCATAGGCTCCTATAGCCCATCCGTTATTGCCACTCCTTCCTCTCCCCTGCAGCGGATTCATCTGACAGGACCAAAAGCGTCTTGAAAGTAGGCAAGTATATACATCTTTCTTCCACAGGTTAGTAAGCATAGGTGTTAGGAGGCGGGAGGGGACAGTTTTATGAGTAGTTAAAGTTAAGTTGGAATTCCAATTTAGGCATTTATTGTACATTATACACCATGTTGGGATACAAATGACTTGTGTGTATTGATGGATATTTTTTATCATGTATGCACTCCTCATTATGGGGACCCATAATGAAGATGATGTGTAGGAGATGAATATGTGGCTGTAGCAAGAGACTCCAGACCTGAACAAACATTAAAGCTCCATTATTTGCATTTTGGGATTTCATAGTTTGCTTCCTAATGGGATTTAGGCAAGCAGACAAGTTTCGTTCCCAAGATTTTAGTGGTGTATGCACCATGCCAAGAATAGCTAGGGAGTTGTAAAACGGATAATTTTTTCAAATCTTCCCTACATAGTAAAATACTCAGCGAGGGAAAACAGAATGAACAGGCTGCATGTAATCTGATTTAACATTAGCTTAACACACAGCAAGGCGATCTCTGTTTCTCTCACCTTACACAGATGTCCTCTACAGCTCCTCTTCTTTCCCTGTAAATCTGTTACAAGGTATAACAAGCCAATAACAACAGATGGAAGGAGCTTAACAAAAAAATAAGTTCTGATAATTAAAACATCTCTGGAAAGGTCAACCCTTTGAAAACTACTGAAAGTGTTTTCATATTTTGTGAAATCCAGTTGCCACTTACATGCACATTCACAGTCTAAAATACTCAAAACTGATTTTTTATTTATTTTTATTTTTTTTGGATGTTCATAGTTTTTGTTCCAGTCAGTATTTCTTCTACAGATATTGGTAGTGCTTTATAAATACACTAGGAAGCACCAATGTAACAAATACTCACATTTTAGAGTACAGGAAAACATATGTTCATGTCAAATGAGTGAAAATTCTCTACATTCATGGTAGTTTAAAAATTTGGTAAAGATTTCAGATACATTAATAGCAATGTTACAAAAAGGATAGCTAAAACAATATAGAAAGTATGAAAGATTGTCTAGAATGAATTCATAAATAAACTTGTTTCTAAAACAATGTTTTCAAAAAATCTGCGCACACACTATGGATTACAGACAAGTCATTTCAAACATAAGCTAATGGCTTCTCATACTGGTAAGGGCTCAAATTATTTGGAATTATCTCCAACCAACAGTCACTGGCAGGGCCGGCCCAAGACATTGTGCTGCCTAGGCCCAATAATGAAATGCTGGCCCCTCCCAAAAAAAAAAAAAATCACTCCCACCAAAAGCCCCGACATACATTATTTTATATCATAACTAAAATTACATTTATCAGAAAATCTGATTAAAAATGCCATAAATCTATTCACTATTTTGTAGATGCTATAACTTTTATGCAAACCAATCAATATACGCCTGTTGTGATTTTTTTTAACCAAAAATATGTAGCAAAATAAAATATTGGCCTAAACTGATGAAGACATTTTTTTAAGCCAATATCTATAGGAGGGGTTTCCACCATCCAATATGTCTTATTTTAAGTTTAATGTGTATTATATGTGAAGTTGCGTATCAGAGACCAGTATTGTCGTAATATTGAAGCCTATAGAAATTTTCATAAATGAGAAGATTCCACCATTATTGTTAAGTTTTTGATCAGTAAGTTACGGCTGCACTTTTTTTTTGTGGCGTGGGAACACATAACAGTGCTTAACGGCAGGCCTTTTACTGACACTTTTATTTTACCTCCAGTAGTTTATTGTAAATAGTAGTGTGGCGATTACCCATTATACTAAAGATCAACATGTGGAATAAACCTCAACAGATTTCAGTTGTGCCCACCCCAGGCTGACCCCCCCCCCCCCATGGACAATGTGCCTGGCTCCCGAGTTCATCACCCCATCTCTGCACTCAGTGCACTAATTGGCACTGATTGACACTAACAGAGGAGAGGGAGTTTCACACTGAGCCGATATTGACGCTTAGTGAAACTGTGTGTGAAACTGACATGTAATGTAACTGCATGCAGAGAGGGACAAGCTGTCAAAACTCAGTGGCTCTGTCAAGGGTGGGCTGGACCCAGGGTGGGCGGGACCCAGCAGCTATCAAACACCAGCCAATGAATGGGCTGCTTAAGAAAGGAGTGTGGCCTCCCCATGCACCCGCTAAACACGCTGGGCAGAGTCCAACGCCAGATTTTGCACTCTCTAGTATTAGTAAATCAACCTTAATGTATTTTGCACTGCCTTATTAAAAAAATATTATTAGTCTAAATATCCTGCCATCGATAACCTGCTTTTCCAATGATCGTCCTATGATATAGTAAGTGGATTGAAAATCTATGCTAATTTATTGGGTCATTTTTTTATTTACAGATAATATAAATCTGGACATCCATTTGAAAGTGGATATAGGCAACCAAAATAGTCATAACAGGATGTCTTAGATTCTAGTGACTACTGTATTAAAGCCTACAGCATAGCAACTGATACTGACGTCTAATGAAATCAATGCACCTAAAATTTACAAATAAATGTAACATTATCTTCAAAATTCTAGTTCCTCAAATTATTTAATTCTGCTTATAGAAAATAGGAAGTTGTGTAAAAAAATGTTTTTACTTCTCATTTGCTTTAATCATACAGTACAACATTTAAAATTAAACTTCCCAAACCCACATTAAATTAGCTGGTAAAACTAAAGCAAATGGTATTGAGGAAGATCTACCAACATGTTGCTATATCTTAAAACCACACAAAAATGCCTGGCTGTATTATATTCCAGACTGGTCATGAGAATATAGAAAATGGCCCATAATGTCAATGGAAGATGAGTGACACCCACATAAATCTCCCCCCCCCCCCCCCGGTTATGCATATTCAGCACATTCAAAACTAAAATGCAGACATTCCAAATGAGGCAGTGTGTCAATAACCATGCCCACATTTGGAAAGCTCCACCTTTTCAGAAGACTAAAAATTGCCCCTCAATCTCAATAAGCCTACAAATGGACCAATCTCGGTTTAAACTGTTGTACAAGAAAACACACTGTAGAATGTTATTCCAAGAACTTTTCAATTTGATTTGGTGATCAGGAAAGAATGTTCTCTGTTGGAGATAATTGGACTAGGTTTTAAAATAGGTTTTGCATTCTTATGGATCAACTGTGGGGGTTTAGGGCTTTTAGGACACAAAAGGGGTTTTATTTGCATTTTATTTTTGTCTTTTGGTTGAATTCAAAGGACACTTTATTTTTTTTTATTTTTTTTTTTTTTTTTTTTAACAACCCAATGATGTAAGTTGATCATACACGAGTAAAATGTATTCCTGTCAAATGGCAACATCTAAAAACGGTTAGTGGTCAGCAATGCTTTGGGGAAACTTCTGAGACTATTTTCAGAATATGTGTAATCGTTTTATTATAGTGAATCTTTGGCTAGGCCATTCATATTTCACAGCAGAAGCACTAATGACATTGATCCATCAGCAGCTCAGTTGCAGAGAGAAAGATTTAATTGATTTCAATGCTTCTGCTGTGAACGTTGAGGGTGAACTGCTCCATAGTGCCTGCGTCTTCAGACAGGCTTGATATCGGGAAGTGCAGAAACTGGTGCATAACAACAAGTTGCCCCCTAAATACGAGTGTAACATGTTACTAAAGTTAAAACTTAGCCTTTGTATAACAATCACAACGGACTTGTCTTACATGCTTTGCAGTATAAGGTCTAGGTCCGTTTTAATAAATACACAACCTAAATATAGCTAGTGATGCTTAAAAGGACAGATGCTCCTTCAGCAACGTGGACAGATTTATTGGCTGGCTAACGGAAATAGTTGGAAGGGGGCATGCCAGCTTTCAACAAAAAGTGCCCAGGGTAGCAATATACACTGGCCATGACTATGATGTTGCCACTGTGCCGGATTGGTAACCTAAAACTGGTGCTTGCATGGTGTTGCCACATTGATCAATTGTTTTAAAATAGATCCAAGTCTTTTACAGACCAGATATAGTTTGTTTGCACCAAACAATTGCTTTTGTTTAATAAATCTCATCTCAATGCTGCTAATCTGTTCCAGCATCTTTTGGCCACTTAGGGCCGGTTCACACTGCGAGCCGCGGCGAGGCGTCTCCGACTTCCTCGCCGCGACTTGCAGGGGGGGTCAGGGGCGACTTGCAGAGGACTTCTGCATAGAAGTCAATGCAAGTCGCCCCCGAAGTCGCCCCGAAGTAGTACAGGAACCTTTTTTCTGAGTCGGAGCGACTCGAGTCGCTCCTCTCAGAACGGTTCCATTGTACTCAATGGGGACGACTTGCGGGAGCGAGGCGAGGCGAGCCGTGTCGCCTCGCCTCGCGCCGCAGTGTGAACCGGCCCTTACTGTATACATGCACTCACTCCACCAAGTGCCCATCACTGGACAGACTGAAAACATTTGAAACCTCTCTGCATTCAGCCAGTCATTACACAAATATTGTGAATTATTTAGTCTTGCCGTAATGCAGTTTGTTTTATATAGCTTTTGTTATACAAAAAAACGACATGTTAAACTCTAATATTGCATTATTATTTGTCCAAGTTCAAAAGTTAAAGCTTGTATGAGATTTCAGTAATTGGGTTTAAATATTTTTTAACTATTGAACTTGGAAAAATAATGCAATATCAGCGTTTTTTTTTTTTATATACAAAAAAATTGTTAAAGGTATATATAAAAACAAACTGCATTAGGGCAAAACCCAATTATTCACAAACAATATTTGTGTAATGACTGGCTGAATGCAAAAGTAGCAAATATTTATCTTTAGCAGTATTGGAAAAAAAGCAATTAAGAGCTGACATATTAAAACTGAAGTATTCACATAACAGAAACAATTATATTAGTCACACAAACAAGGCAGTTCTGCTTCCTGCCCCCATTTATGCTCTATATAGCATACCACTCACACATTGGGATTATATTTGTCAGCTGGCAAAATTGATTGTTGAGAGGCACCTGGGATTCATTAATAATTTGCATTTTAGTAGGATAAAGAGCATCATGGAAATATCCCATCAGGAATTCAAGACATTTCCTGCTGTCCTTTTCTTTTGTTTAAGACAAATGCAAAAATAAAATACTAATTTAAAAACTTAAATGTGTGGCTATTTTTTTTAACAAAACTAGTCTTGAAATCATATCTGTGTTTGTGTAAGGGAAACTAAAGGACAGTGAATTGCCATTCTGTTACGTTATATAAAATTGACTTGAAATATCTCGGTTTGATCAGATGTCTTGGAGCTCAGAGGAAGACCCCAGATCTCTCCAAAAACGAGGACCTGTTACGGCACGTGCTATCACAAGGAATGTTAATACCTTCTGATAGCAATACAGTTGAGTCAATAAAGTAAAAAAAAAAAAAAATGTAAATTAAATAAAATATTTTTTAAAGCTCCTCACCCCACTGTGCTCACACACAATGCGCATCACGCCAAAAGCGTCACAGCAAGAGCAATAGTTACAGCACTAGACCTCCTGTGCAACTCTAAACAGGTAAACCATTTTTTTACCGATGGAGATTTTTAGATTCTGTAGCTTGGCGTCATTCCACAGGCATGTGCAATTTTAAAGCGCGATACTTTAAGTATCCATTTACTCGCTGTAACATATTTTATATTTTTTCCAATCAATTGGGTATTATATTGTGTTTGTGTGCATTGAAATTCATTAACCACTTACCAATTGCCACGCGTCGAAGTACGCCCCTTTTTTTGAAGAGGGATATCTGAGTAATGGCAGCAGCTGTTGCCACAACCGAGGTATCCATCTTTTCAGGCGGTGGTTGAGTAAACGATAATGGTGGTCTCTGCGGCAGATTCGCCACAAGATCACTGTTATTGGCGGTGGGAGAGGGGTGCCCCCCTCCCACCGGAGCCATCAGCAGCGGGGTTTGGGTCCTATCCGTGGCTGGGTATGGAGACGAGTGAGGCTAAGATGGCCCCAACCCATCTCCATACCATAGCAGGGCGGAAGAGATGTCAAAACGTCAATTCCACCCATACGTCTTAAAGGCACTTCTTTTATGTCATTTTTTCAAATGACAATTTATTTTTATTTTTTTATTGCATTTAAGTTCAAATAGGAGATCTTTTTGACCCCACATCTCATATTTAAGAGGACCTGTCATGCTTTTTTTAGTTTTTTATTTTTATTTATTTTTTTATAAAAAAAAAAACTGTAAAAATAAAACACAAAAATACAGACGAGCTTGCGCGCAGAAGCAAACGCATATGTGAGTAGCGCCCGCATATGAAAACGGTGGTCAAACCACACATGTGAGGTAGCGCCACGATCATTAGAGTGAGAGCAATAATTATAGCCCCAGACCTCCTCTGTAGCTCAAAAAAAGCTACCTGTAGAATTTTTTAAACGTCGCCTATGGATATTTTTAAAGTTTGACGCCATTCCACGAGCGGGCGCAATTTTGAAGCGCGACATGTTGAGTATCAATTTACTCGGCATAACATTATATTTCACAATTTAAAAAAATTGGGCTAACTCTACTGTTTTTTTTATTCTAAAAAGCGCAAATACGGTGTGACAAAGTATTGTATTGACCACCATTTTATTTTCTAGGGTTTTTTTGAAAGAAAAATGGATAATGTTTGGGGGTTCTAAGTAATTTTCGAGCAAAAAAACATGTTTTTACCTTGCAAACAAGGCCTGGTCCTTAAGTGGTTAAAGTGTATTTTTTCCTGAAAAAGCTGCATTTGAAAAACTGCTGCGCAAATATCGGGGATGTAAAAATACCCACCATTTTATGGTCCAAGGCCTCGGTTTTAAAAAATATATAATGTTTGGGGGTTTTAAGAATGCTGATTTTTACATGTAGGAGAGGAATGTCGGAATTGGCCTGGACTGGAACTGGTTAAACTCTCAAAAATATTTAACATATTGCAACCCCTAGATCTAGTGATTGCATTTATTTGGGCTTTATTTTTACCCGATAAGCCTGTCAATAACACACTTTTTTTTGTGCTAGGCTTGCTATGTTCACTCCTATATGGGGGGGGGGGATTTACTAACGCTAATATACTCAGAATCTGGTGCAGCTGTGCACAGTCGCCAATCAGCTTCTAACTTCAGCTTGTTCAATTAAGATTTGACAATAAAACTTGGCAGCCGATTTGTTTCTATGCAGAGCTGCACCAGATTTTGCACAGTCCAGTTTTAGCAATAACCCCATATATATATGGAGGTATTCATAGTTGTCACCCATGCGGGCCATGTCTTCCTCTATTCAACTCTTGCTGGTGAAATTAGTAATTTAAAGATTGTATCGTTTAAAATTCAGGTCAGTTCACAGGAAGTGACGTGGACATTTTCAGGCAAGAGCAACTATTTTCTGTACTTATCAGTCCAAAGATAAAGAAAGAAAACAAATGCAGCCACCACATCTAAGCTCTATAAAGCTGCAGCATAGTATAGCTTTATTTTTGAGCTTCAATATTCTTTAATTCTAACTTGAAAGGCTCTCTTAGGACTTGCCATTTGAAAAAAAAAAAAATTAAAAAAAAATCTCATGTAAGTAGGGTAAGTACTATAGGAAAATCAGGGGAACCGAGGAAAGAAATGTACGAAAATTCTCGTACAACAAAGGCTTTTTTTGTTAATTCATTGTTTCTGATCATGCACAGTCTTATTTCATATTTTTCTCAAACAAAAAAGGTACCTATGAAAATGAAAGTCTTTTTTTTGGTTCCCATACGAGAAAAATTTTGGAGTTTGTCCCTTCCAAAATTTTCGTACGGGAGGTTGGAACCGGCTGTCGAAAGTTGTGTACACTCAGAAAATTGTACGATCATTCCTCGGGCGAAAATGTTTACCTGATTTTCTTATAGCGTATACGAGGCTTTAGCATGTAAATATAATTTATGTTTTTTTTAATCTTTTTAAATCTGCTGGTTTCATTAAACATATACCTGGGGATATGGCCATGAAGGCGCTTTGTTGAGGCACTTCTTGTTATAGTGCGACAACTGTCTCCCGATTGCGGTAGTGTGTGGTCACCCTGTTAAAGTGGTTGTGAAGGCCTAAGGTTTCACCTTCTGTGGGCAGCAGCCACCCCCCAATACTTACCTGAGCCCCATCTTGATCCAGTGATGTGCACAAGAGCAGCGGCTCTTCAGGGACTCTCCCTCATTGGCTGACAACGGCGTCCGCTGCTGTACATCGCAACCAGTGAGCCAATAAAGGAGAGAGAGGAGGGTGGGACTGAGCCTCGGCTCTGTGTGTGAATGCACACAGAGCAGCAGCTCGGGAACAGACCTGCTTGGGTGCCCCATAGCAAGCCGCTTGCTGTGGGGGCACGCAGCTGGAGGGAGGTGCCAGGAGCACTGGCAGGGGACCAGAGAAAAGAAGGATTTGGGCTGCTCTGTGCAAAACCATTGCACAGAGCAGGCAAGTATGAAGACGACAAATCACTCCACAGACATGGTTAACCTTTATCACAATCAAAAAAAAAAAAAAAAACTAGCAATGATGGATGGCGTAGGATGCTGAATGTACATGCATACAGAAAGTGTCTGAAAAAGGCTAGAGGAGATCAGCAGCAAAGAGATCAAAAAAGGGTGACATTTAAAAAAAAAAAGTATTTTATGGGAAAAGAAAATTATGGCAATTGTTGACAGTGTTTAATTGAACTAAATGTTATCCAACAGAGGCTCAGATCTTTTTTAAATATAACTTGTTTAATCTTACAAATCTTTTAGGAGGTAAAACACTAAAACAAAACATTTCTGCTAATAAACTGCTTGCCTAGAATATAGCCTTAAGGGGACGAGGCATGGGAATGTTAAAATGCACTCTATGGATTTAGAGAGGAAATGAGATATTTATGTATTATAAAGTAATGACGATAAATGTAAAAAGGTCTGCCACTAAGGAAAACGGAGCTAGACATTACCTGTTTCAAACTGGCATTGGGGATTTTGTCTTCAATGCATTTCTCTGGAAACTCTCCATTTTTTTTGTTACGCATTTTACCCCAAAATTTAACACTGAAACAAAAGCCTTCATCATGACCTTTACAAAGTATTCTTGGCTTCATACAGAGGCAGAGAAATGCCTGCAGGTGAGAGCTGCCCATCTCCCCCACATGAAGACTTACTCCTAAAAATTATTCACATATGAGCTTTCAAATTAAATTATATTATTTCAGTTCTATATCCTACTGCCTGATCTGTTTATCTTTCTGATTTGCCATGTTCTGTTGTGCAAACATAACTGCCTGACCTTTAAAAATCAGGTCAATTTATTACTCAATCCACAGAACTCAGAAGACATTTAAATACACACAAAGCCTGCGCTACAAAACACTCAAGGCTGTCGCTAAGAGTATGTGGCAAGCCTTTACCAGGGAATTTTATTGTTTAATCATTATAAGAGTAATGAAAATAATCTCACATTTCAACAAATGCATTTTCTTGTACATGATATCGCATACCATATACATAAAACACTTAAAATAGAAGGAAAGGTTACACAATAATCAGCCGCTGGAACTTTGCCATCAGGTGATGGCACAAAACAAAAAAAACAAAAAAGTAAAAAAGTGTTTACATTGCTTTTGTTAGAAACCTTCCGCAGGAAATATCAAAGCAATGGGAAGGCAATATTTAAAAAGGTGGGTTACGGTGTGGTCTTTCCTTCTACTTTACCGCTATCCCTCATGTAAACCTTAACCCTAAATTAACACTTTCCCTACTCCTGCATTAACCTCTAAAAGGTCTGTACTTATCCCTATTGTAAACAGTTTCACACCATGATACACTAATGTCTACATCTACTATACTATACATCTACTATAACCCCATCTTTTTTTTTGAAGTTGCATTTCTGTTTCCCCAAAAATCACACAGCATGATAAGATTGACTCAGACTTGGTTGGGACAGTATTGTTACATGGTTGAAAGTCAAAGTATCACTGAAAAGACAGAAACAGCAACGTTTTCTGCTACTTTGGAACGGTCTTATTTAACAATTCTTTTAAACGTAATGGGCTAATACATATATAAATAATCCTTGACGCACATGAAAATGTTCTCATGGAATGTTGACCTTGACTGAAAATGCATATTATGGTATGATTAACATATTGTAGCACTTAGTGTGGGAACAGAAAAGGACACTGCTTATTTCAGGGGGAAAGCTGAGCTACCAGACTTTTATTAATTTATCCCAAGTCAACTCAGCGATCGGCTCCCAAACTACCAATTACACTAAAAGCTTTACTGTCACCTCTATGTCAACATGAACTTCTCAAATTATAGTAAGCTTTGGAACAAAGGCGTGCTGACGTTATTCCACTGAAAACACCAATAATGCCATATTTGTGTATTCTTTTGACTTGTTATGAAGTGCCAAGGGATTCTGGAAAGGACACTCTCAACATATAAAATTAAATACTAGAAAGTAAAATGAGAAAATATATATTTTTTATTGTCCGTTACTGAATTTACAAGGGAAGCTACATTATACTTTGTATATGTCTCACATACAAACACTCTTCATAATGATCTAGTACTTATAACAAATTACAATTTATTGTATTATCGCATCTTTTGAAAAATATCTATTATTATACACGATTTATATAGCGCCAACAGTTTACACAGCACTTTATAATGTATAGGAGGACAACACAATTACAGTACAGTCCAATACAAAAGGTACGGGAGGGCCTGGCTCGTAGAGCTTACATTCTAAAGGAAGGGGGTGGTACAAAAGGTAATAGCTGCAGAAAATGATTTGATGGGGGTGGCTCGGGGACAGTTAGGTGGATGTGGGATAAGCTTCCCTGATTTTTTTTTCGGTGATCTCCTAAAGGTGGACAGGTTAGGGACTATCTAATAACTTGTTGCCTTATGAGTTTATGTGAAATCTTCATTAATATCGGTAAAATATTGTAATTAGAAATAGATCTCATTTGGCTTTCATTTATGAAAGCCAGGTAAAAGGTCTCTCCCCAGGGGCTTGGTAAGAGCAGACAATGCGGAGCCGTGACTTGTATACACCATATGGAGAGCCACTCCCATTGTTCTACACCTACTCACTTCAAAAGGACCCCATGCTGGGGTAGACAATGAGGAGTGTCCAACCATAAACCTTGCTTAAGTTCCTGAGGAAATCCAATTAAGTCTTCTCTTTAAGACTAGTCACAAGGATTTGCATGAAAGGGGGCCGACTTATGTAGTGAGCCCTCCAATCATGATCCAAGCTAAGGCAGCCAATGGGGAATCAGCATGAAGGCATATTACCCAAAGCCAAGGTGAGGGACAGCCCTTTTTCGGAAACCAGTGGTCAAGGGTGGAACTCTGTAAGGATGGGTAATTATGGGTAAGGTGATGCTTGTAACTAAATATGCTTGTATGCTTGTGACTAAATATACTGTCTTAGAGAATATACTTTGTATTACTGCATGTAACTAGTATATTTCCACCTAGTATTTTCTTCCTTGATGTAAGACCTTAGACTATAGATATTTTCTGTGTATATAGACCTGTAACTTACTCTAATAAAGGGTGTTATGTTAAACCTTTCTTTTCCTGGTCAATAGGATTCTCTTTTCAACCCATATCATATCTTCTGATTAATAAATCAGAAATATAGATTTTGAAGGTTAACAGTGGCGACCACGAAGTTGAGTACAGGACTGAAAGTATTTAATATAATACCACAATTTATGTATTAGAGATTAAGTTTATTAAGGGAATTTAAGCTGAGTCCGCTTATTCAATATATCTAGATAAAAAGGTTATTAGGGGGAATTTAAGCTGAGTCAGCTTATCCAATCTATATAGGGAAAAATACAGGTAAATGTTTCGTTTGTATCAGTGGGTATCAGATGAACTCTAACAATGAGGGAGGATACACCACATATTTTGTTTTGCTTAATATCCCGTAATTATAATTGAAAAAGTTCTTTGGATGTACCTTGACATTTCCGGTCCATGTCAGGGGGAGGAAGTAACTTAGCGGGAAAAGTTTTTGTTATTATTTTTAATTTTTATTTTATTGTATTCCTTGGTGCTCACCGAGGTTCATTGCTCTCTCTAACAATTGTTTGAGTGTGCTGCATGGGGAGCACATGGGTTTCATTGGAAAGACGCCAATTGGAGTGCGGTCTTGGTTTTGTTGAAAAGGTTCAACAGATTTTTTTTTTTTGTCATGGTCTGTCCACTAAAGGCATAATATTTGTGTATAAGGACAGTGAAACTAGCTACAAGCGAGTAGTTTGTTTATTTTAGCTGTGGAATTTTACAAGCAGTAATATTCTAATGCTTTTCAGTTACAGTACAGAACTGTGGAAGTCTTGTTGCTGAATGCTGAAGCTAATATCTGAGAAAGATTATTAGTATAGGGTAAAATAAGATGCATCTAGCATACTGTATTATACCTTGAAATTTTGGTTTAAGGATGAAACCTTACCACAAATTTGGTAATCCGAGTTTGTGGTAGATTCATTTTTTTTTTTTTTTCTCTTATTTTAAACTGAATTGGGTTTAACTTTGGTGTAAACACGGCTGTGTGTACCTTTCTATTGTAAACTGAAAGCGTTATTCACCCTAGTTGATACCTGTGGGCTTAGTATTGTTCCTATTGTTCCCCGGGTCTATTGTTCTGCGGGCGTAGGCTCAGATAAGGAAAAAACTACAAACTATTGTGAGTAGATTTGGGGTGTCTCCAGTAATATAACAGGATTGTTGTAGTGAGAGCTGAAAATATATATATATATATTTTTTATTTATTTTTTTTATTTATCCTCTCCACTTTACTGCATTTTCTGAATTTTATTCAATGGGAGTTTCTGTTTGTTTTCCCTACTTCTTTACGGTAATCTCAAAGTGATTGTATAGTACAGGGCAACAGTTAACTTAATTTAGCGTACAAATTGTGCATTGTATAGCTTGACAATGTCTGCCATGTCTTGTCTAGGAAATTTTGTAGCAACTTATACTTTTAAACACAAGAGCAATAAATTTGCCTGTGATGCTAAGTTAAAAGCATCTCCTTGGACTTATGTCCAGGAGTTATTTGAGGAACAAGCTAAAAAAACCAAAAAGAAAAATCTCAAAGGTCTAGCCTTGGCAGGCATGTATGCAGCTGGCAGGGCTATGAATGCTAAAATACAGCAATTTGAAGCTACAATCTACAATAACAATATTACAATGTCACAGTTGCTACAAACAATTTCTATCCTTAAAGGACAGGCAGCTATGGCCAGCAGATGCGAACATGGTAATACTATGGCACCTACTTGTGCCTATGAAATTGGGGACATTAAAGAATATGAAAAGTATAAGGGAAAGGAGGATATCGATCCTAATTCTACTTTTCCTGTGGCGATGGGAGAAATCGCAGAGCCACAAGAAAATCGAGAATGCACCATGGTCACATACCCACCAGACAATGGGGACCAGATATCCACAAATGAGAAGCAAGATAAGTTCCCCAACATTGGCAAAATTAAAAATAATGAACTCATTATTTCACACGCAACCAATGTGCAACAGAGGGGGGAGCTCTCAGGTGTGAGATGGCATAGTGATCAGGTTAAGGCATCTCCCAGCCCAGAGCAGCGGGGGCAATCTACACATAACATAGATTGTAATGCAACCATTTTTAGTATTCCTACAGACAACAGAAAACTAGCTCCGCCTAGAGTAGGCGTTAATTTCAACAACTCATTGAAAGGTGAGAGTTCTTTTGTAAGTACCCCTAGATCTATTATGAAGACAGGAAAAGCAGTTCATCAGGTTTTAGCCATTGAAAATTCTCAGCCCAAAACCACACCAGTTGTTAAGAGACGCTTTAATACTTTACAAAAGATAAAGTGCTATACCTGTGGGTTATTAGGCCACATTTCTCAATTTTGTGTGTCTTCTGGTGAAATGATATTTAAACAGAAGCAATATACAACAAGGAGGCGGGACATAGAAGTGTACTCACCACGCTGGGGGGAAGGGCCCAGGAGTAATAAATATGAAAATACAAAATCATACATCCCTTCAACCATTAAGGCTGAGAATGAGACCTTACAGCAGGAGATTAGGCAAATTAAACAGGAAAGGGATGAATTTGTGAAAGAATTCCAATCTTTTAAAAGAAACATCATTGACTCCCTGAATTTGAGAAATGGAGGGAGTAACTCGTCCACCGCAAACCAAAACAGTACACTAAAAGCGGAGATGAAATACAACATATAAATTCGTTTTAGAGGTCTATGGCATTTTAGTTTCTTAAGATCAAAGTGGGAATGGCATTGTCCATTTACCAATGTACACATAAGAATGATGTATTTTTAATTTTTTGTTTTGCTTTAAATAGGTTAAATAAATAAAAAAAGGGGAAAGATTAATAACTGTCTTCTACAAAGTAATCTGTTTTCAGGTTTAAGTGAATTCAGGAAAGTATATGTCCATACAAATTGGCTGTACATATGCGTAAATACACGCCTAACAAAGGTATGGTATAACAGTCCATTGTTTTGTTTTTGTTTTCTCTCTCTTCCTCTCACTTTCCTTTGTATTCTCCCAGAGGCCAGAAACGCCTAACAATTCATTTGCAAATACCAAAGGGCTATCCAGGATGTATGGGATGCAATCGAAATGAATGTGTATGTGTGAGTGATGGAATGCATGGGTATGAACTGTCCATGTGTAAACAAAGATTATTTTTTTTTTTCTCTTAGGGGGTATACTCAACATTGCTTTATGGCCATAAATAAGTGTGATCACACTAATGCGCATGCGTTGTACTGTTTATGATTATTTTATAATTTTTTTTTTCATTGGAAATGAGCTCAATACTGGTACCAGTTTAAAGTTATAATTTTTTTTTTTATTACAAGTTCAAATGTACTTGCGAATAAATAACCTATGCACAAATATTAAATCTCAATCCTTATAACTATGAGGAACTGTAGGGATGTTGTGTATAACTTTGTTTTCTCCTTTCCTGTGGTTTAGAGTGAAGGTTCTTTCACTCTGACACTCGGAAACTACCACGATACATTACTTTGCACCTTGTGGCATCTTATGGATTCAGTAGGTCTTGTGTTTTGTTTTGTTTTTCCTTCCAAATTAACTCATGTGATGCCAATATGTGTGAAGGTTATAGATCTACATGTTGTCGTTTAGAATTTAAGTATTTACAAACCCTCCCAGTTTTTCCATAATTTTTGGTCTGTCCGAGTATAGATATGGGGGTGGGTCCTGGACATTATTGACTGTACTTACGGTTAATGGACCCATTACCTTGGCTGGAAGTCTGTTCCAAGCATCCACTACTATTGTAGACCATTATGAACCTCTCAGAGAGGTACAGTGAGGTGTTATTAATGATTTTTAAGTTTTGTATTTTAGGGTAATTGCCCAAACAAGGATGGATGATCGGACGCAGACGGGCAAAGTATTGTGAAACACAGATGAGGACCTTAAAACAATTTTATGTTGGTTTTAAGGAGAAGCCTTGAATGGAATTAATTACAGTCAGGCCTTACTAAATTCTAACTTCTTTAGGGCGGTCTGTGTCAATAAACAGAGGTCCTGCTCTCTCTAATACAAATTTTTGTGGCCTGCTTGACTTGCAAATTGTTTTGCACTAAGAGTCAATTAATATGTTAATCACCACCGAGAGAGGGTGTGGCGCAATGTTTGAAAGCAGATTCAATCATTTTGTTTAACACAATTACAGATTCAAGGCTCTTTAACAAATTAAAGGTTGAGGCAGCATTCAATCTGAATAGTTTTTTTTTCTTTATTGTTTTTTTTCTCCTTCAACTTTTTCTCTTAAAGAAAACTTTTTTTTTCTCCTTTACTGCCTATATCACCTTATTTTAATTTTTTGGTGACTCTTCAGTTTGGCTTGCCTATGGTGAAATAAAAAAAAAAAAAGAGGGGAGTATGGGGAACATTATATGGAGAACATTTAAAGCAATTACAAATGTTGATATAGAATATTAAAAGCTTCCCTTTAGCATTTTGGGGATGGGTCGAGTATCCAACAGTTTTTGTTTTTCTCTTATGACATTGGATAATTGTTTTATATAATTTAGGTCATTGTAGCTATTATCATGACAATAGTAACATAAGGCTTTAGCAACAGCCATGTGACTATTTTCTGTGTATATGTGACATACAATCCTCTCTACAGTTCTAATGTTGGCCAGTCATCAGATGTGGTCATTGATATATATTTTTCTTTTTCATTTCTTTCTTTTTGTGCCATAATAAGTTCAAAGAGCATTGCGTCAATATCATATAGATATACTGGGACTGGTGAGACTCATAGTGATTGGAAAATAGCAGGGAGTATAGTACATTTGTACTTAAGAGTATTGTATTTAGATTTTTCCAGAAGCCACTAGTGACTGGTGACATCACACCTATCTGTATTCTGAAATCCAGTCATGTTTGTCTGCGTAGGCGACACTGCCTAATCTGCAATGAGAACTCTTAAAGTGATGACCTCTTCCGTAGCCTGCTAAAGGCAGGGCTCGTGCAGTAGCTACACATGGTAGCCAAGGACGGTGCCCAAGGTTTGGGACCAGCACTGAACATAGCTTCAGTAACAGGAGTTAGTGGTGAGTTGCGATGGCAACAAGAACCCCCTGCACACTTGAAGAGTCATACACAGACACACAGTGGTACCGCAGAAGGCAGAACAGAGTTACTTGCAGGCATATGACCATGGAGGAAGAAAGATGGGGGATGGAAATCAGACACCTGGCTGAAGGGCGTACTTAAATTGTTACACATGTCACTGAGAGAGGGGTCTCATCAGTATGTCGCAGTATATCTATGGTAATTCTAATAAAAGGTCCTAACTGCTCAGACTTACCAGGCAAGCATTAATTTGAATGCATGTGTCTCAAATGTACTTGTGGTTTTCTTTCTATACCTCTGTCCACATTTAACAAAGTATAATCTTAGCCGGGAAAACTGATCCAAAGGCCATTACTGTATGCGGTATCCAACGGGAATCACCATGGAAGGCTGTCCCAGAAGCAAGGGCAACATGACCAGATTGACATTATTGACTTTCGCACTATCATTATTGGACGGTTGAGAACAAGGATCCTCATGTTTTTTTTTTTATTATTATCCCTCTTGTTTTTTTTATTGTATTTTGTATCCTATGATTTTTATTATGGACTTATTACATTCAGAACAAGGGAGGACTACCGATACTAGGATCCAGAAATGTGAACTGTAGAGATGGAGAGTTTAAACGTTTTTTTTTTTTCTTCTCAAAGAGTTTTATTTCATTTCAGAGGGCAAAGACAAACTTTCCAAATATTAAAGAAGATTGCACCTAAATCATTATTCTTTGTGTGGCCGAGTCTCATACTCTCAACTGGCCACAAGGGGCCATCTGTTGCCTTATGAGTTTATGTGAAATCTTCATTAATATCGGTAAAATATTGTAATTAGAAATAGATCTCATTTGGCTTTCATTTATGAAAGCCAGGTAAAAGGTCTCTCCCCAGGGGCTTGGTAAGAGCAGACAATGCGGAGCCGTGACTTGTATACACCATATGGAGAGCCACTCCCATTGTTCTACACCTACTCACTTCAAAAGGACCCCATGCTGGGGTAGACAATGAGGAGTGTCCAACCATAAACCTTGCTTAAGTTCCTGAGGAAATCCAATTAAGTCTTCTCTTTAAGACTAGTCACAAGGATTTGCATGAAAGGGGGCCGACTTATGTAGTGAGCCCTCCAATCATGATCCAAGCTAAGGCAGCCAATGGGGAATCAGCATGAAGGCATATTACCCAAAGCCAAGGTGAGGGACAGCCCTTTTTCGGAAACCAGTGGTCAAGGGTGGAACTCTGTAAGGATGGGTAATTATGGGTAAGGTGATGCTTGTAACTAAATATGCTTGTATGCTTGTGACTAAATATACTGTCTTAGAGAATATACTTTGTATTACTGCATGTAACTAGTATATTTCCACCTAGTATTTTCTTCCTTGATGTAAGACCTTAGACTATAGATATTTTCTGTGTATATAGACCTGTAACTTACTCTAATAAAGGGTGTTATGTTAAACCTTTCTTTTCCTGGTCAATAGGATTCTCTTTTCAACCCATATCATATCTTCTGATTAATAAATCAGAAATATAGATTTTGAAGGTTAACAAACTTTATGGTTACAGTTGGAATGCTACTACTACTTCAATCCATGCAGCTTTATAAAAATGTTCAGTCTTTCCAATAGCAGTGATTTTTTTTTTATCAATTTAGTTTATTAAATTATATGCCGCTAAAACTTCGCAGTGATTTAGAGATTATACCACCTCTTTACATCGATATGTGACCTGAAAAGAGTTTGAAACCCAATGAAGGACCACAGTAGGGTTAGAAACTGCTTAATCTATTATTATGTTTTTTGGATTTTGGATGCCACCAGAGAAAACTTTCGTAAAAAAAGTGGAGCGAACATAACAATTTGATGTAGATGGTGACTATGGAGGGGCCAGAACACAGAAGCTTAAAACTGCAAGACTAGAGTTTCATTTGGCCACTTTACAGAGCCACTTTCTAGAGGATTCCAGCAGCCTAGTTCCCATGCTGTTATTCTTAATTACTTCATTAAAACAAACATTTCCTATTAAATAAATTAATTGGAAAGGGCAGTGGTCATCCCTCATAATCCCATTCTACAGCTGCTATAATAAATCTCTATGAAGCTTATTCTGACTGTTGTAGGAAAGTAGAATATAAAAACATGAACAAATCTTACTACCCAACTATGGGGGAGATTTACTAAAATTGAATCTGGTGCAGCTGTGCATAGTAACCAGTAAGCCTCCAATTTCGGCTTGCTCAATTAAGGTTGTACAATTAACGCTAGACGCTGATCCCCCGCTGTCACAGGGAGGAGGGGATCAGGTGAATGCTGAACATGTTACACATTATACCCCAAATACCCCATACCCTGGGTGTAACACGTTTAGAAAAATGTATTTAGCCTTTAAGAGTCCTTTAGAAGGATACAAAGTCATAACCTCTATTGTTTTCTACTGAATTAAGTTTAAAACTTAAAAACTTTTACAGTAGATTATCACCAGCTCAGTGCCTGCAGACACTTCACCTGACATATACAAAGCAGACATGATTCATGGCAGCCTCACTATTAAAACATCTAGTGAACACATTTTTCTCCTGTTAATACCATTCTCAAATCCTCATGACATGAGCCATCACTAAATCAAAGTGATTGATATATGAGATTTATGAAATACATGTCTAGTTTTGCTCTTACTAGGAATATAAAAACATTGAGGTTGATTTACTAAAGACAAATAGACTGCTCATTCTGTAATGGAATTTTCTTCAGAGCTTAGTGAATGAGGTGAAGAGCTGCTAACTTTCATCATCCAATCACTTGCAGGCAATGATTCGGTTTATATTCTTTGCACATGATTAGGTATTCTTTACAAAGTGAACTTTCCACACATTCACTATGTGCTGGGAAAATTCCCTTTACAAAGTGCACCATCCCTTGCAATGTAAACAGCCTCTTTGCTTTTAGTAAATCAACCCCCCTGTGCTCATCTGCTTGAGCAGCAAACATTCAAAATGCACAAATATGTTTAACCCAATAGTCAAGATTTATTTTTTCTTAAGAAATAATGCACTAAAACTGCAGAAGCCTGAATTTTGAAATATTATTTTCAATGAGTACAGAGGAATAAGAGAAATCAGAAAATTTATGATTTTCATTTAATAAATTACATATATATATATATATATATATATATAATGTTAACATGATCTTCTAAGGCTGAGTGGTACACAACGATTCTCAGGCAAATTAGTTCATCTAGTAACTGTCAGTTGCCAGACTGCCAGCCCAAGCTTTTCTGTATGGCAGAGGTCAAAAGGACCAATAAAATGAGGATCACTTAACTTCCCACCCTCTTTGCATTAGTACACACTCACCTTTACTCATTTACTCACTCCAACACCACTCTTTGGCCTCCAGAACTGGGTAAGGAAAGTCTTTTAAGGATCTAAACTGGAGCTTATTCAGGGCTACAGCTTATTTTCGGAAACCCAAGCAACAGTGCTGAGCATATCACAAGGCTCCTCGCTCTGTCACATGGGAGAAGGGAAATGAATCACGTGCTTAACCATACCTGGAGGAACCGTTTATTTCACTTTGCTCCTGGCCAAAGATATAGATATAGAGTCGGCACAGTTGTAAAGAAAGGACTTTAAGTTAGGAAAGAGTCAATTTAAATTTCTTAACTGATATACACAAGAAGGCAAATATAAAGGATCACGGAAATGTATTCAGTCATCATTGCTTTATCACAACTTGAAAAATAATTGTGTTTTAATATTTCCTGTGCTACATATCACAATTTATTATACAGTAGCTCACAAAAGTGAGTACACCCCTCAGTTTTGCAAATATTTTATTATAGCTTTTCATGTGACAACACTGAAGAAATTACACTTTTCTACAAAGTAGTGAGTGTACAGCTTGTATAACAGTGTAAATTTGCTGTCCCCTCAAAATAACTCAACACACAGCCATTAATGTCTAAACCGCTGGCAACAAAAATGTTACACCCCTAAGTAAATATTTAAATTGGGTCCAAAGTGTCAATATTTTGTGTGGCCACCATTATTTTACAGCACTGCCTTAACCCTCTTGGGCATGGAGTTCACCAGAGCTTCACAGGTTGCCACTGGAATCCTCTTGCACTCCTTCATGACAACATCACAGAGCTGGCGGACGTTAGAAACCTTGCGCTTTCCACCCTTCTGTTTGAGGATGCTCCACAGATGCTCAATAGGGTTTAGGTCTGGAGCTATGCTTGGCCAGTCCATTACCTTTACCCTCAGCTTCTTTAGCAAGGCAGTGGTCGTCTTGGAGGTGTGTTCTGGCAGAACCCATGCAGCCCCAGACCATGACACTCTCACCAACAAGCTTGACTGTAGGCAAGACACACTTGTCTTTGTACTGCTCACATGATTGCCACCACTCACGCGCAACACCATCTGAAACAAATACGTTTCTTTTGGTCTCATCAGACCACAGGACATGTTTCCAGTAATCCATGTCTTTAGTCTGCTTTTTTTTTTCCAAACTTCAGGCTCTCTTTTGTGTCATCTTTAGAAGAGGCTTCCTTCTAGGATGACAGCCATGCAGACCAATTTGATGCAGTGTGCAGCATATGGTCTGAGCACCAACAGGCTGACCCCCCACCCCTTCAACCTCTGCAGAAATGCTGGCAGCACTTATACGTCTATTTCCCAAAGACAACCTCTGGATATGACACCGAGCACGTGCACGCTACTTCTTTGATCGACCATGGCGAGGCCTGTTCCGAGTGGAACTTGTCCTGTTAAACCGCTGTATGGTCTTGGCCACCATGCTGCAGCTCAGTTTCAGGGTCTTGGCAATCTTCTTATAGCCTAGGTCATCTATGTAGAGCAACAATTTTTTTTCCCAGATCCTCAGAGTTCTTTGCAATGAGGTGCCATGTTGATCTTCCAGTGACCAGTAAGAGTGAGACCCATAACACCAAATTTAACACACCTGTTCCCCATTCACAAGACCGAGACCTTGTAACACTAACGAGTCATATGACACCAGGGCCCAATTTGGACATTTTTACTTAGGGGTGTACTCACTTGCCAGCGGTTTAGACATTAATGTCCAAGTTATTTTGAGGGGACAACAAATTTACACTGTTATACAAGCTGTACATTCACTATTTACATTGTAGCAAAGTAATTCCTTCAGTGTTGTCACATGAAAAAATATAATAAAATATTTACAAAAATGTGAGGGGTGTACTCACTTTTGTGAGATACTGTAAGATGTTATTCATCTTAGGCTAAGCAGAAGGTGACTGCACTGTATTAAAGTGCAATAACTGAACAGGGAAGCAGCTGTTTGCAGGAAAACTTCAGTCAGCTCTGTGCTTTTTTTCTTTTCTGAAACAAATTCCAGTGAGATAAATTTATGATACTTTCACTTTTTCATAATTAACAACTGTAATTTGAAAAAGTGTAAGCCATTAATTTGTGCATTGCTTGTCTTTAAATGACAAGATATATGCAATGTCTTTATTAACTATTCAGCCTTAATTTTAGCAGCTTGAATAATAAAAAAAAAAGCAAAAAACAAAACAAAACAAACAAAACAAACATTTACAAATAACAGCACTGTGATAACAATCAACATGAACATGACATTAAGGTCTTATCACATTCAAAAATACAACTGAAGCTGAGCATCATGGAAGAAAGTGGCATAACGCAAAAAGGAAAGACATTCTGTAGTGGGGAAGTGAAATTTCCTTTCAATGATCAGGTTAAATTCAACATATGGAGCAGACAAAATCATTTAACATTATACTATTGCATAAGCAATTGTCCACTTGCTCTTTTTCAAACAGGATGACCATGGAAAGCACAAATTGCTCTGATTATTCAAGTAATTTCAGTTCAAGAAATATCTAGTAAAAGATAATTCACTAAAGGATAAGTGTGTGAAGCCAGTCTTATGACCTAGCATAGCTATGTTGGCCACCTGAGTTTTCTAGATTGCATTAAAGGAATTTAGCTCGGACACCAGCTTACTCCAGCGTGTGATTGGTTAATGAAAGAAGAAAAACACTGATGTGGCTGTCATTTTCAAGGCATCTCCATACTGTTGACTGATGCACTGTGACATTGTGCAAATAAATAGTGTCACGATAGCTCTAGAATGCTGTACAATCATTTTCCAGTGCAACTGCTATGGAGGGGGTTTCAGGTGACTGATAGCTCTGCAGGACTCTGCTTCTACTAAAACAGAGTCTTTCACAATCATCTGATATTGGCCTTATGACTGTGTACTGGCGCTGTAGAGATTAGCGGCAGTGGCTGCTACAGAGGAAAGTTACGCTGCCCACCCCCACTTTTGCCCCTCTGCCATTTATGTCAATCAAATCGACTGGTCCTCCTCCATTCACAGAATGCAGTGCATAGTGGGAGTGTGGTAATACAAGATCTGTTAATGGTGGACAAGGCAAAAGAGTCAGGTGAGTGGTGCAACTTTTCTCTGTAGCAGCTGCTGCTGCTAACCTTTATCAGTGCCACCCATGGCAGTATCCGGCAACTGTAAGGGAGGCCCTGCAGAGAATGATATATCCACCCTTACACATACCCATAATGTGTTTGATGCTGTATTAAAAAAAAAAAAAAATATATATATATATATATATATATATTATATTATATTATATATATATATATATATATATATATATATATATATATATATATATATATATATATATATATATATACATATACATATATACTTTAGCTTTAATATGTACATTGCTGAATTAAATTGTGCTTTTACATCTGTCTGGAGTTCAGGTTTGATAAAACATTTAAATTTAAACCATTAAAATGACAATAGATTGTTAACATGTAGATGGGTTCAATTTGATTTTCAGCATCCTTTTTATACATTATTTTACATTTTAGACTTGGTAGCCATGCATGCATGTTAGAGGAACATGTCAAGGCAATGCCTAGCCATAAAAATTGCTCATTGGCATACCTTTCACCCTTAATCCAACTACCAGTGGTAAGGAAAGCCTGGGAGGGCAAGAATACTCATATGCAAAGTTTTTGTACAAATAGATTATAGTCAATAGCAGCACTGTGAAAGAGCACAGTGCTGTAACCTAGAATTCCATCTATATAGGTCCAAATTTTTAAATATAGTGTGAGACATTTTATACACGTTATCAGTGTTGGTAAAAGAATTATGTTTGAGTTGTACTTTAAATGTATATATGCCTCCGTGTGCTCCCTACCTGCTGTCCTAAAGGCCTAGTTTTGGAGCATATTACACCCATAAGGAGGGTGTAACTTGTAACATGCCCCAGCAGTCCCCCTGAATACTACCCCCCCCCCCCCCACACTGGTGACAATGGATGGGGGGATTATCTCCCAGCAGCAGCCACTCATTTTTTGAAAAAAAAATCTTTGATTTATTGGCTTTATAGAGAGTATTAGCATCTACAAATGTCCCCCTTTGTTTTCATTCACAACACTATGCATTGCACAGAGTAGAACCATAGACTCAATAACATTGAAAAACTTTTAAATACAACACCTATCACAATTAATCACATACACCTGCTACCTCTTCACATCTAATAAGTGACTACAAATGATGCTTAAATACTCCCCATACACACGAGTTCCCTATTGCATTGGGGGTGTGGCCTGGTTGGAGCCCAGGTTGAGGTTGCCACTCTACTCATCACTTCAGGATACCTAGATGTGCAACTTTTAGGGGCCCCGCCATTGTTCTCCGAAGCCTTATAAGAACCAGGATGGGTTCCATCCCATCAGCATTCTAGCAGTGGCTGTGGAAGAATTGATTACATACCCCTTTACCACTGAGCCTGAGAGACACACACACACACACACACACACACACACACAATTTTCCTAGATCACTTTTTGAAAATCAGCGTGGCTGTGTGGTGCTCCAACCACACAGCCACATCTGTTCCTGCACAGCGATCTGTGAATGAACGAACTACAATAATGTCAATATTCCCCCCATTGCACATGTTGCTGGAATGGGCTCAAATGTAATGGGTGCTGCAATTACAGCCAGCTGAAGACATCACAGGTCAGTGTACATATTTGTAAACACACCACTAATCAAGTACAGTCCAAAGTTTTTACTGAAGAATGATCACATCATAGTGGACAAAGTACAACATTATGAAGCTGCACACGTCCTGTACATTCAATGAACTACGTGTCCCGTCTGCCACCATGGTAGATGGCTTGTAGTTCTCAATCAACTGTGAGGGTGCCGATGAGCACCTTTGTAGGTCAAAAGGGGCAACAAGCACAATTTACAAATTCTTCATAAAAAACATCTTAAAAACCTGCATAATCTTATAACACTCACATTATCAAAACTGACAATATTTAAAATAAATTTGGTATTTCAGCACACAACATTCTCTAACACAATGCCGACTTTGCATTCAGTTATTCTATAGAAGATTACGATTAGCTTTTACTTTCAGGCTTCATTTAGCTTTAATCAGCAGCTTATATAGAACAAAGGGCCACACAGCAAAACTGTATAAATGTCAACCATTGAAGTTACTGTGCAGGTGCGAGTACTTGCAAACATGTTTTTATTATGAACAGCTCTTTCTAATAAAAAAAAAAAAAATAATAATTTTTAAATTTTTGTCTAATGGTCCTTTACATTTATACAAATTTAAGCATTATCTACAGCAACAACAGCTGAATCTTTAGCAATGTAATTTCTTGCACTCAGCTAAGTAAATGTAAGCTGACCAGTTGCTACAGATTATTTCTCTTTATACAAAGTACTTGGCTTTATTAAATACGAGCAGCTAAATTCCACCCAAAACCATCTGAAACATGATGAATTGGAATAATGGAAATATGTACTCATGGAAAAAATACACTTACAGGTAAACACATGTTCTTGATTACAAATGACAAAGTCAAGTTCATAAACATTAAACCATTCTAGGCCTGCATTTTGAGTTGATGTTGCCCTAGGCACTACTAGTAAATCAGTACACTAGGATTAGCTCATTCTATTTTTTCAAACACCTTCCCTTAATTATTATAACAAAACATTCTATTTAGCACTATCCTAAACTAATAATAATAAGGCCACGTACTCTGCCACAGTAAATCATAGGGATATTAAATTCACTAAGCGGTTCTTCAATCACACAAATGTCCAAAGCTGACAATGAGTTTGTTTATAACAGGGAATGCAGAACCAAGTGAAACCCAATATCCTTAATAGATTTGATTAAAAAAATATATATATAATTATTTATATCATCCTTTATCAGACAGCTTAGCCCCTAGATTTTAGACAGTTTTCTTATGCTGTGCCGTCTCTGTAGCCAGCCAATATTGCTCTGATAATAGTTTGTCATGTGTTAAATGTTTATTTGTAAAATAAAGATTGTAAATAATTTTATATATATATATATTAAATATAATAAAGCATACATCCAAATTAACAAAGGAATGGCTTCACCAGAAGATTAAAGTTTTTGGAAATCTGTGGATTGATCATAAGAAGACTGTGCACAGAAGATGCCCAAGCAATATGATGGATGTGGAGTGTTTTTGCAAAGAAGAGTGGGCAAACATTGCCAAGTCAAGATGTGCCATGCTGATAGAATCATACCCAAAAAGACTGAATGCTATAATAAAATCAAAAGGTACTTCAACAAAAGTATTCATTTAAGGGTGTGCACACTTATGCAACCATATTATTTTAGTTTATTTTTATTTCCCTCCACCTAAAATATTTCAGTTTGTTGTTTAACTGAGTTGTACAGTTTATAGGTCACATTAAAAGGTGGAAAAAGTTCTAAAATTATTTATCTTTGTATTTTTTACATCACAGAAACCCGACATTTTAACAGGGGTGTGTAGACTTTATATATCCACTATAATAGACAGTGCTGTGAAAAAGTATTTGCACATTTGCATATTTCTCAGACTTAAACGATTCAGATCAAAAAAATGTATTACACAAAGATAACCTGAGTAAATCCAAGATGCAGTTTTTAAATTATTTAATTTATTAAGGGAAAAAAAGTTGTTCAAACCTTCCTGGCCCTATGTGAAAAAGTAATTGCCCTCTCCCATGCTGAATCATGAATGAACTGTGATCAACCACAATTTTATTGTAAAGCAGAGTTAAATTTCACTTTCCACACCCAGGCCTGATTACTGACAGACCTGTTGAATCAAAAAAAAAAAAAAAAATCACTTAAATAGAAGCTGTCTGACAAAGTGAAGCACGCTAAAAGATCTCAAAAAGCAACATATCATGCCGTGATATAAAGAAATTCAAGAACAGATGAGAAACAAAGTCATTGGCATGTATCAGTCTGGAAAGTATTACAAAGCCATTTCTAAGGCTTTGGGACGCCAAGTAAACCATGGTGAGAGCCATTATCCCCAAATGAAAAAAACTCGGAACAGTGGTGAACTTTACCAGGAGTGGCTGGCCAACCAAAATGTCTCCAAGAGGACGATGACTGAGACTCATCCAGGAGGACATAAAAGAACCCACAACATCTAAAGAACTGCAGGCCTCACTTGCCTCAGGTAAGATCAGTGTTCACGATTCAACAATAAGAGACTAGGAAAAAATGGCATCCATGGGAGAGTTTCAAGGCCAAAGCCATTGCTGACCAAAAAGAACACAAAGGCTCATCTCACATTTACCAAAAAACATCTTAATTATCCCCAAGACTTTTAGGCAAATGTTCTGTGGACAGAGGAGACAAAAATTTTACTTTTTGGAAGGTGTGCGTCCCGTTACAGCTGGCAAAAAACTAAAAAAGCAGTTCATAACAAGATCATCATACCAACAGTCAGACATGGTATAGGTAGCGTGATGGTCTGGGGCTGCTTTGCAGCTTCAAGACCTGGACGACTTACCATAATTGATGGAACCATGAATTCTGATATCACCAGAAAATCCTAAAGGAGAATGTCCGGCCATCAGTTTGTGACCTCAAGCTAAAGTGAACTTGGGTTATGCAACAGGACAATGATCTGAAACACAACAGCAAGTCCGCCTCCAAATGGTTCAAACAAAGCAAAATTTAGGTTTTGGAGTGGCCTAGTCAAAGCCTGGAAGTAAATTCAATTGAGATGCTGTATCATGACCTTACACAGGCCATTCATGCTTGAAAACCCAGCAATGTAGCTGAATTAAAACAATTCTGCAAAGAAGAGTGGGCCAAAATTGCTCCACAGCAAAGTGAAAGACTCCTTGCCAGTTATCGCAAATGCTTGATTGCAGTTGTTGCCGCCAAGGGTGGCACAACTAGTTATTAGGTTTAGGGGGAAATTACTTTTTTCACATAAAGCCAGGCAGGTTTGGACAACTTTTTTGCCTTACTAACTTAAACCATAATTTAAAAACTGCATTTTGTATTTACTCCAGTCATCTTTGTGTAATAAAATTTGTTTGATGATCAGAGTCATTTAAGTGCGACAAAGATGCAAAAAGAAAGTAAAATCAGAAAGGGGGCAAATACTTTTTCACAGTGTTTTATATCCATCTATATTATATATATCTATATCTATATTAATATAATATATATTATTACAGAAATAAAACAACAGTTCTAAAATTATAAACAAAACAAATGTCTCAGACCTGGCCAGACCTGGGCGGGCGTCATGTGACCTCCGTCCATTTAAACAGGGAATGCGCGCAGCCCTGTACCCTCAGCGGCGGCGTGTCACGGAGACACCGCTCGCCACCGAGGGGGTGAACAGCCATTGGGCATGGCTGTTTATCAAGTGATCGGCTGTGATGAAGTCACGGCCGATCACAGATGGTAGCGCCCCACTTTGCACAGTGCTTCGTGTGCACGTTGGTGGCGACATGTTCCCGGGAACACTGCTGGTCACTGTTGCTAGTAAACAGCCATTGGCCAGCCTCTGTTTATGTGATTGCCTGTGATCCTTTCACAGCCAATCACTAAATGTAAACATATAGTGTTAACGAGATGTTACCAGGTTCTCCTCCTCCCACACAGATCGTGTGTGAGAAGGAGATTGTGGCAACATCTCGTTACCGCTTACAGTGTACACTAACCACACTGATTGCCCCCCCCCCCCAATAAAGAGGACCTGTCACCACCCAAAGTACCTGTCACAGTTCATCTCCATACCCGAGTACCTGTCACAGTCCATCCAAGTACCCGAGTATCTGCTACAGTCTATCTGAGAACCCGCTCGTCACCGTTGCTGGTAAACAGCCATTGGTCGGTGTCTGTTTACGTGATTGGCTGTGATTCTTTCACAGCCGATCACTAAATGTAAACAGTGTGGTACACTGTCAAGAGAAGTATTTTACATAAACATGAATACACCTGACTGTTGGCAAAATCAAAGTTCTGTCTCACTCTGCTGAAATAGAATGTTCTCCAAATAATCCTAAACTTAATGGCAAGCATACATATACAATTCTGGAACACTATCTAGTCATAATCATCATCATAACGTTCTGTATAAATCACAAAATGCTGCTCAGTATATTTTACTTGGGGGCCATTATTTATACATTATAGAGTATACTCAAAGACCAGAAACCAATTCTGCACTCCAATGTTTCCAAGACCTTTAGCATGATAAAGGACTATACTATTTAAAGTGGTTAAGATCTAAAAATGAGAAAAGCATAGTCTTCTAGAGCAGGGATATGCAATTAGCAGACCTCCAGCTGTTGCAGAACTACAAGTCCCATGAGGCATAGCAAGACTGATAGCCAAAAGCATGACACCCAGAGGCAGAGGCATGATGGGACTTGTAGTTTTGCAACAGCTGGAGGTCCACTAATTGCATATCCCTGTACTAGAGTGTGCATGTGCCTTGATCCAAAGTACTTGGTGTGTTTTTTTGTCTGATCCCTCATTCCGCTGCTATCTGCACTTCTGACAGTCTATGCTGACACTAGGGAATCCTGAGAGACAGCCCCATCCCCCCTTTGACACACAGCAGGTGGTTGACAGTCTTAGTTGCTCATGATTCCCTATGAGACTTGTGTCTATTCCTTCCACTCAGGTCTCACGTTGGAGCAATTTGGATCATGTTTAATTTGGGGTTTTCATCCTCTTCTGGATAAACTGTGGGTATAGCATTGGGTATATAGGATGTTTTCTATTTGAGTGCATTCTCTGTGAGTTAAACTGAATGAACTTGTTTCAACTCCAGACTAATTATATAGCTCAGCTCAATGCTGTGCAGTGTGTGACATCAGATTTCCACCCCTTGCCTTCTGGAGCTCAAAAGATACATCTAGGCAAATTCTCTGCTGATGACACAATAAGACAATCCCACCTCACAAATCTTTATCCTCTTGACTGCCTTAAACTGAAGTTCCGGTAACAGTGGAATGCCCTACCATGGCAGTGGACTGAACACAACTTGGCAGTGGGTGAGATTTGTATAACAATTTGACAGGGGTCACAATGTAAACAGCACATCTTCCTGTCTGCATATACTCAAGAAATTCAATAATCTATACATATAATTTACAAAAAAAAAAATGTCACAAGCGTTTTACTGAAAAGTAAAAATAAATAAATAAAATAATATGTTTAGAAAAAATATCTGGCACTGAATAATAATAAATTCAGCAGAGCCGATATAAAAAACAAAAAAAACAAAAACATTTAATTTAACAAATCAATTCTTCGATGTACTATATCAGGAGAGATTTAAACAAATGAACTTCAATCAACTTCTAGTTTCCCAGCCAGTGATATATTTGTCTGGAACAGTTGAACAAACATTACTAACTTACATTAAATAGATAAGGCCTTTAATCAACATCACTAAGAGAGCTGACTGTACACTTATTGTGAGCACTGAAGCTTTTAATGTCTCCAAATGTGCAATAACAAAAACTCCACTGTTAAAAGCTAAACAAAGTTTTATAAGACATAGCGCTCCACAGTTATGTTATAGTGTAAGTGTTTGGTAATTTTCTATTAAAAACCACTTCCCACCAAATGATTTGTAATGTGAACAGAGCCAGAAGTGTTGTATATTGTATTTCACAGACCTAGCGAGAACTAGGTCTAGTTGTGATGCCTAAGGCACAGAGAGATAAAGGACATTTGCAAGGTCAACAGTTTTCACTGGGATTTTTATGGAAGTTATTCTGCAGAATGTTGATGTAAAATCTTAAGGGGTTATATACCCAGCTGTCAAATATGTGTTGGCTTAATTGAACTTTTCCTTGCTTTTTCCATTTCTGAAAACAATACTAATGCACATTACAAATGATTATGCTGTTGCTACCACTACTAAAAAATAAAAACTGTGTGTATATATATATATATATACATATACATACACATACACACATCTCACAAAAGTGAATATGCTCCTCAACACTGAAGAAATGACACTTTGCTACAATGTAAAGTAGTGAGTGTACAGCAGTGTAAATTTGCTGTGCCCTCAAAATAATTCAACACACAGCCATTAATGTCTAAACCGCTGGGAATCTTGGCAATCTTCTTAGGCCAGTGATGGCGAACCTTGACACCCCAGATGTTTTGGAACTACAAGGTTCACCATCACTGGCCTAGGCCATCTTTATGCAGAGCAGCAATTCTTTTTTTCAGATGCTCAGAGAGTTCTTTGCCATGAGGTGCCATGTTGAACTTCCAGTGACCAGTATGAGAGAGTGAGAGTGATAACACCAAATTTAACACACTTGCTCCCCATTCACACCTGAGACCTTGTAACACTAACGAGTCACATGACATCGGGGAGAGAAAATGGCTAATTGGGCTCAATTTGGAAATTTTCACTTAGGGCTGTACTAAACTTTTGTTGCCAGCAGTTTAGACATTAATAATTTATTAAATTATTATTAATAATTATATATAAATGTAAATAAATGAGAAAGCTCTGGCATGTGGCCAAGCTAGGCGCAACATGACTTTGTGATGTCAGCACTAATAATATTTAACTGTAGTAGATAATAATGTGAAAATACAAAAAATGATCCTGCAAAAGAAAAGAAAAGAAAAATCACTCATGAATTTTCTTCTTTTAGAGGTTTACAACTGTAACCAACACTATAATATGCAGTATTTAGACATACCTACAGCTAAATTGATAGCTAGATACTCAGGAGTATATGGATACTAGTTTTCAAAATGTAAGCATATTATATGCAAATCACATGACACCTAAGGCTGTGACAGCAACCACATTGCTAAACAATGTTTTCATTGCTGAACTATGGTTATGGCAAGTTTAGACACATTACCAGTTTGGCAAAACTGCTACATTTATATAATAGTGTACCATTATCATTATTATTAGGCCTCATGCACAAAAGCTTATGAAAATTAGCAGCATTTTTTCTGCCAGAACTTGGCAGAAAAAAATGTCTCTAATGTTACAATCTGTATAACATTTATGCATGTATGGCATTTAAGCGTAAATGCATCCTACTGGCCCGATTAATTTATTCTGGGCAGTGGAATACATTTACATGCATGCACATTTTTTTGTCTGCTCAAAAGCTCCTCTCAGAATATACCTTTGGTGTGTTTTTTTTTTCTGCCTGTAAACGCTCCTCTTCAATGGCAACATGGCATAAAATAAATATGTTGAATGTCTGTATAAGTGGCGTTCTTAAAACTGTGTGCATGAGGCATTAAAGAATTCTATTTTAGGCAATTTTTTACACCATAAACCACCTTCAAAAAGCACTCTTAAACTAAAGCATATCTGGTTCCTCATTCACTTGTGCTCTTGGCAAAGACAGAGTTAAACTCCCTTAGCTTCCTCATAATTTTTCTTTGTAAAGCATATTCAAAATGCTTAAATCTTCCGATCTCCAAATCCTATGGATAAATATCAGTCGTTTAATAATACAAGCACTGTCTGTTCCATTCTGCTGCAGCTAAGGTTAATCTGTCAACACTTTATATACATAAAAGCAACTGGCTCAATACTTATAAAACCAGTTTTTTCAAAAACAAAAGGCCTACTGCATTTTCTAGTGATGAGTGGAAATCAAGCAGGTTTACATTCTGAATGACATCCTGCTTGTCCCTTTGTGTGATAACAAGTAACATCACCTTTCAGAGCAAATGTGTTGTGAAAGTACTAAAGGGAACTTAGAACCAGAATAATATGCACTCCCATAATCTGCACTGCAGTACAGTACAACCTGTCCCATAATACTGTATAAGCAATCCATTCATTACATATCTTCCAACTAGGCCATTTCTGATGCCTTTGTTATGGTCACTAGCATTTGTATAAATTAAGAAATGCAACTAAAAGAAAAAAAGTACTCAAGAGTGATACTGAACAAAATGTAAAAGATGGATTACACAAAAAGGTGAGAGTACCTTAAATAGAACATGAAAAACATTTGCAATTTGAGGCCTCGTTCACACTATGTACAGAGACATTGGTTTTTCTGCACGTGTTCTGCAAGTGCTCAAATAAAACAATTGTTCTCTATGTGCCCTGTTCACACCACAGCACTGGTTTCACGCGCGTTTTTCTTTCTGCGCCATAATCTGCAATGTGTATACAGTTTTCTGCGTGGAAAAACCACCAACATGACATCAACATTGTTGTGTAAACAAGGCACATAATGGAAACGCATGAAAACTGATGTCAACCTGCATAAAAAAAAACTCACTGAAACAAGCATTAAAATGTATGCAAACTTGTGTCTCTGCAAGTGAAATCTGCAGTTTTTATGCATGTATGGTGTGAATGAGGCCTAAAAATGAAGGTCCAGCTGAATGTGGCTCCAGCTTGAAGCATACTAACAAACTTGATTAACCACTTGGCGCCCATACTACGTCATATGTACGGCTTTGTGGTGTAATATCTGAATGATGCCTGAGGCCACAGACATCATTCAGATGTCAGTATTTTCAGCCGGCGATTCCCTGCACCACAAGAACGATCATAGCGGCTGTTCCGCCGCTTGATCGTTCTTACAAGCGGCGGGAGGGGACGCCCCCCCCTCCCGCTGCCCTCCGGTGCTTGTACCGACTCACCGCTTCTATCAGCGAGTCGGTCACAGGATCTGCCAGCCCTCCGGATGATATCATAGAGATTTCCGGTGGACCAGATTGTCCCCGGAGTCTCTATGATCATTCAAATTAACGGCACCGTTTTAGCAGGGAAGCCAGGATCTCTGTCTTTTTTTTTTGTTTTGTTTTTTTGATTTTAGGCTTCCCAGCCTAGAGGTGAGATGTGGGGTCTTATTGACCCCATATCTCACTGTAAATAGGTCCGATCGTGCCATATTCCTATTACAAGGGATGTTTACATTCCTTGTAATAGGAATAAAAGTAATACATTTTTTGTCAAACTAAAAAATAAAACAATAATAATAATAATTTAAAGCACCCCTGGCAGAAGCGAACGCATACGCAAGTCCCACCCACATATGAAAACTGTGTCCAAACCACACATGTGAGGTATCACCGCGAACGTTAGAGCAATAATTCTAGCCCAAGATCTCCTCTGTAACCCAAAACATGTAACCAGTAAAAAAAATGTAAAGAGTCACCTATGGGGATTTTTAAATACCAACGCCTGGCGCCATTCCACGACCGCGTGCAATTTTGAAACGTGACATGTTGGGTATCCATTTAGTCGGCGTATCTTCCTCTTTCACATTATGCAAAAAAATTGGGCTAACTTTACTGTTTTTTTTTTTTTTTTTTAAGCATGAAATTATTTTTTTCTGAAAAAAACGCGTTCGAAAAATTGCTGCGCAAATACCGTGCGAAATAAAAAGTTGCAACGACCGCCATTGTATTTTCTAGGGTCTTTGCTAAAAAAAAAAAAACATACAATGTTTGGGGGTTCCATGTAATTTTCTAACAAAAAAATTATAAATTTTACATGTAGGAGAGAAATGTCAGAATTGGCCTGGATGCGAAGTGGTTAAGGAGGTTTCTTATTTTGTCATAGAGGTGGGTTAAAAAACAAGCAGTATAATGTCTATTTTATAGCAGAATTCTGTCAGTTGAGAGCTCAGCGAGTTCTTTATTCTTACATGGACTCAAATAAGCTTCCAGCCATGCAGAGGAAACATTACTTTGCCTATTTCCTCAAATTTTAAATTCACATATTTGTTTACAGGTGTTGCAATTTAGCCATCTGATTATTCAGTGATCCTTCTATTATTCTAATTTTAACCAAGGAACAGTAATTAAATAAACTGTATTAATTACAAAAATACATTTTTTTTTTTTTGCAAAATGATCAGATCTACCAGCTCTCGGATTGAAATATTCTAAAGCACAAGAGCTGAAAAAAGCTACATAAAGACAATTATTATGAGTGGGTGTTGAGAAACAAAATGAGAAGCAAATGTGGTTTTTGAAACAGTCATTTTGTGAAAGGAATTATTCATGCATAAAGTATGCAGAAACAGTCATTCTAAGTAATGTACCAGTAAATAAAAGGGAAGACATTTCTATTTGCATTTCAAAGCTTCAGACAGAAATTGCACAATACTGTAAACAATATTTTTGCTATTAACAGCAATATCACTGTGCAGACCACTGAAATGTGATTTCCTTACCCGTAAATACTTCATAAATGTTTCCTACATGATTATTACAACGTAACCAGAGAGGACTGCAGTTGCAACATGCAGAAATGAGTTTGGAAATGAATAAAGATTACTTCCTCCTGTGAAGTTAACGAAAAATGCTGTATTGCTTCTGGCAGCTTATGGATCATATAAGAACATGATACTTAACAGTGGATGTGGGGAAAAAAAAAATTGCACATTCAATTTGTTTCCTTGGGCTTGCTAATTTAGTTATTGGTAGTAGCCCTTAATAAAGTCATAAGTCACCATGAAAAAAAAAAAACCTAGTAAATTGTTTGGTTTTTCCCAATGTAGACCAATTTCTTGGAGGAGGACTAGCTTCATGAAAAGTAGCCTAAGCAGGGCTTAAGTGATACGTTCACCTTTAGCGTCCTTTTACATGGGCTGTACGATCAGGCTCGCCAGTCAGTTTTTCAGGTGGGCCTGATTGGACACTGCATTGTCCTCCATGGAGCGTACGGTGTCAGCGCACACATGTCCGCTGACACCCGCCGTCATCTGTTCCAAACCCGTCTGCCAAAAACAGATGGATGGTGGTCTTATTTTCCATCGATCCATCATATGGAAATGGACAGGCGGTCTGTTACCATCCGACTTTCTCAGAGCCGCTCTGTACAGCGAAGTGGACACAGACCAGTCATCCACCTGCTCAGCAAAGTGATCCCCCTTCTGCAGCAAAAATAAATGCACATTTTAAAATTGACTGAGCCTTTACTGTTAAAAAAAATAAAATAAAAAATGTACTGAGCCGGGTGGAAAATTCTAGGCTGAACAGTTCCTGCATCCTATCACAGATGCAGTCACTGTTTGGGAGGATATCCAGGCAGCCGGGGATGCTGCAGCTGTCTAATTACTATAGCTTGCAATAGAGATAGCCCCATCCACATGGTTTAGTAATCTGTTAATTTGCTCTTATTTGGCTGAACAAAGGAATCAAAAAAAAGTGTATGGCTTGCTAAAGTCATTGCATCAGTGTGAAGTAGAGCTAAAAAAAGGGCCTTCTTTTCAACTTAGCAATGAGGCTGAGCTGAGGGTAAAAATCACACACCCCTTGGTTTAAAGATGTATATGCGTAGGACATTGTGAACAGAGCTTGGAAACTTGGTGCTCGGAGGTAATGTATTTTAGGTGGACAGGCCAAGCCACCTTCTTGGATTAAGGATTAAAGTGGAATTCCAATCAATATTTGTTTTTGTTTTTTACTGCAGTCTGTGTTGCTGTCCTGGTGAAAAATTATTAAATGCAAATTTTGCATATGAGAATGCGGACAGCAACATAAATCTGTCTGTCATCAATAAAAACACTTTCATTGCTGTGTGCACACTGGAAAGATCCTCTTCGCTTGTTGTTTAGATATAGTAAAAGTTAGGGGAGGTCTCAAAAAGTGACAAGTACATTATTAAGCATTTGACAGTGAAATAATTTCATATAAAAAAATAAAAAAAATTAAAATGCCAAAAAAAACAAAAAAACAACAAAAAATAAAAGAATACGTAGGTTTGCATTTTACAACAGTATAAATTCAGTAAACATCTCCATAGGAAAGTGGAGTAGGCAGATCTCAATAGGACATATAACTTGTTTAAAATTGAAGGTATAGAATAGCTTATAAACAAGTTACACATCTCTATAAAAAACAGTAGTTATAAATGAAAGGCCCGTCCTTTGAATTATTCGAAATTCATTAAGATATTGATTTGTTAAAGCAAGAGCCAGTGAATGTAACAATTTTAAACTAGAAGGCCAACATATTCCTCCCAACTTTTCTTCTTTATCTCAGCTACTTTTCACCTAGATTGTCTAGGCAATTTACAGGTTTTAAATGTAAAAGAAAATTTACAAACCCCCTAAAAATTCTACAACTTTAAGCTGCCTGCTTAAATGACCAGGAATTCCTTTAATTGTAAGAATCTACCACCCAGGACTGGATTTATACTTCCTGTCCCCCAGGCCAAATATCTTGCATCTCCTCCTACCTCAGTTGACTTGCAACATGAATAGCACACTAATACATTTAAACATGATACCCAAAGACTAGTGGTGGAAGCTAAAGGGATAGTTTGCCTACTTTGTGTCCGTACACCTAGAACCAACCAACAGCTAGAAAAATATTTTGATTCCAGCTGTATGGCCTACGTTTGGGTGAACTTCAAGTATACAGTACACTATTCCACCAAACATGAAAATAAAAAACTGTGTACGAAGAGCAAAAAAACACAACCCTGCCAAGTTACAACCCATATTGTAAACAGAAAAGTGTCACTGACACCAACATGATAAATGGGTGGATTTAAACCACCACTGGTAGACTTGGACACAGGCTATGCGTAATATGCAAAAACAGTCCTGACTTCACCCACCTCAAAAAGGCAACCAGGCTCAGCTTTACCTCTGAAAGTCAACTGATTGGGACCTTTTGCCATATACTGGACAAAATACACAAATACATATTATATATATATATACATACATACATACATACACACTGTACTTGTACAGAACTTACTAGTCAAGTGAAATGTCAATATACATAAATTGCCATATTTTTTTTAGGAGTGACAAACCATTTGATTAAACATATCTTTGTAGCAAACCCCAACGCTAATAAACAGTATATTATATAACCCCTAGCGAGAGGTAGATTTTAGACATTTCCTGTTCATATTTTTTTTGGCAGCAGCAAAATTGATATTAAGCACCAGACAGGGTAATTATAGGGTGATTACATTAGGAGAAAACAAAATCAGTAATTTCTACAAAAAGTGATTATATACACAGAATTTTTAAAAAAAATCGGAAACAAGGGCATTCAATACTAAACTAATTAACAGAAGTTTTCATGCTTTAGGCATTGCAAACATTCATCTGAGAATACATTTGAAGCGTAATATAGGCTGTATTAAAAATACTACTGATAAAATCCGATACAGTTTCATCTTGCAAAATAAGAATATATTGGAGGTTTGCAATTACATAATATATATATATATATATATATATATATATATATATATATATCCCCCATCACATTTTAATCACAGGTAATGTAGCTGTAAAACAGAATGCTATAAATAGATTTAATAATATCGTTTGGCATTCATACACGAGTCCTTCACTAATTATTTTGAGAATTAGCATGCTAGATATAATCATGTTGCAACTATGCAAGGGCATGTTGTACCAGCTCATACTCTGGGGAATAAATATTTTGAAATCATATTCTAATATTAAACATTCAGCATTAAAATGTGGATTACACATATAAAATCACACATTTTCTATCAGAGATCAGAAATATGGCTGGAAACTGAATTTTTACAAAAAGTTTTGCTGAGTAAATAAAATTGACTTGGAACCAGAATAGCTGAACTAAAGTAAAAAGTTCTTCTATATAGATTTGTATCATTCTACAGATCTATAGTCTCGGTCATTTCTCATTTATGCTATATAAATGTATACCATGCCTAAGTAAAGCAAAAATGTATGGGCATCATTGATTTTTTATATGCTATTAATATTAATACAGAACAGAAGGCAGATAAAAAAAAACATTTGATGCAGTTGTATATTCTTTTAAAAATAATTAAATGTAGTTTTACATACAACTTGCATAAATATCTAAATCTGTCTTAGGCCGCATGCAGACTGCAATTTTTTTTAAACGCATTTCTCCCAGAATGAGAAAGCAGCGTTACAAAAGCACCTAACACACCAACCATTTTTTAATCTACGAATGTCATTGGTCATAATTTATTCCAGCCACTGAAATGCCTAAGCACTACACATGCCTAGCCCTTGAGTGCATTTGCATGCATTTAGGCACATCGGGATTTTTTGCAACACAACACTCCTTCTCTGAACGCGCTGGGCCCCTGGGTTTTTTTCTGCCTCGGTTACTTCCTGCACCACACCCCCCTCAGGCTATAGATGATACGATTTTCTTTCCAGCAACCCCAGTTATCAGGAAGGAAATTTAATTGATTCCCACATCAACACAGATAGTGTTAGAGCAATTGCTCCCACTGAGCTATTGTGTTCTCCCGGTGAGGGATGGGGGTTGCGGAGAGCCCTACCTGCCAGGAGAGCACAGTGATACTGCTAGCGGTTATAGCCACTGGCAATCACGGCCTAAAAATCCTACATGCCGGCTATACCCAAGTTGATTGATGGATCACCTTCGGTACTTTTAGTTTGCCCATTCATGATTTGAACCGTCTATGGCTGGATTTAGAAAGGAGGAAGGGTCTGCACCAGTAAGTCAATCACAGTCTGCTGTCTGCACACATACTAACAGGAGGAGAGAACAGAGATGATGACTTGTGTTGCTGTTTCTTCACTGTGTAATCAGCAGACTATAGGTGGGTTTGTATGACACCACTGTATTCCTTAACTATAACAGACAAAGTTGTGTGACCTTCCTAGGTGAGCTGGCTGGCAGTAGCAAATGGAGAAAAAGCTTTTTACTTGCATGTCATTGAGTATTTAATTGCAAAGTGAATTTTCTATATTTTTATTAACAAAAGTGAAAGTTCATTTTGTGAAGTGAACCCACTGTACTTCTTTAGTAGAGCGTCTCCATTGTTTGCCTTATGGTAATCACCAATTTCATTGTTACTGGTGGCAATCACAGACACAACCTAAAATATGAACTACATCATCATAAACCGAGTATAAATACAGAAGTTATTACACTTGTCTTATTGGACTGTGACTTACCAAATTCATCACATATGCTTTCGTTATCGATAAGAGTTGGATGGTCAAATGTATCCCGGCAGTACAGGATCTTTGTGCTCTTGTTGATGATTGGAATGCCCCCCAGTGCTTGAACAAAGTGGTCCGCCAAAACTGAAGAAGGTTTGGCCTGTATTCGTTTCAGTATTGAACGATAGCGGCAATACTGGGGATAACTTAGCACCATCACGTTACCCTCATTTTCATCCTCTCCTGCAAAAGAGAAATATCAGTTCAGATGGCTGTAGGCAGTCAATATAAATTTATATGCATATATGTATCATGTTTACAGCAACAATATATCTTGCTGCTTTTAGTAGAGAGCATCAATGTATTAACATCAGTCTAATGCCCTGAGCTTAGTCTAACATACACATAAAATCTAGGTCAGTGCAGACAGAAGACAATCTACAGTATGGTTGTTCAACTTTTATATAAAATTGAAGCACCTGGGAATCTCTACACAAACAAACATTCTTTAAGTCAGCATAGCAAAACTGGTAAGAATTTCCAAAATGTATGCAATAAAAAGCACAACGCACATTTGAAAGTAATGCCACCTAAAATAAAACACAGTCGGCTGTAGCAGACTTCATTTTAGGTCCACAGATATTCCAATTTAAACCAGTCAACCCAATCTTAGCATCCAATAAAACAAACATTTATGGCAGAACAACATGTACAAGAATATATCCATTTAGTGGTAACCAAGAAGAAAAAAAATCAGTTAAGTGCAAGGAAATATTATGTATGTGGTCAGAAAGGAAGCAAACAAGATGTATTAGGTCCTATTAATTTGTCCTTTCTAGTAAGCTAGCCTAGATGATGTAGTAGAAAATGTGCAAATGATGTTTCCAGTTAGTCCATTTTTTTTTTCTTTCCAACAGATGGAGTGGGGTCTACAATACAATCACTAAAATGATTAAAAATAAAAAAAAATGTATTTACAATTTTTATGAGCAATCAAAATTATCTCTAGCAAGAAATAAAATTTGACAACAGAAAAACAGACTATGCTTATGCTTGAGCCTCACTGACACGTTTGCAGATGTTTGTTAAAAGTTTATCGCACTTTCTTGAGAAAGGCCAAACTACCGTCACCAAATAAATATACAACATACATTTCCCTATTTCACTTCACGTTATAAGGGTTTTTTTTTTATATACTACACTTTACGTTCTACATAGTGGTCCTATTTTAATAATTCCTATGTATGTGTTCTGTATAATATATCTTTATATAATGCTAACAAAATGAGTATTTCTACGCTCTATCAGAGAATGGAACAAAACAGGTAAAGTAAATTTAATTTTGTTTTTCAAGTATAAAATCAATTCAACACCAGTGTTTTACGGCAAATATAGTTATAGTAAAAAAAATAAAAAAAAATAAAAAGAAGCAAAGTATCTTCACATTGCATCTTGGCACTGCCATTTAATTTCTAAGGAGAAACATTGCTCATTTGTGAAAACAGAATGTTCTCTTTTTCCAGATTTCCAAGTAACAATCCAAAAATATGAAATAAAACATGATATAAAAGTACAGAACAGTGTAACACTAGCAAGAGACTTATTAGATCTTAAGTGAAATCAATGTTTTATGCATTAAGGGGTCAACAACTTTTGTTTATGCAGTATATGGCATTGTAGGTGTTTTATAGTAAAGATAACAAAATTCCCAAATGCTAGAGGAATAATAAACAAAATAAAAACAACTATATTGATCTTATTCCTTTTGCTTCTGGCATTTTTCTTCCTTTGATTGGGCATCTCTTATCTCTTATCAGTTTCTGAGCTTTTACATGGGTGGTTCACAAAGTATTCCTGCCATTCTAGTAAGATAGCCGTCCACAATTTAGGAATTGCAGGACTGTTAAAAACTTGCTGGTTTATAAAGAATTACGTTCAAAAAGGTGTATGTAAAAGTTTATCCATATTATTACAGAGCGTGGTCCACTGTCTATTCACAGAATACTTTGTATTTTGTAAATGGGTTTACATAAACACAAATGCCGTTTAGCAAGAAGACAGGGGTGGGTGGGGTGTGAGCAGAGTGGCTTCTGCAAACGACTCTGCAGCTGCAGGATTGGAGACCTGAAGGTCCAGTGCCAGAGCGCTAGAAGTACAGCAATGGCCATACTTCTGGCACTCGGTAAAAATGCTAGTAAATAAAAGTGCATACAACTCATTGGACATACTACCTTTAAAGAGGAAGTAAACCCTGATGAGTTTACTTCCTCTTTCATTCCCTGCAAAGGCAAAGCATAATGGACCACTATGCATCGCATAGTAGTCCATTATGTGTCACTTACCTGACACAGGAGCCAGCGAAGGCGCCGCTGTCCCCTGTTGTCCGCCGCATCCATCTTCTTGGTGGGGTCTCGCAGCTCCACCGCTGTAATTCGGCGAAGCCGCGATGGCGTCACTCCCGCGCATGCGCACGGGAGCCGACACGCGCGGCAGCTCCGTCGTTGAGAATGCCGCGCTCAGTGCGCCTGCATGCTGGTGCCTGTTTTCGGGCAAATATCTCCTAAACCATATAGGTTTAGGAGATATTTCTTGGACCTACAGGTAAGCCTTAATCTGTAGGTCAAAGTGGTTTGTAAGGGTTTACAACCACTTTAATGCCAGCACACTATTAGAAGTGCTGCGATTCCTGGAGTTCTCTAAATTACCATATACCTTGAGGGCTCATTCACACAACGTGCAGTATATAAAAAATGCATAGTTATTATTTGCATGTTAGCCCCCACTGGCATTTTTTTTTTATCAATTTCACTCTGAAATCACTCCCTTTTCCTGTTGTGGGTTGAGAGACAGCGATAACTGGAACCTGATTGATTGCAGACCGGAAGTGACTTAACCAGGCAGAAGGGTACCCCTGTTATGCACTGAATGATTTTACTAATGTAAGCAACCCTTTCTTAGAGTAATAAAGTTTTTCTTTACAATATCTCACTATTGGGGCATCCTTTCTCTTAACATGTTGTGAGACCATTCAAATAGTGCATGAATGAGTAAGACGCTCTTAAAAAGGGACCAGTACCCCACTAACCTGGAGGAAGAAGATCTAACAGGTCATGACGTCCTAGTGAATGGGAAGCTATATTACAGGAGGACTCAGGCATGAGACACTGACTGGAGACAAGCAAGCTGGGTGTTATTGTGCATGCGTGTATATCACACCACTAAGGTGAGGGCACTGACAGCACAGTGACTTTGTTTAAGTTAACGAACTTTAAGTTAAGTATCATATAAAGATTGATTGGATGCGGAAGTCACAATTATTCACTCTTTGATAAACTGTCACTATTATGAACTGATTTATTTATATTTTTGAACACTCGTTATGTACAGTATGACGTACTCTATTTTTGATTTGTTATTTGATGGTAACATGGCTCATAATTATTTTGATATATTTAATAATTTTTTGAACACAATTTTGTGTATGCAGCAACCTATTATTTATTAGATCAAATAGGTCTTCAATTTTCATTTTATATACTGTTTGGGAATCATTAATTGGCAGTGCAGGCGTTATTCAAGTATACACCTATATGTGAAAATTTACTTTCATTACCAAGTAATGTGCAGATGAAGTAACACCTTTATACTTTCCTGCTCTGTGCAACTACATTGCACAAAGCAGCCCTAAATCTCCTCTTCTTGGGTCCCCCCTCTGGGCTTATGGGTCCTCCTCTCTGCCAAGTACACCCACAGAAAGGGGGCACTCATGTGGACACGCTCCCGAGCCTCGCTCCCTGCCAGCGGGAGTTGGCCCCAGCACCTGCTCCTTCATCACTGACTTTAAAAGACAGCAGTGGGCTCCCACTGCCTCATCAAATCCAGTGAGACCAGGAAGTGAGGGGAGAGAAGAGGTGCAGATAGGCACAGCGCTGGTTAAAATGACAGCTCTAGTAAGAAAAAAGGGGGGGGGGAGGGGAGGAGAAACATATGCCTAAATATTTTTTTCCCTTAATACAAGGAATACATTATGGTAAAAAGTGTTTAGGCTTTATAACCACTTTAACTGATTTGCTAATTGATGCAGGAGTATGATTTGTAAACGTTTTGTGAATCTTGACAATATATTTTGTGTGTAGATTCCCCACCCCCTTTTTAGACCCTTTCTGCCAGCTGTAGACATATATGGCAGCACGGAGGTGGATCTAAGCGTCAACATACAGTACAGTATTATTGTCAGGAATGTGATTGTTCAGCCACAGCGCTGCAAGCATACAAGTGAGCAAGCGCCTGAAACAAAACTGCAACATACTGTATAAATGTGGCAGCACACAAAAACCTCCAATCTGACATGTTTATGGATGGCTGGAAGGCATTACCCAGCACAATCATAAAGTTGTATATATATAGTGCCTTGCAAAAGTATTCACCCCCTTGGCTTTTTAGCCATTTTGTTACATTACAGCCTTTGGTTAATTTTTTTTTTTTTAATCTGAATTGTATGTGATGGATCAGAACACAATAGTCTAAGTTGATGAAGTAAAATTAGAAAACTATATACATAAAACTAATTTTTCAGAAATAAACTGATAATTGGCATGTGCGTATGTATTCACCCCCTTTGTTATGAAGCCCATAAAAAGCTCTGGTGCAACCAATTACCTTCAGAAGTCACAATTGGTGAGATGATGTCCACATGTGTGCAATTTAAGTGTCACATGATCTGCCCTTATAAGTACACACCTTTTTGAAAAGCACCAGAGGCTGCAACACCTAAGCAAGATGCACTACTAACCAAACACTACCATGAAGGCCAAGGAACTCTCCAAACAATTAAGGGACAATGCTGTTGAGAAGTACAAGTCAGGGTTAAAGCGGGGTTCCACCCTAAATTGGAACTTCCGCTGATCGGAACCCCCCCCCTCCGGTGTCACAATTGGCACCTTTCAGGGGGGAGGGGGGTGCAGATACCTGTCAAAGACAGGTATTTACACCCACTTCCGGGCATAGACTGCCGTGGGAGTCTATGGCATTTCCTGTCCTGCCATGCTGTCTTCTGGGACACACACGGGTCCCAGAGAGAGCGCGGACAATTCCTATTGCGCTGCGCGACTCGCGCATGCGCAGTAAGGAACCGGGAAGTGAAGCCGATTCGCTTCACTTCCTGATTCCCTCACCTAGAATGGTGGCAGCAGCAGCCGAGAGATCGATCGGCCTTGGCATCGCTGGACAGGCGAGTGTCCATTTATTAAAAGTCAGCAGCTGTAGTATTTGTAGCTGCTGGCTTTTAATATTTTTTTCCGCAGTACAGTCCCGCTTTAAGTTATAAAAAAAAAAAAAAAAAAATCCAAATTTTTGATGATCCCTAGGAGCACCATCAAATCTATCATACCCAAATGACAAGAACATGGTACAACAACAAACCTGCCAAGAGACGGCCACACACCAAAACTCACAGACCACGCAAGGAGGGAATTAATCAGAGAGGCAGCGCAGAGACCTAAAGGTAACCCTGGAGGAGCTGCAGAGTTCCACGGCACAGACTGGAGTATCTGTACATAGAACGACAATAAGCCCTACGCTCCATAGAATTGGGTTTTATGGCAGAGTGGCCAGAAGAAAGCCATTACTTTCAGCAAAAGACAAAGGGACACACTTTGAGTTTGCAAAAATGCATGTGGGAGACTTCCAAAATGTATGGAGGAAGGTGCTCTGATCTGACGAGACTAAAATTGAAAGTTTTGCCCATCAAAGAAAACACTGTCTGGCACAAACCCAACATCACATCACCCAAAGAACACCATCCCCACAGTGAAACATGGTGGTGGCAGCATCATACTATAGGAATGTTTTTCAGCAGTCAGGACTGGGAAATTGGTCAGAGTTTAGGGAAAGATGGATGGTACTAAAAATTCAATTCACAATACTGTGAACCCAGCCTAAAGATAGCTTTCATCACATTTGGAAACAAACCCAGTGGACATCCGCTAAAGGTCCAATGTGTGTGCTGCATATCAGAGACCATAATAGACTAAATACCTCCTGTCAGAACTCCTTTGCCTAATTTGGCCAAAAAAGTAATTTGGAAAATATTATAATAAAATATTTGTATGCCCTATGTTCTCTTTCCATTTTGTGCGTCTCCTGTATGCTATGGTTGGAATGTTGCTTGAATATGTCTCAACTTATGTTCAACTTATGACCAGTTCGTTTGAACAAGCCCCTAATCAGAAAAACTCTAAACCCATATCTACACACCACTAAAGCCAATGGTGACTGAATTAGGATGGACTGTACACAACACACTCTCGCTGCTACATGACAAATTCCTGGATGTGGGAATTGAAACTTACAGCCGGGAATTCTGGGTGACCACCTTGACCAAGTTTGGTTGATGACATCATCTAGGATTGCCGTCAGTATTGACAAAAATTTGAATCTGTTATCAGCAGCACTATGGCATGTACAGGGTCCTTGGGATTGCGATGCATTACATAATTAGATGTCGTGATTAATGTGGCATACCCCGCTGGATATCCTGATGGATGTTTGTTACCTCACTGGATGAGGTAATTGATGTTAATTTACCTAGCCTTTTCAACCTGGTAAGTATTGTATTTGTGTTTTATGTCATAAAAGACATTTTAAAGATTAAATACTTTGTCACTATATGAATGAGTAATAAGGGCATCCATGCCCCTGGGAGGGTACAGATATCAGGGGACTCCCTGCTCTCCACAAACCCCCACTTGCTTATTTTGGGACATGATGTAGGGAAGAGACCCTTATCCCTCAATGTGGCAGCAAGGTGCTTTGTAGAGGGTGGGTGGCTTTGGCATGTAGCCTGGTCTGATACAGAAAGGAGGAGGGGGGGCACATGTTTGCTAGCCAGCTATTACAGGCCAACCAGGCTGCATTCCTGGAAAAGGGTCTGTTTGACCCTATACTTTTAAAATCGCACACTGTCCTGTGGGGTTAACAATAATATTCTAACCACACCCTTATCAGACATGCAGCCTAGACAGTCAGGAAGGGAAGGTCAGCAAGCTCCCCCCTCCCTCCCATTTCAAACCAGTCCACAAGTCTTTCAACATTAGGGGCGTCTTGCAAGGGAGCAGACTCTCTCCCCCCCCCCCCCCCGAAGACACCTTATAATGTTGGAGGGACAAAGATCCTCTTCCTCACATCCTTTCCCACAAAACTGATGTGCGGATTTGTGGGGGAAACACAGAAGAATCTGGGAGTGGGGCTCAGATATCCACACCTCCCAAGAATATTATTACAGGAGTACATCAGTACTCCTTTTTTGCTCAAATGTGTTAAAAATGTTCTTTATTAAAATAAACCACAAATGTCCCCAGAAGTAAATCTACGTCAAACACGCGAGGTAATCCACTGCAATTGCAATAAGCCACCTGCCACCAATCTGTACATGCTGCACTAAACAAAGTCCTAAAAATACTCTATAGCCAGTACACTACCGATATATCATGCAAATATCTACTGACAGGAAAAAAAAAATCTGACATTTGTGTGTGAAAAATCGTATTACATTTGTCACGTCTGTCACTGCAAGCTGATTCTAAAAAAAATTATAAAGTACTCACTGGTGGCTGTTTGCTATGATCTTGAATGTTTTTCCCAATCTGGATAGATTTTGGATGCAATATTTTGCCAAGGGACTTCTTCTTGTTTTTATAATTGCAGTCCACTGGTTATGCTGCAGCACCAGGTAAACTTGGTCAATATCGATCAAGCCACTGGACATTTTTAGAACAGTAAAATAAACTACTGCTCAGAATGGCAGATTCCCCTACCTCCAACACTCCCCCCCACCCCAAAATGGCTCCTGTACAGGCCCCAGGAAGGGACAACATTTTTTTTTTTAATACACTGGGACTAGTGTCTGATTTTCTATTGATAGAACCCAGCAATAAAAGGTAGAGCCTCCAAAAAAACATCCATCCCATTTTTAACCCTTCAAGGTCCCCTGTAGTGCTGGAATTTCACAAAGCAGTGCAGTATTAGGCCATTGGGGCTAAGCACAAATTTTCAGATCTAAAGTTGTTTTGGAATTGGGCTATTGACATTATGCATACACAAACGCAGTAAATCAATAGAATAGAGCACTTTCTAGCAAACAGTTATATAACAGAGCTTTATTCTATGTAGCTTTAGTACTATAACTAATGTTTCCCTGAGTTAAGAAAAGCACCAAAACAGTGAGTAGCCTTAGACCTCTTAGCCATATACCGTACACACATGTTGCAGGGAATCAATTCATCATTTTACAATAGCTTATTTTAAGAATGAAAGGAAAACATTTTTTATACCCTTTTATAAGCACTTGTCATCTGGGCCAAGTGATCAGTCTAATCAACTGCTTTACATGCCAGTAATTGCTTGTAAACAAACTGAAATCGGACGTGACAGAATCAAAGTAACGAAATCCAAGTCACTTCCGGTTTCTAACACAGAGGAGGGAAAGGAATGGAAGTTTCTCCCACTCTTCACAGTGCATCCATGGTCTTGGGCTCCCCCTGGTGGGAAGGGAGACCCTGCGAAAGGCTACAGGCGGTGGCAGGAGGGGAGATCTCCTTCCACCGCCTGTAAAAGCGATCAGGTGGCTGTATAGCCACTCCGCTCACTTTTTTTCTCTCAATAAAAATGAGAATTCCTTATTGAAAGAAAGAATACAATAAAGGGTACAGTGTAAAAAATACAAATCAGGAACAATCTGCGACTTGGTGCTTCTTTATGAAGGGGTTGGGATTGGCCCCTTAGTTCCAGTGAAGGGAACACTTAAGGCGTCTGCATACCAAGACATTTTGGACAATTTCGTGCTCCCAAATTTGTGGGAAAAGTTTCGGGGTAGCCCCTTCCTGTTTCACATAGCAATGCCTGAAGTCTTGCGGCCCTCTGAATAATGGGTATTCATACACTAAAGAAAGAAAAAAAGAAAGGAGGGGCGCACCAACCTAGTGCATTACCACTAGTAAAGCTTTATTCAATAAAAAACAGCAAAGTGTATACTCGCAAACGAGTATTGATAGAAGGCATAATCAAGGCAAAATCCACTATTCTGAACATCGACAAGCCAGGACCTGACATTGAGTGGATCAAACGATACTGCAAGAGATTGCCTTCCATCAATACTAATTTGTGAGTATACTAGGTTGGTGCGCCCCTCCTTTCCTTTTTTTTTCTCCTCTTCTTTTTTTCCCCCACAGATGACAAGTGTCATTTTTGTACGATTCAATCAGGATTAAAAAAGCCATTCTCCATAAGTGTACTTAAATACCAACAGACTGCAGTAGTTGTCTGCCAACTTTGAACTTTATATTGGATTGAACGAAGAACAAAAGCCAGCTACCAGGTCCTGTTGGAATTTTTATTACTGTCGACTTAACTATTATCATAATACCTTCATTAAAGAGGAAGTAAACCCTTCCAAACAACTTGGACCTATAGGTAAGCCTAGATTAAGGCTTACCTGTAGGTCCAAGCAATATCTCCTAAACCTATATGGTTTAGGAGATATTTGCCCGAAAATGGGCACCGCTGTCTACGGCGCATGCGCCGTAGACAGCGGCGCGCATGCGCACTAAATGCGGCAAATCCAAGAATGGATTTGCCAAATTTGTCGACTCCCGTGCGCATGGGCGGGAGTGACGTCATCGCGGCCTCGCCGTATGACAGCGGCGGAGCTGCGAGGCGCGACTCCCGTGCGCGGGAGTGACGTCATCGCGGCTTCGCCGCTGTCATTGGTCGGAGCTGCGAGACGCCACCAGCAAGATGGACGCGGCGGACTACAGGGATCAGCGGCGACTTCGCTGGCTCCTGTGTCAGGTAAGTGACACATAATGAGCTACTATGCGATGCATAGTAGTCCATTATGCTTTACCTTTGCAGGGAAAAAAAGAGGAAGTAAACCCATCAGGGTTTACTTCCTCTTTAAGGTGTCAATACTATGCAACAAGTTTGACTTTATAAAATGTTTCACTTCTATAAATATGTTAGTGTTCAGATTTTATTTTTTCCCCATTTTGTTTCATTAGCCTCTATTCATTATTCTTTCCTGTCCTAGAACCTTGTATGAGAACAGAAGGCAGTTGTCTCACCTCTTGACTCAACGGTTTAGCCCACCTTCTTGATCTAGCATGATTGCAGCAAGATCTTTTTTAGTTAGATGACCGGATCAAACTGCTGGTCATTGTATTAGACTAAAGAACAATGCATAGCTTTCTCCTCTGTTTTTTTGAACTTTAAATAAGGAATTGTATTTACCAAGTTCTATTACTTAAACATAAATCCTTACAAAGACAGATGTAAGGTAGGTCTATGAAAAACAATTTCTGTGTTATGGTCCTCTGTGCCACTGGTTCATGCAACCGTCATACAGTCTGTGCATACCAGTGAAAGGTACCTCTAAGCAATATCAACTTATCTTTTTGCTAGAAACCTATTATAATAAAGGGTTTATATAGCCCAACACAAGACAATATCATCACAATTTGGGGGCAATGAAAGCAACTGTTTCTAAGAAACCTTTCAATACAATCTGTGACATGGCCTACCTACTGCACACATTAGGTTTACACAAACATATAAAATAATAAATTATTTAAAGATGAGGTCAAAGCTGTAAAGTTACCTTTCTTTTACATAAGCTCATTCAATTGCCTAGAGGCTTCTAAACTGAATAATGCAGAACAAAAACAGGTGTCTAAAGCCACTTTCTATACCTACTGATCTTGGCATTATCATCATACTAAACATTTTTTATTTTATTTTTTAATTCAACACAGAATTTTCTTACACTAGAATAAAAAGCTATATTAACAAAGCAAAAGACAAGATGAGCTGACCCAAATCAATCAATCAAAACTGCATTTTTCCTCAAATACCCCCTTTTCCTAAAACAAATGGAATATGGTTGGCTACTAAGAATCTAACGTTTTCCTTGCTCAGTTTTTAATATGCGCATTTAAAGTCATCTATACAAAGGTAATACCAATAAATAAAACTTCACATATTTTCTAAAGGTTATAGGAATTCACTATAGAAAGCAGACAAAAAAAGAAGGGTTAAGAAACGGATTCAGGAAAGTGTCTGTGGAGCAAGACTATAGCAAAGTTCTCTGTAATGACAGATATGAATATGTGGTTTGTCTATGACCCTGCAAACTATTTCCAAAAGGCAAAGCTAAATTACAACAAGACATGCAATTATGATGTAATGTCTTGTGCAGACTTCATATTGCATTACTGGATATTACATATTTTATTTCTGAGACATTTTAATATGACAGCAAACTGTATATGTTACTAATGACAATTTTGTGCTATCACACAAGTTCAAAGAGACACGGTTACCTTGCTCATTCAGGGCTACCTGGCCCGATCAGGGACCCGCTCACTGATACCTTACTAGTGCTCCCCCAAAAATCCTTCCTCTTATCACAACTGGCACCGGTGCACCCTGCCCCCCCCAAGTGCTGTCTGATGTAATTCAGGGACAGCAGTGATGTTGATGTCCCTCCAGACATGTCAGAGTGGCAGACTTAGCAATTGGCTATTAGACACAACATGGGAAGAGGTCACATGCTCCCCCTGTACCCAGAAGCAGAGGTAGAAGCAGTGGCAAAGTGAGCATCAGTGGGTCAGGGGCCCCTTTTTCCAAAAACACTGTTCGTTTGTCCTAAATTGCAGTGTCAAAAAACAGAAACAGATTTCATTTTTCAAACACCTGCCTATGTCTATGCGTATGAAGCTTAAACTGTACCAGAACACAGTGTTCAGTCATTCATTGGCCTGAAATAAAATTCACCTAAAAAGAAATTCTGGCAACATTTTCTGTGTGTGACATTACATAGTCGGGCTGAAAAAAGACACGCATCCATCTAGTTCAAACAAAGATGTCCAATCCTGTCTGACTTTAATAGACAAAATATCAAGGCATCGTAGGATGTCCACCAGCACAAAGAAAAGGCATAGTAGTGAACTGAAGGGTGTCCACCAGTACAGAGAGTTGTGAGTGACATTCCTGCTATTTATAAAAATGCTTTTTCTCTACTGGATAATTATGCTCCATATTATGTTCCCTATAGCTGCATGAGGAGTTGATGCCTCCAGTCTAGGAATTTGGGTACCTTAACCTTAGGATCTTGGAGTGAAGGCAAAAGGAATAAGCTGACTAAGCAGTAGACGGCACAAGCCTATAGTGGGCTGAGAGGGCTGATACTCAGCTATGCTCACACACAGAACTGGGGTGGGAGGGCAGAAAGCATTTTTTTTCCTACTGATGGACATTTATATACTATTTTATTTTTCAACATTTCCCAATATAACACACACACAAAAAAAAAAAAATCCTCCTTATGTACAGTATCTCACAAAAGTGATTACACCTCTGACATTATTTGTAAATATTATAACTTTTCATGTGACAACACTGAAGAAATGACACTTTGCTACAATGTAAAGTAGTGAGTGTACAGCTTGTATAACAGTGTAAATTTGCTGTCCCCTCAAAATAACAACGCACAGCCATTAATGTCCAAACTACTGGCCAAAAGTGAGTACACCTCTGAACATCCCTTGTAATAGGAATATGGCATGACAGGTCCTCTTTACAGTGAGATAAGGTGTTTTTCGTAGCTGTTGAGTTTTAATAAACAAATGACTGGAACTCCACTTTAAATTTGCATGCGCTTGTTAAATGCATGTCTCCAGACCTAAACCCTATTGAGCATCTGTGGAGCATCGTCAAATGGAAGGTGGAGGAGCGCAAGGTCTCTAACATCCACCAGCTCTGTGATGTCATCATGGAGGAGTGGAAGAGGACTCCAGTGGCAACCTGTGAAGCTCTAGTGAACTCCATGCCCAAGAAGGTTAAGGCAGTGCTGGAAAATAATGGTGGCCACCACAAAATATTGACACTTTGGACCCAATTTGGACATTTTCACTTAAGGGTGGACTCACTTTTGTTGCCAGTGGTTTAGACATTAATGGCTGTGTGTTGAGTTATTTTGAAGGGACAGCAAATTCACACTGTTATACAAGCTGTACACTCACTACTTTACATTGTAATTTCTTCAGTGTTGTCACATGAAAAGATGGAATAAAATATTTACAAAAATGTGAGGGGTGTACTCACTTTTGTGAGATGCCGTATGTTAGGACAAGATTAACTTTCACTACCAAGTCAATTGGTCATAGGGACGAGGGGCGAAGGAGGGGTCTTTTACACACATTCCTGATTTGTGGCTGTCAGAAGGAAGCAATCTGATGCCTCTTCATCGACCCGATTACTTTCAAACCCCCTGGTAACAGGTGCAACCCCAACCACCCCCCACCATGCATCTCACAGTCGGCTGGCCCATCTGTGGGTCCAGCGTAGAGGAGCAGACAGGTGTCTGCTCCTCTCCCCTTCTTGCTGACTCAGAGGCAATGAGTAAAACGCCACTTCCGGGTATTTTTATTTATTTTTTTTACCTTCTCCAGCTAACATGGCCAGGAAAGAATCTAGTACCATTTGACCTGCACTGCATTCAATTCACTGGAGCAACGGGGGAGACATCCAGGGTCTTTTAGACTCCGGATGTCTCATTAAACAGAACCTGTAAAAAAAAAAAAAAAAAAAAAAACACTATATAGGATACTACTCATATAGGAGACTGTCCCCTATGCGATAAAAAAAAAAAAAAAAAAAAAAGTTACAACCAAGCACATAAAATCCCCCCCCCCAATAATGTTTAAGGCCACTCACATACGAATGTAAATGCCATGTCAAGGATGCCTCCGCATGAAAAGGATGATTACATTACATATCACTGCACACGCTGGAGTGAGAGCAAGAATTCTAGCATCAGACCTCCTCCATAACATATCGGATGACCTGTAGGGGGCTTTAAAAGCATTGCCCATGGAAAATAAACAGTACTGAAGTCTGTCACCATTTAACAGGCACATGCAAATTTAAAGCGGAGTTCCAGTCATTTGTTTATTAAAAGTCAACAGCTACGAAAAACACCTCATTGACCCCATATCTCACTGTAAAGAGGACCTGTCATGTCATATTCCTATTACAAGGGATGTTCACATTCCTTTTAATAGGAATAAAAGTGATCAAAATAATTATTTTTGGGAAAAAAGTGTCAAACTAAAATAAAGTAAAATGAACAATAACATTTTTTATTTTTTTAAAGCGCCCCTGTCCCAGTGTGCTCGCATGCAGAAGCAAACGCATATGCAAGTCCCGCCCACATATGAAAACTGTGTTCAAACCACACATGTGAGGTATCGCTGTGAACGTTAGAGCGAGAGCAATAATTTTGGCCTTAGACCTCTAACTTAAAATATGTAACCAGTACATTTTTTTAAAGCATCACCTATGGGGATTTTTAAGTAGCAAAATTTGGCGCCATTCCAAAAGCGTGTGCAATTTTGAAGGGTGACATGTTAAGTATCCATTTACTGAGGCGTAACTTCATCTTTCACATGCAGAAAACATTGGGCTAACTTTACCGTTTTGTTTTTTTGTAAAGAGTGTTCGAATAATTGCTGCGCAAGTACCGTGCGAGATAAAAAGTTGCAATGACCGCCATTGTATTCTCTGGGGTCTTTGCTAAAAAAAATTTATATATATAATATATATATATATATATATATATATATATATATATAATATCTTGGGGTTCTATGTAATCTAGAAAATAAATTATGATTTTTACACGTAGGAGAGAAACGTTAGAATTGGCCTGGGTGCTCCAGAACGCTTGAAGGTGCTCCCTGCATGTTGGGCCTCTGTATGTGGCCACACTGTGTAAAAGTCTCACATGTGGTATTGCCATACTCGGGAGTAATAGCAGAATGTGTTTTGGGGTGTAAATTGTGGTATGCATATGCTGTGTGTGAGAAATTTGAGGGGTATTTGTACATGTTTGGGTCTCAAGAAATGAGGGCGCCAGTACTTCAGGTGTGATCAATTTTCAGATATTGGCACCAGAGTGTGTGGACTCTTTCACACAGAACATATAATATTCACCAATTTGTACTTTTTACCAAAGATATGTAGCAGTATAAATTTTGGCCAAAATGTATCAAGAAAAATTACTAATTTGCTAAATTTTATAACGAGGACTTTTTTTTTTTTTTTTTTTTTTTTTTTTTACAGAATTTTCAGTCTTTTTACTTTTATAGTGCAAAAAATAAAAAACCCAATGGTGAATAAATACCACCAAAAGAAAGCTCCATTTGTGTAAAAAAAAAAAAAAAAAAGGATAAAAATTTCATATGGGTACAGTGTTGTATGACTGAGTAATTGTCATTCAAAATGTGAGCACACTGAAAGCTGAAAATTGGTGTGGTTATTACGGGGGTTTAAGTGCCCAGTGGCTAAGTGTTTAACATACTCCAAAAGGTGAACTTATCCTTTAACAAGTCATTGAAACCTTTATCCTCACACCATTACAGTCAACCCAAAATTTAATGGAAAAAATACTAAACATATGTAAAAAAGAAAGAAAACAAATAGAAATGGGTATTAGATAAACATTCACCTATGCACATGCATCATTTAAAGTCCCTGGGCTTCACAATATAATTTTCACTTTCCAGTGCATAGGTCAATTTTTCTGGTGGTATTATATCGTATTGTTCTTTTTTTCATGTTTGTACAGGTTCTGATGTACTTCCTAAACGTCCTTGATAACAAAAACAAATCTCGTTTGAAAGCACTGACAAATAGACCAGCAGTTGTACAGATTCTTCAAAATTTTTGGGCTGACTGCTACTTTTTATGGGTTTGCAATTCTACTATGTAAATTCATCAATGATAGCTAGTAGTATTTGGTTACATTCATCCACATTTAATAGCTTCCAACTGAAGTGGCTTGAAGAAGCTAATAAAAAAATAAATAAAAAAAGTCTTCAGCATTACAGAGAAAGGCTTGATTCACAGTAGTGCAATACCAGACAGCGCATATGATTCTGCTGTGCAGATCACATGCGATGTCTGTGCAATGCGATTTCAGCCAAACTTTTTTTGGCCTGCACTGAAATTGGATTGCATGGGTATTAACACCTATGCAATCCGATTCCTGCACCATTTCACAGTTCACACTGATCTGTGAACTGATCTGGAGGTGTCGTTAACTGCTTAAGGACCGCCTCCTGCACATATACGTCGGCAGAATGGCACGGCTGGGCACAATCACGTACCTGTACGTGGCTCCTTAAGTGCCCAGCCATGGCTCGGGAGCGCGCCACCGGTGTCCCACGATTGGGTCACAGAGCTGAAGAACGAGGAGAGGTCTGTGTAAACAAACCTCTCCCCGTGCTTCCTACTGTGGCTTTCACTGATCATCTGTTCCCTGTTATAGGGAAAGACGATCAGTGACGTCACATGCCAGGCCACACCCCCTACAATAATAAAAAAAAACACAACGTCACACATAACCCCCCCTCGCCCCCTAGTGGTTAACTCCTTCACTGCCAGTGTAATTTACACAGGAATCAGTGCATTTAAATAGCACTGATTGCTGTATAAATAACAATGGTCCCAAAAATGTGTCAAAAATGTCCGATGTGTCTGCCATAATGTCGCAGTCACAATAAAAAAAAAAAAAAAAAAAAAAAAAAAAAAAAAAATCGCTGCCTTACTAGTAAAAAAAAAAAAATTATTAAAAAAATGCTATAAAACTATCCCCTATTTTGTAAACGCTATAACTTTTGCGCAAACCAATCGATAACTGCAATTTTTTTGACCAAAAATATGTAGAAGAATACGGATCGGCATAAACTGAGGAAAAAAAAAAAGTTTTGTTATATATTTTTTGGGAATATTTATTATAGCAAAAAGTAAAAAATATTGCATTTTTTTCAAAATTGTCGCTCTATTTTTGTTTATAGCGCAAAAATAAAAACCACAGAGGTGATCAAATACCACCAAAAGAAAGCTCTATTTGTGGGAAAAAAAGGACGCCAATTTTGCTTGGGAGCCCCGTCGCACGACCGCACAATTGTCAGTTAAACCGACGCAGTGCCGAATCGCAAAAAGGGGCCTGGTCCTTTGGCTGCAAATTGGTCCGGAGCTTAAGTGGTTAACTTTACATTGACAACCCCAGCAGTTTGCAGATCTCAGTGTAGACCACTGTGTGATTCAGGTGCCATGCGGGAACCAGCACTGGATTTGCAGGGTTCCCGCATTGCACCAGTGTGAACCGAGCCAAAGCCCTGTTAAATGAGGCTAACTACTACTAGCTATTTCATGACCTGGATAGTTGTAAACCTTAACAGACAAATGAAATTGAAACAATTCACAAATTTGAGTTTCAGTTTGTATAATTGCAGCTAGTGGACAGTTTTACAAACTCTACAACAGATTATCCATTTTTGACAGGAACACAGCTATTCTTTGAAGCTAAACTGCAAAAATGATGCATGTTCCTTCCTGTACCTAATTACCTTAACTTTGAAATCTGCCAAATATTTTGCCCTTTAGTTCTCTTAATCGTATTAGTGTAAAGGCATCTGAATGCCAATCGAAACAAGCATTTAATGATTTCAGCACAAAAGATCCTTAAACACATTTAAAATACAGTCCGAAACAATACGGACCAAGAAATGTCCAGATATTTGTAGGAACAAGAATTTGCTCAACTAAAAAAAAAAACTAAACTGCCTTGTTCAAAGTTTATGTAAGTAATATTGTGTCAATAGGAGAGTTCTCTTGAACAGATTTATGTCGAGTTGGTTTTATTGCATTAGACATTCCATGTTCTTAAGCTTTTTACTTTCTTAGCACTCATAGCAACCATATACAATTAGCTGTTGATGGCCACCTTTTCACATTTGCAGATAATCAAAATGCAACTTGGAAATGCATATTAAAAAAGGTTTAAAGCCGTATTAGGATTACATTTTCTATGCAATTTAAAAATCGTTTAAAATTACAGAAACTGACAAGGCCAAAACCATATTCAAAAAATTGTTAAAATTGAATGCACTTTTTTTTAAAGCACATGAAACAGTTACATATTAATCTAATGCTCCAGTTAGAAGAGATATCAAGATGTAAAAATAGTAGGATAAAACACTGCAGCATTGTTGGATCTTATTTATTTAAATCTGTGATTCAACAAAATGAAATGACAATTAAATACACAAGGGTTGATTTATTGAAACTGGGGAGTGCAAAATCTGGTGCAGCTCTGCATAGAAACCAATCAGCTTCCATGTTTTATTATTTTGTTTTGTTTTTTACGTCAAAGCTTGATTGAACAAACTGAAGTTAGAAGCCGATTGGCTACCATACACAGCTGCACCAGGTTTTACACGCTCCAATTTTAGTAAATCAACCTCATAGAATTCATTACTACAGCCCTTCTATGATAAAATATATGCAGTATTGGGAGTTAGATCTTCCACCTATTAACTTCTCTACCATAAACAATGAATACAGATATTTTAGAGGCTGGAGCATAATATCATGAAGCATAATATCATGAAGCATAACTTATTTAGTAGAACCAGTTACAACACAGGCCAGTCTAACCTATTTCTAGGACTGCTATTAAAGTGAACCTTAGCTTGTCCATACAAATAAATCACACAACATTAGGGGACCACTCCAGGAGGCTAGTAAATACCTCATTTGCAGTACTGTGCGGTCAAAGCTGCTTTTGCTTCAGTAAAATCCCCTCCCAGGTTACTTCTGCTGGTCTAGAGCAAGGTTTCTCAACTCCAGTCCTCAAGTACCCCCCAACAGGTCATGTTTTCAGGCTCTCCATTATTTTGCACAGATTTGATCAGTTTCACTGCCTTATGGCCCGTACACACAATCCGAATATCGTACGAAAACGGACGATTTTTGGATCGTGTGTACACTACTTTCAACAGCCAATCACTGCTGTTCATCCGATATTATTCAATCGGACATGCACAGAAATTTTCCTCGTACGATTTTCGTTTAGTCAGTATAGTTGTCGTCTGAAAATGCAATACAAATACATTACAACACATGAATTTTTGTGACTTTATTTAGCTATTCAATCAGATCAATCTGTTGAGCCATGGTGTTACCAGCCCTGACCGCTCACCTAGAACCTACTATACACCACAGATTGATACTATACACCACAGATTGATACTTCAAGTGTGAACCTAACCTAAAGTTGGCCTCAAATTGATTAAAACTTGCAATTATTAACTGAAAACGACTGATCGTACGATATTCGGATCCTGTGTACGGGGCATTAGTAATTACCACAGTCGTTTCATCTGAGGGAAATCCTGAAAATATGACCTGTTGGAGGTACTTGAGGACTGGAGTTGAGAAACATTGGTCTAGAGCACAGATCCTTCTCTATTTCTCTACAAAACAAGAGTAGTAAGAGGCAAAAACACTGCTTGTAGTTTCAGTGCATCTGAGGCACTGTGTTGTCAACTCACTACAGGAGGGGCTCAGTGTTTTCTGGAAGATCAACAGGTATTTTCTGTACTTGCAGCATTTTTAAAGAAACAAACCAAGGAAAATGTGCATCTACTTAATAGGTGTACAAAATTTTGTTCATCTTTTCGCATATGCACTTTTAAGCCAGCTCACAACTGTATATACCCAACTTTACTTCACTGTCGTGCCGTTTCCCCTACTTGCACAGAGCTAAGGACTTGCTCCGTTTCTTATTAGTGTGTTGGGGACCTACAACTGGGCCCTCAGACATTGTGCTGCAGTGTGGGTGAAAAGTGAGATAGTCACATGCCCCCCAAATCCAGACGTAATTGGCATTACTCTATGATCTAAAGGGATAATTTTTTTTCAGGCATCATTCATGGTCAGCAACTACTTCATGTACTATGATGCTGGTGCAGAGATGACACTACTATGCAATTCCTGGTCTGTTCTTGGTTATCTACCAAGTGTCTCACACAGATCAGACCTCCATCCTCTTGCAAGCTGACAAAGTTAAATTTACGGTTATCCCAGAGAGTGTTCATTAGAGCAGGTGAGACCAAGGGGCTGGAGCTAAAAGACTGCTTTCAAATTTCAGTTGCTGTATATAGCGCTGTGCCTAGCATGAAACATGTCAAAATAGAACTTCTTTTATTAATAGTCAGCAGAAACATTTTTTTGCATCTTGATGTGCAGCCTTCCTTTTGCCGATACAAATTATTTTTTTTTGGGTGGAGATGAACCAAGCCATCTTCTGGTATGCAATTTTAAATTGTGGGGCCTGATCTCACAAGGAGCAGAATAAATATTCATCATTCACAATTAACTCTAAACAGATAACCTGTAAAATTTTGGGTACCAACGTTTGTGGACTTGCGTAATTTTAAGGCTTGACATGTTGAGTATCTATTCATTGCAACCTCATTTTTTTTACAAAACATCTGGGTAATATTTTGTGTTTGTGTGCACTAAAATAAATTTTTGTGTATTTTTAGTAAAAAAAACATGCGCTAATATCATAACACAAAAAATGTCAACTACCGCCATTTTATTGTTAGGGTCTTTGTTTAAAAAAAAAGAAAAAATGTCTGTTTGGGGGGGGGGGGGGGGGGTGTAATTTTTCAGGCCTAAAAAGTGCCCTGGTAGACAAGTGGTTAAAGACCTAAAAAGACATAAGATATCTGTGAATGGTCCAACCTGCCGGTAATTTTGCACAAAAAAAAAAAAAAAAAAAAAAAAGGAAAAAAGCAGCTTTGGGTGATACTGGCCCATGTCAGTAAGGGTCCATGCTACAGGTGTTTTGCCAGTAGAAGCAGCTCAATGGTATTCTAGGTGTCCATGTACATTAAGACATTTAGCTCAGCGTTTAGAGGCAGGAAAAAAAAAACCCTTCTGGTTTCCATTTTTGATTAGCGCTTTCTGGCAGAAAAAATACTAAACTCCCCTAAACTCGCATAAACTGTGTGCAAAAAATGCTCTATATGAGCGTTTTTGTTCTGCCAGGGGAACTGGTGCTTTTTTTTTTTTTTTTTAAGCCCAGTGTGCATGGAGTGAGCCCAATGCTTATTTCATGTCATGCATCTTCATCAGAAATGACTCCAACCACAATTAGCAGAAGTTTATATAACACGCCTGCTTTCATCACACAAACAGTTTACTTTTTTCCAGGCTGTACCAATGTATTTCTTCAGAAACGGTTTGTGCACACAGACTTTTTTGTACTATAACAAAAGGAGGAAACAGCCTCTATAAAAAGAGCACAAAAGCTTCTGTAATCACTTTTTTTAAATGATTTTTTTTTTTAATTTGAGTCTAATTTTGCATCCTGGTTTTCTTCCTCCCACTTGATCAGTCATGTCAAAGTTTTATTCTCTCCCGTTTCCAAACTAGTGAACAGCACTACAGGGAAATGTATTATATTTTATAAGAGTGAGCAATTCTGCCAAGGTCAGCAATCTTGCCCAATGTGTCAGGACATAATCATGCTTTGAAAAAAAAAAAAAGGTATTTCCTAATACTGGTAAGAACCAGATGTTCTGTGGCCACTAAAGTAGAGGGACAAGAAGCCAAAACTAAAGTATATTACCAGTACAGGGGGAAAAAAAAAAAAAATGAAGATCCTTAAAAAGTTTACTATCAGATGGGGAGAAAAAAAAAAAAAAAGGTTATTTCTATTAGTTATACGTTTCACTAAAAGTAAACATTCCAGACATTTTTTTTTTTTTTTAGTTTTGGGTAGAGTGGAGAAGGGTTAGAATGCCTGTCATGTTTTTACTACTCACTTTCACTTTTTTTGTGAATTCATAATCATTAATACTGATCTGAAGTTCAACTTTAAGAACCTTTATTTTACTGATAGAAAGTTAAAACTTTAAAGCGGTTCTGCACTCATAATACATTTGCCCATTCTGTTGCCTCTAGACCGTACATTTGATAATGCCACATGTTTTTTTTTTTTATTAATCTACCTTTTGTAATTCGTAGTTTTTTTATTTTCCTCCCCTGCGGCGATGGGCGGTCTCTTGCGGGGATCAGCATCATTTCCTGCTGAAGCCCGCACTGTCTCCTGGGATCTCGTCCAAGTAATCCCAGGAGACATTGCGGCTAATGCATTAGCCGCAATGTCTCCTGGGATTACTTGGACGAGATCCCAGGAGACAGTGCGGGCTTCAGCAGGAAATGATGCTGATCCCCGCAAGAGACCGCCCATCGCCGCAGGGGAGGAAAATAAAAAACTACGAATTACAAAAGGTAGATTAATAAAAAAAAAACATGTGGCATTATCAAATGTACGGTCTAGAGGCAACAGAATGGGCAAATGTATTATTGTGAGTGCAGAACCGCTTTAAGCAAGTCTATTTATAACGGGAGGCTAAAAAACACAAAAAAACTAAACTGAATAAATGCAACATACATACTTTTCATCAATAGTTTATCAATATATAATGCCACCAGCAGCATTAATCAATAGTTTATTGATAATAACAGTCTATAATTAGTTCATAATCAACTCTAAATCATTCCATAATTAATTGTTTCACCCTTGTTTCATATTTACCTGTACAGATAAATATATAGGCTCACACCAATCACACATTACAATGCATTTGCCTTCCTCCCCCTCTACTTCGCCTCACATCACAATACATAGTACTGCGATTTCTTGCAGGTCACCATGCATATAGGCCCACCCACAGACTGCCTTTCCGGGCTCTGATAGGCCCGAGGACGTTGATGCGATCTATGCATCACTCTGCCCACCGTCTGTACTAATGACGGCATGCGTTCCAATGACCGGAGGAAGCACTTTTGTGATTTGGGTCACAAGGCCATATTGCGCAGCCGCTCACACCTACACTGCTACCTCACTGAAGCACCTATACATGAACGCTAATGATGCGGAGTGCAACACGGCTACAATTTAGCAGGAGATGCTGCATAGCCACAGCATAGGTGGATCGCCCCTAACAGCCCAGCAATGACGAGGATATACAGTCACATATCTTAGGCTGCAATACAGGAGTCAACCATTGGGTAGGTCACAACCATGGATGATTTAATTCATTTCTTTTTACTCCTATCAAAGCCTGGAGCTTTTGAAAACTTCTAATTCTATTAGCATATTTGGTTACTCTATTCAGCCTCCACTCATTATACATGTTATATCTATAGGTCCCCAAGACCAACAACAATAAACAGAGGATCCTAGCTATATACACCTCTCATACAGTGCTGATGTAGGTCTGATTTAACTTTCTTACATTACCCCCACACCTCAGTACTGTGAACTTTTGCAGTCCCTCCTCTGCTCCCCACCCCCCGCAGGCTCTGCGTGCAGTCAGTTATGTGCAAGATGCCAGGTACCTGATGGCAAACAGGGGCAAGTCTCCCTTTGGATCCGGGGATACTCTCGCTGCTCTGCTCCTTCCAGCAGCTCCTTGCCAGCTTCCGCCTCCCTCCTGTCCTCTTTCCTCTGGGCCCCCCAGTCAGCCTGTCCTCTGGCCCAGGCCACACTGTTCTTGGAGCAGAGAGGAGGTAGAGGAATCGAGGTTCTGGGAGTTCTGGTCAATCACAGCTGCGGCGTGTTGCTAGGACACGGAGCAACCCCGATCTCTGTAAAGAGCTGTGGCCATGTTATCGGCTGTGTCAAATCAGTACCTATTAGCGATGCCAGTCAGTGCTGGCTATCACTGCTGCCCATCAATGTCACCTATCCATGCCACCTACCTGTGCCACCTATCAGTGCCCATATGTATGGCATATTCATGCCTCATCAGTGACACCTCATCAGCGCCCATCAGTGAAGGAGAAAAATTACTTATTTACAAAATTTACTGACAGAAACTAAGAAAAAAACTTTCCTCCAAATTTTTTTTTTTTTTTCTTTAGGAAAAGATAAAAAAAAAAACAGAAGTGATTACCGTATTTATCGGTGTATAACACGCACCCCAAGTTTAGGAGGGAATATTAAGGAAAAAACTTGAATTTAAATGCCCATCAATGCAACCTTATCAGTGTCCATCTGCAGCCTTGTGTCACTGCAGCCTGATTATTTAAAATTGCCGCTGATCTCCACTCCGCTGCGCTGCCGACATACACAAAGAATGTACTTGGCTAGGCTCAGCTTTTCTCGCAGTCCCGCTCCTACGGAGGACATTAGATGGGTCCAATGGCGGGACTTGGCGTGACTGTGAACGGAGCCGAGTACACTCGGCTTTGTGTACGTCGGCGGCACTTGCTCTGCTCACAATCAGCGGATCGGGGATCGGCGTATAACAGGCACCAACAATTTTCTCCTGATTTTAAGGGGAAGAAAGTGTGTGTTATACGCGGATAAATACGGTAAATACCACAAGAACACCCACTAAAAATAAAGCTCTATTTGTGTGAAGAAAATTATAACATTTTCACATGGTTACCGTGTAGCATGACCGCGCAATTGTCATTCAAATTGTGACAGTGCTGAAAGCTGAAAAATGGCCTGGGCAGGAAGGGAGTGCAAGTGTCCTGTATTGAAGTAGTTAGTCTGTAGTCCAACTAGGAGGGCCGTTTAAGATACCAGAGGACCGAGAACAACTTAGTTCATGATAAAATCAACCAATTTTTTGCACTCATCAAACATATATAACATAATGCTTCCAATGGTTTATTGGACCAAAAGAAAACAAATAAGACACTTTCATTTTTGGGGGTTACATAAAAAATAGCTTTAGAGGTGTGTGTGTGTGTGTATGTATATACATACATTTTCATTCCATATAACAAAACAATGAGAAAATTACTGGTACAGTTCTTTAGTTTCACTCTGAGTTCATAAAAGCTAAAGCAAAACGATGTGGGAACTACAGATCTAAGAGAGAGAAAGACCCAGTGCAAAATCTTCTAACAAGTATCTTAACTGAACATGCCACAGACCATCAAATAAAAACATGAAGTGACGTAAATCACACACAAGTATCGTGCTGCTGTGGTTATTTTGAGAAATGGTTAGTACTGTAAGTCAGCTGGTACAGCCCTCTCCCCAGACCTCCTCCCGCCCTTATAAAAAAGTAAAAATTCTCAGTGAAATCAACGAAAAAGAGGAAAAAACAAATAAATCTAAATGTCAGTATGTAATAAAGCTATATTTTCCTGGCTCGGTGCCAAGACTCTAACCCGCCAGATGAATGTGGTACAACAATTAACATTTTATATTACATTAAGTAATCCCTCCAGGGCTTTGAATATGTAGAAGGAGAAAAAGTAAAAAAGTTATGCTGACCCTGTTAAGAGATATGTTTACTTTACAGACATTCCTATTGAAAATTGCTCAACACATTAACAAGTCATGATCTGTAAAGCGTGATATAAAGCACACATGCACTGTATATGTCCCATGAAGAGCATAATAAAGCTCAACAAATGCTTAAAAACATTTTTTTTAAAGGCTTTTAAAAAGAAAATATGTTTATTGTCTTGGTATGGAGTGATGCATTTGTTACAAAACTTACTTAAGGGGTTGCGTCTGCTTTCTCACCAGAATCCTGAGCTTTATATTGCTAAATATGCTTATATAAAAAAAAAAATGCTCCAAATATGACTTCCCCTTCCAAATTAATTGAAAGAAATATAGGATAAATAAATCAGCCTAAAAGGTGGTGGGTGTATACCACACTGTTTTTAAACCACATACATTATCTCACAAAAGTGAGTACACCCCTCACATTTTTGTAAAAATTTTACTATACCTTTTCATGCGACAACACTGAAGAAATGACACTTTGCTACAATGTAAAGTAGTGAGTGTACAGCTTGTATAACAGTGTAAATTTGCCGTCCCCTCAAAATAACTCAACACACAGCTATTAGTGCCGGTTCACACTAGTGAGCTACATTGTAGCAAAGTGTCATTTCTTCAGTGTTGTCACAAAAGATATAATAAAATATTTACAAAATTTGAGGGGTGTACTCACTTTTGTGAGATACTGTAAATGTATCAAAATCAGTATTCCTGAATATATATGTTGCCAAAAAGTTATTACCTATAAGCAAAATCACATACCATGGATCAATTTATATTACTTTCTAACCAGGACCTATAACCTGTCTGCTGCTGCTCCCATCATGCAAGTGAAAGGGATGAAAATAAAGTCCATTAATATATAACCGGTCTGTGAGTTTTAGAGACCTGTAACTACCAGCCTTTAGTGTTTTGCTCGCTAGCAGCTACAAAAGCTCTTGGCGAGCAAGAAATGCAAGTTCATGACAAACCAGCAACAATCAATTGGGTTCAGGAAGCCCTCTCCTATTCTGGCATTGTCTCCTTGCTGTCTGTGCTGGCCCAGCTCTTCCACCCTTTCCTTTACCTCCCAACATACCATTCATGTACCTGCAGAGGATTACTATAAAGTGGTGGTCATCAACCCTGTCCTCAGGGCCCACTAACAGGCCAGGTATGCAAGATAACAAATACATCACAGGTGATATCATTTGCTGCTCAGTGACTGCATTGTTAGTCTGCATCTCCCTAAGGTAATACATAAAATCTGGCCTGTTAGTGGGCCCTGAGGACAGGGTTGATGGCCACTGCTATAACGTGTTACTTAAATGACAGCTCTGGGAATGCTCACATCACATCTAAGATGGTAGTAGCAGTGGCTTCTGGGCTTTTGGTTGCCTACACAGGGGAGACACATGTAAACTTAGGCTAAGATTTTTCTTGAAATAAATGGTCTGGCAGGCTTTAAGCAAGAATGTTTGCAACTTAAATTTATCCACCAGAGGGGGAACTTCTAAACCTGCATAGGATATACACAGATGCAAAACTGCAGCCTGTATAGGAAACATCTCCAGCAGACAAATATTAAAATAGAAAAATCTGACTGCAGGTCATTTTGATATAACAGTTAAAAATGAACTTAAAGCATACCAGTATATCCCAATAAAATGCCCGACTTCTTCAAAAGTATGCACAAAAAAATAAAAAAAATAAAAATAAAAAAAAAGGGCTAAACGAGGACTTGATATCATTAAGGAAATTCAAACACAAACATCGGATTTTGCTTCACCTATTTGATGGTGCCTCTTAAAAAACGGTTTTAATTATGCTTTATGCTGAAAGTAGCAATATGTCTGGAACATGCCTGTAACAGTAGAAACTGCCATGGGATAGCAGTCATCCAATCTGTTTGTCTATCTCTATTAAAGTTTTATATCTCTGGTTATGGAGTTTTGGTCTCCTAGGTAACAAAACTACATTCCATTTAATATCATCTAGAAACAATGTTATTTGCAGGAATGTGAGGTTACTCTGTCAATGCAAACTGAACTAGATTCTTAAAAAAAAAAAAAAAAAAAAAAAAAAAAAAACACACATGCATAAAAAAAAATAAAAAAAACCTGACTAATTCTGCTAACAGTTGGTAGGAATGTACAAGGTTTGATATGCCATGACTGTTACACTGTATAATGTGTGAAGAATGTTACAATTCCTGCACTGTGATCATGCAAAAGCAGTTGAGTAAGAAACTCCTGCTCTTGAATGTAGCATTTCCTGTAATGAGAACAAAACTATAATTCAGTTTTGCACAGATGTAAGTTTAACCCAGTGACTTCAGGAAAATGAGATACATTTATAAGATCTGAGCTGGTGTGTGGTTGTGAATGCACAGGATTAAGACACATTCTCTCTTCTTCCTGTTTTATTGATACACCAAGATTAAAACCCATGAACATGCCATACTCCTTCCTGGAGGGCTGTACCCAGCATAACAATTTGATTCAAAGGGAATTAGAGTGCGTTTTGCACCATTTTGATATATGATTAAATAACAAAAAAAATAATCATTTCTTTTCAATCAGTGTGGAATTTAAAAAAGGTTTCAATCTATTTAAAAAAAATAAAAATAAATCAATAAATAAGATTATATCACACACACAAGTATCCTAGGCTGATGTGAAGGCCAGGGGCTGCATCGCCTAAGCCTCGTACACACTCTTTTTTTCATTTCCCAGTGGGTTGAAAAAAATAAAAAAATAAAACCGACAACGCAGGTAGGAGCCGAATCCGATGTTAGTACAGCAATCACCCCGGCTGAGCTATTGTATTCTGACAGGGGGGTGGCCCTCTCACCAGAACACTCCAGTCATGGCTGAGATCTCTGATCGGGAGCCAGTCAGCAGACAGTCATGCCCCATTCGTCAGTAGCTGGCCGAATGACTGGCTGCCAACCAGCTGGATGCTGCCCGACATTCAGCCCATGTGTACTAGGCTTAAAAGGCTATCTGTCTGCCCTCTAAGGAATTGCTCCCTAGTTAGCTGAGGCAGCAAGATGACGCTCCTATTGCTAGAGCTTCCTTGGATACAGTGGGAGAAATCCCATAGAGGCACATAGGCGGCCTCCTCGTGATCTCGCACTAGTGGTAGAATCATCCATCTGACATCAGCCGTAACAAATGTGTAAATTAAAGTAGGATTAAACATTCAGCACTTTTAGTTTAACACATTGAGCACAATAAAACATTCCCCACTACATTTTTTATTTTTAATTCTTAGCCCATCAATTGTAGTTTACAACTTTCAAAGCTGTTGATCCCTGCCCCCCCCCCCCTCCCTAGTGCTACATCGATTTGAGCCCCACTAATGATTAGAAAAACAAAAAGTCATACAATGTAAAATTTTAAATATGTATTACTTTATACCCAAGGCTATTCCTATGTGTTGATTGTGTTTTCTGGTATTCCACATAGAGGAAGTGGCACAATGACCTGCAATCGGCAATTCGAATAGCCTGACAATTGTTAAATGCATGAAGAAACAGATTTGGAAATCGTGAAATACATTACATAAATAAGTGGAGTTAAAAATAGTGCTCAAAGATGCAAGATAGTCAATTTAGGTAATGTAAGACAAATAACAGGCCCATGCTGGCAAGACGGAACATGCAACATCCTCAAAAACAAGTATCTGCAATTTATTTACACTTTACCTCATCGCTAAAATATATTCAATCTTGCACAGCAAGCCTGAACTTCTGATCTGCAGATTTAACAAAGTAAAAGGCTACATTCACACCAGCACTTCTACGTTCAGGTTAAACTATTCTTCCCAGATAAAGTTCTCCTGTGTTTAGATTTACCCGATTTTACTCACATCTACATGTGTTTAGATGCATTAGAATATCTTATCTGCCCCTGGACGCATACATTTCCATTTTCTCTATATGCAGATAGTTTTCTGTATGATCCATTGCTGCAGTTTACACCAAAACACCAGGTCAGTGTGCACTGACAAAAAAACAGAACAAGTCTCATTTTCATGTACTGTGTACGGATGTGCTATAATGCACTGCAATGTGCTGCCGCACACAGAACTTAAAAGAAGTTTAAAAAAGTGAAAAAAGTGAGTACTACAATGTGTCTTAAAAGTGCATCACAGAACACATGCGCAATACACATCAGCATGCACATTGTGCATACCTTCAGGTGCACTCACTGGTGTGAAGTGGTTGTAAAGGCTGAAGGTTTGTTTTACCTTCATGCATTCTATGCATGAAGGTAAAAAACCTTCAGGTGTGCAGATCCCCCCTCACCCCCCCCCCCCCCAATACCTACCTGAGCCCGATAGCAATATGCATGAGACAAAAGGCTCTCCCGGGTCTCTCCCACCTGACTGGCTAAGATGCAGCAGCCATTGGGGCGGGAGCAAGGGGTGGGTCTGAGCCGAACGTCCTGTTTCTTATGGATGCATAGAGCTGACTCAGGAACGCACACACTTATAAGTGCCCCTGACAGCGCTGACAGGGGACCAGAGAAGAGGAGGATTGAGGCCGTCCTGTGCAGAACTGCTGCACAGTGCAGGTAAGTATGACATGTTTGTAAAGGAAAAATTTTTTTATAAAAAAAATAAAAATCACTTTAAAAGACAATAAAGACTAGAATTCCCATTTACAACTCAACTGAAACTAATGTTAATTTTTTAATTGTTGCTGAGCAGCTGAACAATCTGCTGACTTATTTTTAGCTCTCATATAAAGATGTTTTTCTTTTTTATAGCACCAACAGTTTGTGCAGTGTTTTACAAATAAAGGTGGACAGTTCAATTAAATATAAAAATTCTGTTTAGACTGTTGCAGTGGAGGCTGGTGCTCAAAATTTTTGGGGGTGTGCCAACCAAAAAATTCAGAAAAAAGCCCCAAACGCAGCCACTGTGCCCATCAAACACTGCCACTGTGGCCCGCTCACCATCTGCCCGGCACTTACTCCCCTCCTCCCATCCTCTCCTACTGATAGGCATCCAATCACAGTGCCTGTCGTTTCAGTCAACCAGGTGATGAGTAACAGACCCGAGCACCTGATTGGTGGAGAGGCGGTTCAGTGTTAGAAAAGCGAATATTCATTCGCTGTTCTAACACACCTGGGTGAACGCTCGCAAATCACCTTTTTGACGCCTACTTGAGCCTATGGCTCTAATCAGGTGCTTTAAAAACGACCCCCCCCCCCCCCGCTGCTGTAATTCAGGTGCCCAGAAAGGGGCTGGGTGCCTGAATACAGAGTGGCAGCGGCGACCATGGATAGATTCATGCCATGCATGAATCTATCCATTGGTCATAGAGGGGGTGGCTGGAGAGAGGGGGTGGCGCCCATATGGACGCACCACTACTGGACTGTTATCTAGATGTATAAAGCCCAACTTCATTAAAATAAAAAATTACACCCTTGCATGGGGCCCCCTCCACACTGCAAGGGTTGAATGCTTGTTATGCCTAGGAGATTACAGAACAGGCTCTATCACTTAAAAAAAAATGACCGAAGGTCCGCTTTAACTTTCCATCTATCTTCTGCCCTTGTTGTTTTAACTTTGGATAGTCAAACTTTTTTTTCTGCCAGTAAATACCGTACACAGCCAACTTCCTGTTTCTTGCCTGGCTATTAGCCTAGGCTTATGGCATCATGCACAGCTCTCTCTCACTCTTATGAGAGTTTGCCAGGAAAGGAGGGGGATGAGTTATAAGAGGGTCAAAGAGCTGCAGAGCTGGAGGTGTGCCTCTGTATGTCTGTGTAAATCCAGGAAGTGATCAGGCAGCAGCTTCAGCTGCCCACACTTAAAATGGTTGCAGCCAGACTCAGTGAAGAAAGATTTCTTCAGCATATTTGGCAAGTACAGAATCACAGTATATACAAAATAATATGCAAAGTGGTTGGAAGGAAGCTTCAGAATGGCAAAGATTTTTTTTATTACAAATTATGTGAGCAGACTGCAGTTGTTCTTTAACACCTTCCACTGTAACATGTGAAGCTATGGTCTATGGGTGGAGCCTCTGCGTCATCAGTTTCAATGCAGGGACATTAACCCTGTATTGTATGGGAAGGAGGCTAAAGTGCAACCAGAGCCTGTCACAGATTCCAAAGGAACTGTGGAGAAGAAGTCACAGTGCTGGAGGGAGCTGGCTGGAGCAAGGCATAAGCCAAGTATTTTCTCCTTAATATTGTCCCCCAAACTAAATGAGCATTTAAACCTTGCAGTGCGGGACAGGCCCACGGCAGGGGTGGATATTTTCATTTTCATCGAGTTGGGCTTTAATGTAAACATTTATTACAAAGCCAAATGAATGTGTCATTTGGTTTCAATGGAGTCACAACAATTGATCAAATAACCAGACAGACACAAACCATCATGAGGAAATCTCACCATCAGAACTGCCAAGAGCTATAAGAAGATGATGGTTGATAAAATGTGCCTATAGTGACCACTCAAATATGTAAGGCAATGCTGTCTTATTACAAAAAAATCATGCATCCAGGTTTCTGCTAAACATATGGAAAGACTCCGAAGTAATCAATTGACAAAACCGTATTCAATATATCATATTATAGCTACACGCAAAAGTGTATGTATAGTCAAAATAGATTTTTTTTCAGGTTCGTATTGAAGAGTTAAAACGAGTTTTCTGCTCTTGCACAGCTGTGACTGGAAGAGATGTCACCGCCTCTGAGCCTTTCCCTCACCTCTTGGTATAGTGACAACTATAAACTATTGGTTTCCCACTATTCTATTTCTAGTTGATAGGTCACCAATAACAAACAGGGTGAATTTCCCCAGTGAAGACAGATGGCAATAAAAACTTGACAATGGTTCCAAACTTCCCCTACTCTACCCAAAGGTAACCTCCCGGAAAGGAGGAGAGCATGTGACATCTTCTCGGTCTTGCTGCTCTCGGGGACGTGCCGTCTGATGATCGGTGGTGAGCCCTGTCCCTCAGACACAGCGCATCGCCAATCAGGATAAAGAGCCAACGACATGTGATTAGTTGTGTCCATCACAGTAGGAAAAAAAAGCCAATTATCTGCATTTCCTTTCCTCAGCACTGCCACTGGGTGAGGAAAGGAAAGCAGATAGCCGGCTTTTCTGTGACAGGAAACATTTACACTGATAACCAGTGCCCATCAGTGCAGCCTCATTAGTGCACATCATTTTTATAACAGAAACAAAGAAAGGAGTTTTATTTTTTAAAATGTTCAGTCTCTTTTTTCATTTATTTAGCAAAAAACAAAACAAAAAAAAACCCAGTGGTGATTAAATACCACCAAAAGAAAGCTCTATTGGTCTCCAAAAAAAATATATAAAAAGTTAATTTGGATAGTGTGTTGCATGACTGCGCAATTGTGATTCAAAGTTCAGCAGCACTGAAAGCTGAAAGTTGGCCTGGGCAGGAATGGGGCAAAACTGCCCAGAAGGCAAGTGGTTAAAAAGGAAAAAAAAATCATAATAAATATATATATATATATATATATATATATATATATATATATATAAGACTGCTGCACATATATATATATATATATATATATATATATATATACACATATATACACACACATACACACACACATACATACACACACATACATACACACACACACACACACACATCACAGTGTTTACATCCAACTAACCAATAGTCAAATAAATCCCATAGTCCAAAATATAATAGAGCATTCTTTCCTATTAAGATAATGAAAAACGACAGTTAATGTCCAAGTATTATTCAGAACCCATATTTAGCAATATGCTGAGGAAAGCTTAAAACACCATACAGTATAGCACTAGAGAACATCTTTAGATGCTAAACACGATCCAACCATCTCCAAGAGGGGCCGTTTTGAGTTTTTTTTTTTTGCTCTGAAAGTATGACAATACACAGCAGATGAATGGTAGTTGATATGTCACATAAATTAACCAATTATAATCAGAGTTGGTCCAACAAACCCAAAAGGGTCAATCAATATATCTGTGTGAAGAGCTTTACCCTAAATTCATTGAAATTAAGAACTTTAATTTTTTACGGGTTGCTATGAGATACGCCACAATGTAGCATTTTGTAACATCTGCAATGTAATTAAGATTCCTTATAACATAAATGATTTGACAGCTTTTGTTTGAGATGGAAAATGGTGCAAAAAAAGCCATAATAACAAACACTTAGTATACTTCTCTGCCCCACAGCTATTGCACAATATATCATTTACTCTAAAGAGCAAGCCTGCTGAATACAAAAAAAAGAAAGACATGATTATACATGTGTATGCTTTCATTGGGGATTATATTTTTTCATCATGATTCACCTATAGTATTAAAAAAAAAAAAAAAGTACGTATTGTGTAATATGTATTTAATGTTAACCGAAGGCCATGTAAACATTTCAAGGCTTTGAATGTAACCATGAATTATAAGGAAACTATGAGATCATCAGCTATTGATATACTCTTCTGTACATTCCCAATAACCTTAAAATCAAGTTTCTTAAAAATCTGTGTTTGGGAATCCTTACATCTCTAACTGCTTGGTACTTTATGTACAGAAGTTCCTGGTATTACCTTATAAAACAAATTAGATAGATAGATATATATATAGAGATAGATATATATATATAGAGATAGATATATATATAGAGATAGATATATATATAGAGATAGATATATATATAGAGATAGATATATATATAGAGATAGATATATATAGAGATAGATATATATAGAGATAGATATATATAGAGATAGATATATATAGAGATAGATATATAGAGATAGAGATATAAATATATAAATATATATATATATAAATATATATATATATATATATATATAGATAGATAGATAGATATACACACAATCAAACTTTTGTATTTTTTTTTTCTTTGCGTTGATTATTAAATTGTACTAGAAAATTTATGTAGTAATACAATACAAAAGCCCTAATTTGACAATACATAAGCTTGCAGAAGAATTTTTAGAAAAAAAAAGTTTATAAAAATAGGTTTACATATGAAGGTCGGAACATAGAGGTGACTGCAAAATAACAAAAAAAAATTAATAATTCAGCGCATTTTCAAAAATGTCAGAGTTTAGCTCTATAGGCTGTTTGAGAGGGAGAGTGGCCAATAAGAATCCTAATATTTCAGCCTGCGCGGGTGGTTAGAGCGTACCAATTTTTCAATAGTTTAGAGTGCCTTGATTTTAGCCAAGTTGTTTTTATTGTGATTTTATTGTGCTCGCGTGCAGAAGCGAACGCATACGCGAGCAGCGCCCGCATATGAAAACGGTATTCAAACCACACATGTGCAGTATCGCCCTGATCGTTACAGCGAGAGCAATAATTCTAGCCCTAGACCTCCTCTAACTCAAAACCTGCAACCTGTAGAATTTATTTTAAACGTTAGAGATTTTTAAGGGTAAAAGTTTGCTGCCATTCCACAAGCAGGCACAACTGTGAAGCGTGACATGTTGGGTATTAATTTACTCAGTGTAACATTATCTTTCATAATGTAAAAAAGAAAAAATTGGGTTAACTTTACAGTTTTTTTTTCCAAAAAAAGTGCGCTTGTAAGACTGCTGCACAAATACGGTGTGACAAAGTATTGCAAGGATCGGCATTTTATTCTCTAAGGTGTTAGGAAAAAATATATATAATGTTTGGGGGTTCTACGTAATTTTCTAGCAAAAAAAAAAAAAAACCTGCAAACATCAAATCTAGAAAGAGGGTCGGTCCTTAAGTGGTTAAATAAATTCCAGGTGAAATAAAACAAAGGTGTGCAAAGTCTTAAAGTCACACAGTCAAAGTAGAAAAGCCTGTCCTTTGCCTACATACTGTGTGCTAAAAGGTGTTTTTGAAATGTGTGTGGGGGGGGGGGGGTATGCAAGGAGTGTGTCAGATCAGTGCAAAAATCACTGCTTCTATCAAAGAAAGTGGATTCACTCCGCATTTTGCTGGCAGGGGGCAGGCTCTATCCTGTTTTCCTAAAACTGTTTTATAAGAAAATAAACTGCAAGAGTTTTCACCTCTTGTTTTGATGCACCCGGAATGTGTTTACCCGATTTCAGCAGCACAAACTGTTGGCGCTATATAAATCCTGTATAATAACTGAAAGTTTGTTAGGCTAATAAAGTCCGTTTGTCACCGTTTCATGGCAGACCTGATTGGGATTTCCAAGCCTGTGGGCTGGGGAAAAAAAAAAAATGGAAAAGGACTACATCCTTTTCTGTTTTTCCAGACCCAAGTGTGATGTGATCGGAGGGGGGTCTAATGTAAATGGACACTTTACAACCAGTTGCCAATAGAGCCATCACGGATCTGCCAACATCCACTGCCAAAATGTGAACAAAAAAATGAATGGACAGGTTTTCCAAAAGTGTCATCTGTCCCATTCAGATGAACAGAGCAGACATGGCTCATGAAAGAACACTCTTTTTATTGGCCTGTCGATAGGTAAGTTACAATCAAGAATTTGTGAAGTTTCATTATAAAAAGGAATAAAACTGCATTGGATTAAAAATAGATACAACAAGAACAATGCTTTTGCTGCAATTTTATGCATACTTTTTTTAATTTTTTTTTATTCAGCCAATAAGGCTATAAAAAAAAACAAAAAAAAACAAAAAAAAACAAACACAAATACAATGCTAATTCACAAGGACTCTCTTTTATTTAAGGTAGAGCTGCACAATTAATCGTCAAGAATCGTTATCGCGATCTTGACTAAAGTGTTTCACAATTCTTTCTATGCAATGAATTCTCTCTGCTCTTCTGAAGCCACAGCCATCAAAAGAAAGGAAGAGAAAAACCGGGCACAGACTGCCAAGAATCACAACATTCTTTATCAGTTGAACTTAAGTATAAACATTGTAACAATTTGTCAATGGGATAGACTTTGTGTGTAAGGGAAACAAGTTTAACCACTTAAAACACTAAAACCTTTTTCTGACATTTGCTGGTTTCAATTAAGCTTTTTTTTTTTTTTTTGCTAGAAAATTACTTAGAACTCCCAAATATTATATATATATTTTTTAGTAGACACCCTAGAGAATAAAATGGTGATTGTTGCAATATTTTATGTCACACTGTAATTGTGCAACAGTCTTTCAAATGCAATTTAAAAAAAATATAAAAAATACATGAAACAAAAAAAAAAAAAAAAAGAAAAAAACACACACAGTAAAGTTAGCCCATTTTTTTTAAAAAAATTTTATGTATAATGTGAAAGATTTTACATCGCGAGAATCGTGATCTTTTTATTCCAAGCACAAAAATTGTGATTCTCATTTTGGCCAGAATCATGCAGCTCTAATTTAAGGTAAAATTAACCAATAAAACTGAATACCTTCTGCAATGTATTTGTGCATAGACTTGGCTGCATGATTACATTGTATTGTTGCTTTACAGAAAAAAAAACACAAGACCTAAACTAACTTGTTAATTAATAGGTATAGTATAAAAAGTTAAGAAACAATGGAGGTGCATTTATTTGTAACTTAAAGGGCGATGAGGGTCTTAATGAAATGGCACTCATGTCCAAAACTCTGTACTGATCTCTTTCCCAGATAAAGTCTTGAAAAAATGCTTCCTATGAAGGAATATTTTATTATAAACAGCTGTAAGCTACAGTCAAAAAATTGCCATGTCTTTTTTTTCTAAATCTCTTTTCTATTTTCAGTGTTCCTTTTGTTAAAGTCATCATGTATTTCACAGAGAGATTCTAGATTTAATCTCCAAGCACCAGGGGATATATAAAAATGTTACTGAATATAAAACCTAAATGGTGTTTGTACTGTGAATCATCAACCTCTGTTGAGTTTTTAGAGTTTGTTTACCATTACTAGGTGTGTATTTCAGCTGCCTTAAAATTTCCAAAAACCATTTATTTATAGCACAGGTTAAATTCATAACTTTAGAGTGCTGTTTCAGGCAAAGAACCTGATACACAATAAAATTATTCATTTCTCTTAAAGGTCACACTTGGAACGGCAGGCAATATCATGCCTCTTTACTAAGTAAGCTCTTATCCCACATCTACTAAAAAAACAAGAAAACACTGAGCCAGACATCTTCTATATATTACTCAAGCAGATAAAAGGGATCATTTAAAGAACAATCACTGAGTAATCAATCACACTCAAAAAAAAAATAATCACTTGATTTTCTAAATTGTTTACACTGGTGAAGTTGGGAATCCACATTGTGCTATTTTGGCTCAATATTTACAGCTTTTGATTAAACACTCTTGGCTCCGAGCCAGAAGTTACCCCAGGGGCATAATGATATCAGCAGATTGGTATTTTGTTCATGGAAAAAAAAAAAATTGTAAGTTTGGAAATAATCAGAACCTTCAGAATATGACCAAAGACAGATTTCTGGTAATTGGGATTTAGTTTAAGTTAACCTGTTATGAGAGGTTCGTGAATCCCATCACAGCTGCCCTCTTCTTCTGAAAACATTGGTGGTTAAGATGTCATGCTGAATCTTTTGCTTCAAGACTGGGTTGCTAACTAAAGTATGCAAAACAGAACCTCTCGTTTCTCTTAACAATGCAAACGCTTATGGCTCAAAATTTAAATAAATTCCAGGCTGAGAAAATGCATGGGCACTGTGTAAATCCTTAGGCCATTTACACTCTGGCACCAAAAAGGGACACGTGCCTTCTGCTCTCATTCATTAAGGAGTGTTTTGAGCTAAATTGCTTAGGTGTCTACCCTTGCTGGGCATTATGCCCAAAAGTTCAGGCCAGTCTATTATATTGACTTCAACAGTTTAGCTTAGGAATGTACAAAGACTGCAAGGCCACTCTTAACTACAGTGGTCTGTATTTTGGGCTTCATGCGCACGAGCATATGAATTTACGCACGCTCTCAAAGGTTCTTCATAAAAAAAAGTCAATACATACTGGCATAAATGTGTAAATAAGAAATAGTGATCTTGCACAATGGTGTATTAGCACTCAGCCTAAAAAAAACAGGCTGACAATAATGTGAAAGTCATAAAGTCCAGGAAAATGGTCAAAAACTAGGAAACAGCGAGTCTCCAATAACTAGACAGTTGAAAAAATGAAATATATAAAATGACCGGAGTCCATAAATAGATGTAGGTTAATAGATCAACATTACTTAACCACTTCTCCAATATGTAAAATCCTAAATGCCAGTCCTATCTGTAATGTATATCCAGTAGGAAATGAGATCACAGAACTCACCTCGCCTTTAACCTTCTATTCCATCATCCTCCACTTCAGTAATTCTCCAGGTATCACACACAGAGTACTGAGATTAGGCGATGGACACACTGTTTCCGGCCCTCCAGCCTTTCTGATTGGACAAACTTTGTCCAATCATGATTTGACATATTGGAGAAGTGGTTAACTAATGTTGATATATTAACCTACATCTATGAATAGACTCCTGTCATTTATATATTTAATTTTTTTCAACCGTCTAGTTATTGGAGACTCACCATTTCCTAGTTTTTGACCATTTTCCTGGACTTTATTACTTACTATCACATTATTGTCAGCCTGTTTTTTAGGCTGAGTGCTAATACACCATTGCGCAAGATCACCATTTATTTCTTATTTTTGTTTTGTGTATTGTCAACACGAATAGGTTTATTTACATTAGCACTTTTTGATTTGTAGTTTATACACTTTGAACATTTTTTGTGTTTATTTCTGAGTATACTTCACTTTGATTATCACTTATTTGTTTTTTCCTGCCTTTTTGTGATTTTTGTAGTAGCGCAAAGGCTTTTTTCACTTATAAATGTGTGAATGTCTGTATAAGCTGTTTATATAATATTTACTTTGTGGTTTAAACTTCCCCCAGCCCTATAAGATTGGATAGTGGAAGTGGAACTGGTGCAAAATGAACTCAGCTTTCAGTCCAAATCCCGGGAATCTCAATGTATCATGTCTAAATAAGATATTAAAGGCCACCATCTCATTAACTGTGGAAAAGAAAATGACCTAGACAATGACCTAGAATAAATATGCGAAAAGTCTGAGAAAAAGGTAGACCTCCTTATCTCTACACTTATTACTGACTATCCACTCAAGGCAAATTTTCAGGAGAGGACATCATATTTAAACTTCCCTGCACATCGCCGTTGCTTAGAAGTCTATGCAGCTCTAATGCGCAGGCATGGCATGGAGAATAAGACTTGCAGCACTGGATGCAAACAATCATCAGAGGCCATGGCCATTAAATGGTGGTATGCATGCATGCATCTGTGGAGGGCAAAAACGGGTTGGGTTAGGTCAGGACAAGGGTGAAACAAAACAATAAATGTACCTATCCTTTAAAGGAGTTGTAAAGGCAGAAGATTTTTTTTTTACCTTAATACATTCTATGCATTAAGATAAAAAGCCTTTGTGCAGCAGCCCCCCTAATACTTACCTGAGCCCAAATTTATCCAGCGATGTTGTAGGAATGTCTCAGCTGCCAGGGACTCCCCTCCACAATGGCTAAGACAGCAGTGCAAGGCGATTGGCTCCCACTGCTGTCAAACTCAGCCAGCCAGTTAGGGGAGAGGGGGCAGCTCGAGGCTCTGTGTCTGAATGGACACAGGGGGAGCTGTGACTCGGCTCGGGTGCCCCCATAGCAAGCTGCTTGCTGTGGGGGCACTTAATAGAAGGGAGTGGGCCAGAAGCACAAAAGAGCAACCCGAGAAGAGGAGGATCTGGGCCACTGCACAGGGCAAGTACAACTTATTTGTGGTTTTAAAAAATAAGGACGTTACAAACACTTTAAGGCAGTTTGTGCATGTTCTTGGAACACAGAACATTTCTAATTTTATTTATTGTAACAAAATGGTAAATTAGTTCTATTATATTACACACGTGGCATGAATAACAAGTAAACTATGGTTAAAAATATAAGCTTTTTAATGGAAAGTAAAAAAAAATTTGTTTGTATTAAATTTGTACTACTGCCATATAAACTACAAATATTTGAGTGCAATATCATACATTCGGAAAGTCACACGGTTCTGCTAAAGAGAGATTGACGGCAAATGTTTTACCAGTCAGTGATTTCAAAACACATCTACACATGATTATCTCTTGTAACCTTTGTTATACATGGACATATGATAAAAGGAAATAATGGCTCCTATGAAAAATAAAGTGCTTAACTATTTTAAATATTTAAAAGTAAACATTTTTAAAGTGTATGCCATCAAAACATTTTAGCCTGTTTTGAATCGAGTGGGGAAAGGGTAAAACCCTGTTGGGTTTTTACTGTTATTTTAAGGTGTTACTAAAACCAGGACCATTCACTATATCTGGTCTCCCACCGTACACAACATGGAAATGCAGCAATAGTTTTAGTAAATATAAACTGCTAAAAAAAAATTCTCATTAGCAGTTAGAGCAGTATTGTGACTTTAATCAGTGTCCTGCCAAGTACGGGTTAAAGCTTGTAGGAGTTTTCTGACTGTGCTATGAGACTGTAAGACCCCTAACTCTCTGTTTGAACAATGCCGTTTGGCCCTGTGCCGACCGCATGCATCATTCCAAGAAAAAAAAAAGCCTCTCTAGAAATACACCCCAAATTGAGCATGTGCAGCATGACTCCATAGACTCTTATCAGGAAAATTATTTGGAGTCAGTGGAAGGAGGGGAGGATCAAAGACAGGATCAAACAGCTTTTTTACACAATGCAGAGGATTAACTCCCACAGTGAGTATAACAAGCATGCTTTACTGCATATACAGACTGATTTTACGGTTGTAGGTTAGTAACACTTTAAGCTCTATTAGGGCTTTCTTAAATAAAAAAAATAAAAAAAAATCACTGGTGTAGAAATTCAGTTTTATCACTTTTCTTGATAAAGAAAAACAAGTCTTTCCCGCTTAGATTGGAAGCTCCAACAAGCAGGGCCCTCCGATTCCTCTTGTATTAAATTTTATTGTAAACTGTACTTTCGGCATTTTGTAAAGTGCTGCACAAACTGCTGGATATCTATCCTGTTTACTATTAAAAGATTATCTATACCTACAGTTTTGAACAGAATGGAGAAAGGTTAGAAACCCTGTCATGCTTTACCGCTATCCAGGACTCCAGATTTCCCCTAATTTGATTTGTGGACAACTTTTTACCAGACAGAAGTGAGGGAAAGTCTGCACCAGGTAAACACATAATAAAGAGCTGACATGGGTTCCAGGCTTCCCCTACTTTAAGATGAACTACTGGCACAAACAAATTCAAATATATTTACAGCAATAGATAAAGGATATAAATTCACCTTGTGTGCACCAAATGGCTTTACAAACAAAGTTATCTTGTAAATGTAGCAGAGCTGTGGGAGGGAACCAGCAAGCCCTCTGTCATGGTTATGCAGTAATCTTCCTCTGTCTGCTTACCTCTCCTCATGTGTTCAGACTAAGAGGCCAGCCACTTCCACCTGGTGGTTTTTATAACCTCTCCTCTAAGCATGGCTTCACCCCAGGCCCTATCAGGGAACCCTATATTAACCTGTGCACAGCAAGCCAGAGGTGCTGATCAACCATTGTGTATTCGGCTACCTGTTTCCTGCTTGCCGTGTGCTCTACTTTTGTCTCTGTTACCAACCTTGGCATGTTTGACTATTCCTGTCTGCTGGTGACCTTGACCTTTTGGCATGTCCCCGACCATCCCTGTCTGCCTGTGACCCTGAACCTTTGGCGTGTACTCTGTTGTTCCTGTCTGCTAGTTGCCCTGACCTCTGCCTTATCCCTTTACTATCCTTGTTGTTCCAGCCTGCTGTTTCCTTCTCCTGTAGTCTACTGTGAGCTTGAGCTGTGAGAAGCTAGGGGCAGCGACCTGGAGCCAGACTGCAGCGAAGTCCATCCTCACCACTAGAGGCTCTATTGAACACCTGCTGGCTCTTAGACTCCGCTCCCTGGGGAATCTATGCTCTAGCTCCAACTGGGATCTGTGTTAATGATCCAGTAGACCTGCATCCTGAATCTCCCTGGGTACAAACCGCAGCAGTCAGTCATAAGGATCCACTATCTTAGTGGTGCACTTCTGATTCCTACAGAGTGCATCTGTCACCTGGTCTCAGGTGACCTGACACCCTCCCTCTACATATTTCCTGCATAAAACTACAGGAGGGGGCAGGTACAAGACCAGTCACCCTGCACAAGGAGAGAGGGCAGCAGTGACAGATCCTTATTACAGGGAATACTTCAAACTAGATTACTGCACAGATCCAGAAATACATAACAAGAAATACACAAAGCACACCAAGATTCAAGAATACACAAAACTTATGCCGGTATTGCTGTTAGAGAGATTTTCCTTTGCTTCCCGTCCTGAGAATGACCTTTCTACAAGTCAGGAATTGAGGGAATCTCTCCAACAGCAGGAGTATCTGATATGAGTTCTACTTTTGATCCCTAACCTATCCAAATCTAAGAAAAAAATGGCTATACACACACTGAAAAACTGAGGGATATCTTCCAACAGGGGCACTTGCTCTGGTGACAACTGCCAAAGATGGCTTTCCCTTACAATATATTGAGATTTTATCATAATCTAGTGTGTGTGTGTGTGTGTGTGTGTGTGTGCGTATATATCTCAAAGAAAGTAAAAGTGATGCTCCCTAATGGGACAAAGATGGCAACCTTTAAATGTTCCCTACACCTCCCAAAAATCAAAACAAAGGTTTTGGCTTTAGACCTACTTTAAGAACAAGCATCGCAAGATGGCAAAAAAACCCTCATCTGTGTACCTCTTTGAACTACCGTATTTAATCGGCATATAAAACGCACTTTTTCCCCTTAAAATCAGGGGAAAATCATGGCTGCATGTTATACTCCTCTGGGTTTTGGCCGCCTTCGGCCCTTCTCGGCGGCCGAAAACCGCAGAGAATGGCCGAGAGCGGCCGAAAGCCGCCAAGAAGGGCCGAAGGCTGCCGAGAACTACCGGGCACCGCCAAGATATACAGGACATCTCGGTGGCGCCATTTTTAAAAATAGAACCTGAAAAGAACACTGACAAAGGGACAAGGCTGCATTACAAGGCTGCATATGACACTGACAAGGCTGCAATGATGGACAGGCTGCATGACAAGGCTGCATATGACACTGACAAGGCTTCAGATGGACACTGATTAGGCTGCATTGATGGGCATTTAAATGTAAGTTTTTTTCCCTTAAAATTCCCTCCTAAATTTGGGGGGGGGGGGGGTGTTATACGCCAATACGGTAGTTATTAGGGGTTCACTTCCCCTCCATTGCAAACAGGGGGATTCTCATGGAGACAGTCAAATGGCAGCACAGCCCTGAAATTTGAAAATGTAAACCCCATAAAAAAAAATTAAAAAAAAAGGTGCAAACAGTGGAGGTTTTTTTTTTTAGCTATGAAATTATTAGCAGCCCTTTAGGTGGAATGTTTATCCTGAAATGGCTAAACCAGTTGACAGGTTCACTTTAAAAAAAGGTTATTAGTGGCAATCTCAGTGATTCTGAAACATTACAAAGCCACTTGGCCTGTGGCTACATACTGCTACATGGTCAATGAGATGGCGAGGGACCTGTAATATCATTTACAGCAGGATTTTAGCGTTAAATAGGCCACCGGAAGCTGCCCTAGCACATAAAGCATACCGCCACACAATCATACTTATAACTACAACATATAAAACTAAGTAGAGCAATCATGTGAAACTACAGACACCAGTGCTGACTTAGTATTCCAGGGATTGCCATATACTCAAAATAGGCTGCAATGAACTTTGTTCTTCATGAGGATGCAAAGCTCACAGGAACCCACACACGTTCGAGCCAGGGATTCTGGCAAATGCGACCATTTCCAGAATATATATATTATCCTTTTACGAACTACAGAGATACCATATAATTATGCTGTCATTCAGATGAGCTGTCATTCATTATCATTGCAGGAGAAATTAAAAGCAAAAACACAAGAAAAGAAAATTTGCTTTAACAAATCCACTGCGCTCTTTTTTTACCCAATTGTATGCCTGTTCAACAAGCGGGGAGGGGGGTCTCTTAATGTAGCTGTATATACAAAGTTAATTACAGTTTGTTAAAATAGGCTACATTTTCAAGTACAACTTGAATTTCATTGTATAAATATAGATCGCTGTATACAAATTAAAATGAAGTTTCAGGAATGTCAAATTGAGGCCTATCATATGCTTTTCTGGATATATAAAAGAGTGCAGTCATTCTGGCACCTGACACTGGAAAGTATAATCATAAAATACCATGTTTTATAAATTAAATAGTGTGGGAAATGTACAAGTGGACTTAAAACAATAACAAATGGTAAGATGGAAATCCTTTGCAGAGCACTGAAAAAAAATGATATTCACATTTGTGTGTGCAGATGTTGCCAAAAAGAAACTGGATTAGGTCAATAGATTGCAAAAACAAATGACAAGTTTAATGTCTGTTACTCAGCTATGCACAAGTTTTATTTTTATATGTCAAAATAAAATGTATATATTCATGAGAATCTGTTAACGGTAACTTAGAATATGGAGGATGGAAATGACAAGTCCTGAAAATACTAGTTTCCAGGCTGTCACATTTATTCAATGGCTTAAGGGCCGGTTCACACAGCGAGGCGAGGCGACACGGCTCGCCTCGCCTCGCTCCCGCAAGTCGCCCCCGTTCTGTACAATGGAACCGTTCTGAGAGGAGCGACTCGAGTCGCTCCGACTCAGAAAAAAGGTTCCTGTACTACTTCGGGGCGACTTCGGGGGCGACTTGCATTGACTTCTATACAGAAGTCCTCTGCAAGTCGCCGCTGAGCTCCCCGCAGGTCGCGGCGAGGTAAGTCGGAGACGCCTCGCCGCGCCTCGCTGTGTGAACCGGCCCTTAAGCTGAACTCCATGAAAAAAACTAAAAATGTTCATATTGGCTTCTGCTAGACTCCGAAAAGTTACCGATGATGCTGGTTGTACTATGTCAAGATGCCTGCTGACGATGTTAAAAATCCTACTTTGACTCATGTGGGATACTACTGTCAGACTTGGATGAAAAGATTGGCGTTTCCAGCTATAGTACAGTGCGGGAATCATTTCATTTTGCCTTTTACCCCACTTCCTCTTCCTTCATGTATTCGCAAAAAGCTACAGCGGAGGGAAAAAAAGTATTTGATCCCCTGCCGATTTTGTACATTTGCCCACTGACAAAGAAATGATCAGTTTATAATTATAATCGTAGGTTTATTTTTTCAGCGAGAGACAGAATAAAAATATCCAAAAAATGTATTTCAAGAAACTTAAAAATTGATTTGCATCTTAATGAGTGAAATAAGTATTTCATCCCAGATCAACAAACAAGATTTCTGGTTCCCAGGTGTCTACTATACAGGTAATGAGCTGAGATTAGGAGCACTCTTAGTGAGTGCTCCTAATCTCAGCTTGTTACCTGTGTAAAAGACACCTGTCCGCAGAAATCAGATTTCAATCTATCCACCATGTCCATGACCAAAAAGCTGTCCAAGGATGCCAGGGACAAGAGTAAAGACCTACATAAGGCTGGAATAGACTACATTGTAATTTTTTCACTTTTTTTTTTATTTTATTTTTATTACATATTCATGTTTTTATAAAAAAAAAATCAGAACACTATATTTGCAATCATCCCCACACAGGTGGATTGTGTTTTGGCAATCGGGCATGCTATGTGGATTTTTTTTGGCCTGGGCGGGGTTCCTTGCCTCAGTTTCAGAACAGACAACCAGTTTGGGATTCCCTCTTCCTCGATGCTAGCCGAGCAGTGCTTTAGCATATTCATTTGTATTTACAGTTTATCTCTGTACCCAATGCCTGATGAATGGCATATAGCCATGAAATGTGTTGAGTTTCCATGGGGTGCTCAGTTAAGTCTGGCTTATTACCTATTCACTGGCCCAGATATACTTTTTATACATTAATAATTACATAGTACTCAATGAATTTTGAACGTGCATCTTCCTCTGTTTTTACAGCAGCTCTGTTGCATATGGTGTACCAATGTCTGTTAATATGAAATATTGTGTACTATATTTACAATTAATCATGCTCAAGATTGATATAATTCCTTATTGCCAAATGCCGTTTCTATGACGTGTACATTTATACCATTTTATCAACATTGGTTACTTCTCATGTGCTGCCAATGTATTGACGTATCCATTATATTCATGCCATATACATACTATATATATATATATATATATATATATATATATATACATACATACATACATACATACATACATACGTACATATATATATATACACACACACATACACTTTACTTGTTTCATACTATTGTCACAAATAATGTTTACCAACCACTCTACCTCCACAAGTCGATTACCTGAATCAGGGATGGAGGTACAGTCATTGTGTCTCATTTAAAGTCCCAAAACTCCCCACTTTCATTGGAATGGGCTACAAGACCAATTGCCAAGTAGTTTGGTGAGACAACAGTTTGTACGATTATTCTCAAATGGAAGAAACAAAAAACGGTCACTCTCCCTCGGTCTGGTGCTCCATGCAAGCACTTCCCGTGGAGTTTTAATGATCATGAGAATGTTGAGCAATCAGCCCATGACTACACGGGAGACTCTTGTCAATGATTTCCAGGCAGCTGGGACCATAGTCACAAAAAATAAAATTGACAACACTATGCCGCGAAGGACCGAAACTCTGCAGCACTCTGCAAAGTTTCCCTGCTCAAGAAAGCACACGTGCAGGCCCATCTAAAGTTTGCTAATGAATAATTGAGAGGAGAACTGGGTGAAAGTGTTGTGGTCAGATGAGACCAAAATCAAGCTCTTTGGCATCAACTCAACTCATGTTTGGAGGAGGGGAATGCTGCCTATGACCCCAAGAACACAATCCCCACCGTCAAACATGGATGTGGAAACATTATGCTTGGGGGGTGTTTTTCTGGAGACAGGACAACTTCACCACATCAAAAGGAACGATGGACGGGCCATATACCATCAAATCTTGGGTAAGCAGCTTCTTCCCTCAGCCAGGGCATTGAACATTTGTGTGTGTTTTAGGGCCTTGTCATGCTGGAATACCCATCCATGATCCAAGGCAACAAAGGAGTGGCTCAAGGAGAAGCACATTAAGGTGCTTGGAGTGGCCTAGCCAGTCTCCAGACCTGAATCCCATAGAAAATATGTGGCGGGAGCTGAAGGTTTGAGTTACAAAACGTCAGTCTCGAAACCTACATGACAGAGAGGATCTGCAAAGAGGAGTGGGACAAAATCTTTCCTGAAAGGTGTGCAAACCTGGTGGCCAACTACAAGAAACATCTGACTTCTGTAATTGCCACAAGGGTTTTGCCACAAAGTACTAAGTCATGTTTTGCGAAGGAGTCAAATACTTATTTCACTCATTAAATTGCAAATCAATTTATAAAACTTTTTTGAGATGAGTTTTTCTGGATATTTGTTTTTATTCTGTCTCTCACTGTTAAAATAAACCTACCTTTAAAATTATAGACTAATAAAACCCTTTTCCCCCCCTCACTGTATGTCTTTTCGCAGAATACAAGGCACTATGTAAATTAGCAAGTGACGAGGAGGGAAGAGAAAGGGTGGGTAAAATCGGATCACCCCTCTGCCATTCTGAGAATGTTTAGTGTTCATGTGCCAACAGAAACAGATGAGCTCATCAATCTACTGCTTTTCACTGTCCAGTGACAGTGACGGACTGGAGAAGGGACAATGGATTTGATACACTTTCGTTAGAATCTGTCAAATATGGAACGCTGCATATAGATAATTACTTGAAGGCTTTGAGACCATGAGGATAGAATAAATTCCCAATCTTATGAATGCCTGCTGAGGTTCAGCGCTTCAATGGAAGGTCCAGGGAGGAGTAAAGGAATATACAGAATTTGTTTCAGTGCTAGAGTATGAAGTCCTGAGGAGATTTGTTGTACGGCCTTCCATGTTGTGATTATGGCATTAATCGTTGGTAGTAAAAACTGAGGTGGATGGCAAGCTAACCAGATTGTTGGAAGAAGTAGAGTGGGATCTTGTGAGAGTGCTGCTGCTTCAATCTGAAGCCAGGGAGTGTTGGGGCGAGAAGTCCACCAATGTTTGTCTTGATCCAATAGAGCCGCTTTATAGTAAAGCTGGACATTAGGGGCTCCCAGTCCTGAAGAGGTTCTAGGCTCGCCAAGCATAGAGGATTTCAAATGAGGTTTATAGTCTGCCCATATAAAATTGCTGAGGATATGTTGAATTTAGATAAATCCGAATGTGGTATGTAGAAATTTTATATTTACCACTTGGATCCAGCAGGAAAAGAGCTCTATGCACTTTAAATGTCCTTCCTTACATTGTGCTTAAAAAAAAAAAAAAAAAAAAAAGACCTGAATGGCTCAAAGGGACATACCCAACAGGATGTATCCTACAATATCATATCTGCCAATGATATGAATATAAATGACTTTACATATATTGGTTTATGGATGCGATGTGTGGCATAATTACACCTTTAAACTTTAGCTTGTTCTGGGTGCAACCACTGTACACAGTTATTTCCTTCTGTATGAACAACATACATAATCATTTTCCCAGGCTAAAACGAATTGTTCAAATGTTTGCTATGAGTTTTAAATGTGGGAGCTTTCCCTTTAAAGGCATAGGAGAAAAATGTGTCACATAAAAGTGCAAGAGTCAGTAAGGCAGAACACCAATACAAGTTCACACATAAATCGGTACTATTTCAACATTTGGCAACAAACAGAACAATGTCTCACAGTCAATATCTGCATAAAATATTATATATATATATATATATATATATATATATATATATATATATATATATATATATAATTTTATTTTTATTTTTTTCATAAATCGGTGCCATTTCTAGTGCTTGACAATAAATAACAGATATACCTACATTATTTTTTTCAGCGCATTTCAAGATAGCCCATCTGTTCTATATTGTATGGTCATGTGTTTGTTCTGAGCATGTATGCTCCTTAAGGTGTCATTCAAATAATTGGGTTGCCCCCCATATAGTGCTACAGTTGCCTGCCGGGGCTGGAGAGGTAAAATTTTTCTAAATCTGCTGCCTTTGCTAATGAACAATTTTGCCAGGCTCACACTAGAATGCCAAAAAACCAAAACAGCCTTGCTAAAATGTTTGCTATGAGCATAATAAATGAATGAGCTTTCCCTTTAAAAGGCAATGGAGAAAAATGTGTCACACAAAGCACAAGAGTCAGAAAGGCAGAATGCCAATACAAGTTCACACATAAATCGGTACTATTTCCATTTCAACATTTGGTGGCTGACAACAAACTAATAAGCAGCAAACAGAACAGCGACGACGCCTCACTGTCAATATATTCATATATCACTGTGAAATGCTCACTCTGGTGACTTAATGTACTGTACTAAAACTTTAGTACCATCTAAAGTCCCCATCCAAAGATGTGCTTAGTGCACTCCATGGCTATTATAAAAAACTAAATATAAATTCACTTGTAATTGTTGTGTCACTAAGGTCATTGAAAGCTAGCTGGGAGTTTGTAAACAGTAATAAATCACAGGTTTCTTTATTTTGGTAACTTCAGAAACAAAAAAGATTTCCGTTTCAACTTCCAGCAGAAATTTTATTGGGTTTAACAAAAGCACAAACATTGCCCCGGTTTGACCTTTAAATGCCACTTCTAGACAATACTGTACCTCTAATATAAAAAGATAAGTGGTGTTGTCCATAGCAACCAGACTGTACTACTACTTTTCTCTACTTCTTTAACAAATAAAACTCCCATTACTGTATTTAAACCAGTTACCTAAATGTATCAACAGCTATTGTAGCATTTGGAATTTAATAAAAGCAAGGCAGTTAATGGTGTGATCATGTGATAACTTGGTATTGCTACCTAGCCTAGGTTGATTTACTAAAGTCAAATAGACTGTTCCGTTTGCAAGGGAACTTTCCCCAGAGATTAAAGAATGACGTATAGCTCTTCTATCATCCAATCATATAAAGACAAAAATGTCTTGTTTTTTCTCTTGCATGTGATTGGGTCTTCTTTGCAAAGTGAAAGGTCACTACATATAATAAGCTCTAGGGAAGATTCCTTTGCAAAGTGAAACTCCTGGTGTAAAGTGAAAAGCCCAACAATCTCATGACAGCAAACTATTTTGTTCATAAATTATCACCACTTTTAACCACTTTAAGACCGGACCATTTTGCTGGTAAATGACCAGAGGTCTTTTTACACTTTGGCACTGCGCTGCTTTAACTGGTAATTGCGCGGTCATGCAATGTTGTACCCAAACAAAATTTGCGTCCTTTTCTTCCCACAAATAGAGCTTTCTTTTGATGGTATTTGATTGCCTCTGCGATTTTTATTTTTTGCGATATAAACGTAAAAAGACCGCAAATTTTGAAAAAAAATGATATTTTCTACTTTTTGTTATTAGAAAAATCCAATAAACTCAATTTTAGTCATACATTTAGGCCAAAATGTATTCAGCCACATGTCTTTGGTAAAAAAAAAGTCAATAATTGTATATTTATTGGTTTGCGCAAAAGTTGTCACATCTACAAACTAAGGTACGTTTTCTGGAATTTACGCAGCTTTTAGTTTACGACTGCCTATCTCATTTCTTGAGGTGCTAAAATGGCAGGGCAGTACAAAACCCCCCCAAATGACCCCATTTTGGAAAGTAGACCCCCTAAGGAAATTGATAAGAGGCATGTTGAGCCCATTGAATATTTTATTTTTTTGCCTCAAGCGATTGAATAATGACAAAAAAAAAATTTTTTTTTTTTTTTTACACAAAGTTGTCACTAAATGATATATTGCTCACACATGCTATGGGCGTATGTGAAATGACACCCCAAAATAAATTCTGCTGCTTCTCCTGAGTACGGGGATACCACATATGTGGGACTTTTTGGGAGCCTAGCCGCGTACGGGGCCCCGAAAACCAAGCACCGCCTTCAGGCTTTCTAAGGGCGTAAATTTTTGAGTTCACTTCTCACTACCTATTACAGTTTTGAAGGCCATAAAATGCCAAGATGGCACAAAACCCCCACAAATGACCCCATTTTAGAAAGTAGACACCCCAAGCTATTTGCTGAGAGGCATGTTGAGTTCATGGAATATTTTATATTTTGCCACAAGTTGCGGGAAAATTACAAACTTTTTTTTTTTTTTTTTTTTTTTCACAAAGTTGTCACTAAATGATATATTGCTCACACATGCCATGGGCATATGTGAAATGACACCCCAAAATAAATTCTGCTGCTTCTCCTGAGTACGGGGATACCACATATGTGGGACTTTTTGGGAGCCTAGCCGCGTACGGGGCCCCGAAAACCAAGCACCGCCTTCAGGCTTTCTAAGGGCGTAAATATTTGACTTCACTCCTCACTACCTATTACAGTTTTGAAGGCCATAAAATGCCAAGATGGCACAAAACCCCCACAAATGACCCCATTTTAGAAAGTAGACACCCCAAGCTATTTGCTGAGAGGCATGTTGAGTCCATGGAATATTTTATATTTTGCCACAAGTTGCGGGAAAATTACAAACTTTTTTTTTTTTTTTTTTTTTTTCACAAAGTTGTCACTAAATGATATATTGCTCACGCATGCCATGGGCATATGTGAAATGACACCCCAAAATAAATTCTGCTGCTTCTCCTGAGTACGGGGATACCACATATGTGGGACTTTTTGGGAGCCTAGCCGCGTACGGGGCCCCGAAAACCAAGCACCGCCTTCAGGCTTTCTAAGGGCGTTACAGTTTTGAAGGCCATAAAATGCCAAGATGGCACAAACCCCCCCCAAATGACCCCATTTTGGAAAGTAGACACCCCTAAATTTAGGGGTACACTAGTGAGACTAGGTAATAAATGGCGGGTGCCCTGAAACTATAAAAAAATAACTAACCAACCAGCGTCACCTGTAACAGTTATATGGTGATCACTGGTGAAAGGGTTAACTAGGGGGCAATCAGGGGGCTTTATGCGGTAGTATATGGGGGTCCCTGGCGCTATAAAAAGCTGCGGCGAACCTAAATACCTACTTGCCTAACTAGCGTCACCTGTGACACTAATACAGCGATCAGAAAAACGATCGCTTATTAGGCTGGGTTCACACTGGAGCGATGCGGGAACGCCACGAATGCGCGGCGGGTTCCCGCATCGCATGCCTCCCGGCGGCAGTTCACACTGCCCTATGCGAACTGCTGGGAGTGTCAGTGAAATGTTACTGACACCCCCAGATCAGTTCGCATATCGCAGTGCGATCTGAAAACTCGGATCGCATGGTGTGAACACCCATGCGATCCGATTCTGCTGCGGGCCAAAAAAAGGGTCCCGTGCGAATTTGCGGCGGGTGCGGCGGGTGTGGCGGGTGCGGCGAATGGCTGAACTCGAATCGCACAGAGATCGGATGTGATTTGCACTGCAGTGCGGTGCGAATCACATCCGTTCTCAAACCGCTGCAATCTGAACCCAGCCTTAGTGACACTGGCGACGGGGGGTGATCACGGGGTTAAACCTTTATTGGGGGGGTTAGGGGGGTACCTTAGAACTAAAGGGGGCTAACCCTAACTGCCCTAACAGTTATTAGTCACAAATGACACCCGCCGGGTGATCAGGGGGTTAAACCTTTATTAGGTAATAAATGGCGGGTGCCCTGAAACTATAAAAAAATAACTAACCAACCAGCGTCACCTGTAACAGTTATATGGTGATCACTGGTGAAAGGGTTAACTAGGGGGCAATCAGGGGGCTTTATGCGGTAGTATATGGGGGTCCCTGGCGCTATAAAAAGCTGCGGCGAACCTAAATACCTACCTGCCTAACTAGCGTCACCTGTGACACTAATACGGCGATCAGAAAAATGATCGCTTATTAGGCTGGGTTCACACTGGAGCGATGCGGAAACGCCGCGAATCCGCGGCGGGTTCCCGCATCGCATGCCTCCCGGCGGCAGTTCACACTGCCCTATGCGAACTGCTGGGAGTGTCAGTGAAATGTTACTGACACCCCCAGATCAGTTCGCATATCGCAGTGCGATCTGCAAACTCGGATCGCATGGTGTGAACACCCATGCGATCCGATTCTGCTGCGGGCCAAAAAAAGGGTCCCGTGCGAATTTGCGGCGGGTGCGGCGGGTGTGGCGGGTGCGGCGGGTGCGGCGAATGGCTGAACTCGAATCGCACAGAGATCGGATGTGATTTGCACTGCAGTGCGGTGCGAATCACATTCGTTCTCATAAACCGCTGCAATGTGAACCCAGCCTTAGTGACACTGGCGACGGGGGGTGATCACGGGGTTAAACCTTTATTGGGGGGGTTAGGGGGGTACATTAGAACTAAAGGGGGCTAACTCTAACTGCCCTAACAGTTATTACAGTCACAAATGACACCAATGCAAAAAAAAAAAAAAAAAAAAAAAAAATGACATTGGTGTCACTGTGACTGGGGGGCAGGGGTAATTGGGGGGGTGATCGGGGGGTAAAGGGGGGGTGTGAGTGTGCCTGGCATGTTCTACTGTGTGTGTAGAGTGTTGGTGCAACTCACCGATCCGCTCTCCTCCGTGTCGGAACGGAAAATACCGACACGGAGGAGAGAATACATCACTTCCTCTCCTGTGTTTACATTACAGGAGAGGAAGTGATGTCACGGGGGATTTCCATTCGTCGAGAGCGATCGCGAGGGGGTGGCCATGAATGAATGGCCGTCCCCTCATCCCTGATCTCTCCCGAACGAATGCCGACCGCCGCAGGCACCGGGGGGGGGCCCGATCGGGCCCCCCACCCGCGGGCAGGCATGGACTTATATATACGCCAATATGCCTGCCCGTGCCATTCTGCCGACGTATATCGTCGTGCGGCGGTCGGCAAGTGGTTAAAGAGGAACTAAAAACTTAGAAGAAGTGTGTGCCCAACAAAAGGCAGTCATATGATAATTACTAATATTGCCTGTTGTCTCACTGCAGCTGATATTTCCCCATTGCTAACCTTACCATGCTTTCTTATGCACTGGGTCTCTGTATAGAAGCGGCCATCTTGCTAGAGGCAGCAGGACTTTGCCTCCTCATGTCAGCGCTTCTAGCAAGGAGAAGAGTGTGTGTGGTACATTACTGACACCATCTTTCATTTCAAAATCTCCCGAGATTAGCAGTCAGGCATCTATGAGGCTGGAGACAAAGTATTACTCACATATCAGGCAGCACTCACCTATTATTCAGGTTCCTTTTTGGAGGGTACTGCTAAGAACCAATTAAAGTGGTTGTAAAAATAATTATATATATTTTGTTCTACATACCTGTTCTGTGCAATACTATTGCAGAGTGGCACCAAACCTTTTCGGGGTCCCCCACCAGCACTCTTCTCAGTGTGCCCCCAAAGGTAGCAAAGTGGTGAACCTGCGGGCTTGCTTCCCTCCCGTGCATCTTGATACATACAGCATTGCTCCCCCCCCCCCCACTCCTCAAAGCATTTGTTTGAACAAAGCAGGAACCAATGGCTCCTGCTGCTGTCTCTGAGCCTGTGAGAGGGAAGAGAGAGAACCAGCGCTTCTGCAGATGGGCACACCGCTGGATCCATACAGGACTCAAGTATTAAGGCTGCTTTCACACAGGTACTTTACAGGCACTATAGTGCTAAAAATAGCTCCTGCAAAGCGCTTGTAAAGAGCCTCTCCTGTCACTACAGTGTGAAAGCCCGAAGGCTTTCCACACTGGATTGGTGCGCTTGCGGGACGTTAAAACATCGACCTCTTGTCTCCTAATGGACAGACTCCACCCAGAACCTTTCGCCGCCCTCGGAATGGTGTCACTCAGATGTGGGCCGCTTCCCCTAGCGATGCCACTGGATGACACAGACAGAACTCCACCTTGGTGACTCCTATCCTGGGCGCTGGACTTGCTGGATTTCCACCCCGCTAGTGCAGAGAGCAAATAAGGGAGCTCAATAGGCGGGCAAGGTCGGCATATCGGCCCATCTTAATGAGCTCAACTGAACACTATAGGGGGCTGCCAAGGAGCAAATAGAATATATAGGAGAAATTGCTTCTGTACGCTTATTGGCTCATTTCTAAAAATGATAGTTTTAATGATTTTTAAGACAGATGGCCTGTTGCTTGGCAGATTAGTAAAAAAAAAAAATTCTAATCTACCTAGCAACAGTGGAGAGCGCGAGCAAGAGCGATTAAATACAGTTATATACAAGGTTAAAAACTACACTAAACTGGTGGTGCGGCGTTGCCCCAGGAGCCCCTATGGACAAGCTTCCACTGCACTGAAACTATCCAGAAGGTGGTAGAGCAGCCTATTGGTACAAAGCGCTTCTTAAAGATGCCCCGAGCTGCCAGGCCAGTGTTGACAATATTACAGAATATGTGGCTCCAGGGACTGAAAGGGTATTTAACCACTTGCTTACTGGGCACTTATACCCCCTTCCTGACCAGGCAAATTTCCAGCTTTCAGCACTCTCACACTTTGAATGACAATTGAGCGGTCATGCAACACTGACATTTTTATCTTTTATTCACACAAATCGAGCTTTCTTTTGGTGGTATTTAATCACTACTGCATTTTTTATCCTTCACTGATGGGCATGGATAGGCTCCACTGATGGGCACTGATGATGTGGCACTGATAGGCTGCACCGATAGGTGGCACTGATGGGCCAAATAACTCGGCAATCATAGTGTCTCGGGCGCGTAGGCAGTGCGAGAGAGGATGGACACACATTCACCTCCTCCCAGCATTTGAGGTCCAGTGCTGTAGCAGTCTTTTGGCTAAAGCAGACAGGCTAAATGCCCTGCAGGAAAATTTTGCTTGCCTTAAGCTTCGTACACAAAATGAAAATATCAAATGATCATCGGTTTATGTTGCATGCTAGTTGCATATGGAAAAGAGGTTACTAAACTTAAACGTAATTCTCGCATGACAGAATACAACTTCGGAACTGATGTAATGTATTGTATTGCGCTGTAATGTATTCTTTGGTTTCCAAGCTTGCTCGGTCTTGCTGTTCCAAATTTTTTTGGATGAATACTGTACTGATTAAAACGTAAATTGTACAATTTGGTATCACATGAGAAAAATGTTTGTGTTTGTTGCTTCAGATCATTTCTGATGAACTGTAGTGACTGGCTCTTGAAAGTTGTGTACCAACGATCAGTTTATCGTACGATCTCTTCGAATGCGGTATTTTTCATTCGATTTTCTGAACGTGTGTAGTAGGCTTTAATATTGTTGCTTAAGCAATGAAAGAGTAAATTAAGATACCTTGCTACAAAAGTAGTATATGCGAATATGGGCCTGGCAGTTTAAATCTAGGTGAAGACTAGACAAATGGGAGGCTGGCCATATTTTCAATAAATTTTTAATGTCAGAAGGTTTTTTTTTTGCGCATACAATACATAGAAATATCACACATTCGACAGTACTAATATGACCTTTTTTTGTTCCACTCCAACAACAGATTATCCTTATAAAATGTCAGCCATTATCAAACCCCAAGGCAAAACATAACACTAAAAAAGTTAAAACAATAAAAGACAACTTTAAACAAATTAGGCTTGCCAATAGAATTTTATGACGGCATCTAGATTCATGAGTCATTTTAAACCTCACAGTACACATTAAACATTATTAAGTCTAGACACGATTTTTTCGGAGGATGACTTGACACACACACAAAATATAAAGCCATCGCTTGGGGGATTTAAAACATCATTGTTTTGTAATATAGTCAAGAGCTGTACATTCTAGATGTGAAATGATTACCAAGCCCTAACTGCAATTTATAGACTACAGGCAAACAGGAAATGTTCAGCCTAGCCGTCACTGGTATTATTGTTAAACCATGAAGCATAACAAATGATAAAACTCACTTCATAACTCCTTTTTTGGAAAGGAAAAAAAGCTGCTTTGGTAGGGAAAAGCACTCTTCCTGGCTTTTAAATCACACAAGTTATGTTTTAATGAATTAGACAGCTATTCACATTTCAGAATTCTTGGCAATGCATCTGAAGCTCATAACATTTATATAAATATGTATAGAGGGGAAAAGAAATGAATAGACCGAGTTATCACAGAACTGGCTACTCCTTTGTAGCATAAGAACACATTGTGAAATCACTGCTGATTTGAGTACTTAGATACAAAATGTCATGTATTGTTAAAGCTAAACCAACAATGGGTGTTGCAGGAAGAGATAGAAATATCAAGCAAAAAGGCTTGCTAACTGGATATCAGAGAAGGTGATTAACATGTAAAGGATTGTTCTATCACTGCAAAAATAAGACAACTGATTTTTAAGACACTAGACAGATTCATCATAACCCCCAATTTAAATAAATCACCTTCTCCCTGCTCTAAGCCACAGTCCCCAAATAAATCCCCAGCAGCTGGTATTGTAACACCCCCTGGTGTTTGCAGCTCTCAAAATTCGATAAAACCAGCGCTATAGTGAATAAAAAATAAATAAATAAAACTTTTAATCCTCTTAGTCATTAAAAAAACTATTTGATATGTGTTAAAATATGTTAACCCCAACTACATTCAAATTCAAGTCCAAAGTGTCATCTGTGAAAATCTTGTATTATTGCTTACTCCTAGAGATCTTACACGATCAAATTCACGTGTGCAGTCCACCACCATGTGTTTATATCCCTCTGGCAGGAAAAGGCGGCTTACCAGAACTTGACTCCTTATAATTGAATCATACAATGCTTTTTTCAATATGGTCCCCAACTGTGGCAAACTCTCGGGGAGCTCCTCTTATTCAACTGGGTAAATAATTTATCCCTACTCTCCTTTTACTCTGCTCCACCACAATTTGGTATTTTTACAACAAAAAAACAAGACAGTGTAATACAGTTCTTACATTGTGGGGCTGCCTCGGAGCGGGGGGCAAGCATTGCTGGCAGGCGGAGTTCATTGGGAGCCTGCGGTTGCCAAGAGGAAGAGAGGGGAGGAAGAGAGGGGAGGAAGAGGTAAACTAGCCGGCCAATCAGAGAACAGATATTGCCTGGTGTATTGGCTTTTATTTGAATTGCCGGGTGTTCCTGGAGCTCACGTCATAATCCCACCTCCTGACCCGGCGTCTTTGATAGACAGAACACCGGTCCAATGTGGGACGTGTGGTGCTATCAAAAGCCCCGGGCCAGGAGGTGGGACTATGACAGTGAGCATCGAGAACAATGGGCAATTCAAATGAAAGCCATTACTGTGGGCAATCCCCACTCTCTGATGATCCAGCCAGCTCGCCTCCTCAGAGGTGAGGCTGCACTGACGGGCACAGGTCAGGCTGCACTGACGGGCACTGGCAGTTGTAAATATTTATTTTTCCAACTTAATTCTGCATAAAACTTTTAAGTGTCATTTCATGAGATCATTTATGAGGGGTTGTATAGAGGCAGGATTAGGGCCGGGACTAGGAGCAGGGCATGGTAAGGGTTGGGTAACTGGTGGCGAGTAACCCTTAAGGCTTGGCTAGTAGCCCAGGACTTTGAATTTATTCAATTTGACATACCAAACCATGGTTCAAAATTTCGATTACTATACAAATTACTCACAAGCATTAATCATTCATAACTGTAAACAATGTAAACATCCCTTGTAATAGGAATAGTGCATGATATGTCCTCTTTACGGAGAGATGTACATCTCTCCTCCAGGCTGGAAAGGCTGAGAGCCAAAAAAAATAAACTGTCTTGGCCTTTCCAGGCGAGTCCCTGGCATAGTTTACTGCCGCCGGCCCAGACGTGACGTCATGAAGTTGGGCCCAGGCCTCTGAGGGTCATAGAGATGCTCAACTTGTGGAGGCGACCGTTTTGTTCTCTGGCTCACTGATCACAGGGGTGAGCCAGTAGAAGCACCAGAGGGTGGCAGAAAGGGGGGGGGGGGACGTCTCCTCCCACCACCTGTAAGATAGATCACGCAGCTGAACTGCCACTATGATTGTTACGGTGCACAGAATCACCAGCTGAAAAAAGATGATGATATCTGGATGATGGCTATAACTGCAGGCCTCATTCAGATATCCCCACTCAAAGTCCATGACATCATAACTTGGACGGGAAGTGGTTAATGAATGTGTGCCAGATTAGATCAGATTAGTTCAGAAGGAAATAAAGTGTTTCTAAAACCTTTTTAATAAAGCTTTTGTAGGATCAGGACACGGACCAACTGTTAAACTCACTGCAGTTTCTTCTACAAGCGGCTCTATCTCACATTCACATTTAGTGTTTCTTTTGCATTCTATACAACTACTAAAAACTGATTTGTAACTGATAGTACATGTACTGTTAGCGCCCCTACCAAAAATAAAAGTACACCACCAACTGGTCATGCAAGTCCACCAATGATCTTTAACCTCACTGGAGTTCTCACTTGACTATATGTGTTAGTGGCCAAGCCTGAAACATCGAGTCACTGAGAACACAAAGCATCCGAAATTCTGAATTAAACCTCTTGATACCTACTGAACGCACTGGCACATTAATCATAGTTGCTCATACCATATGAATGGTAGTTCATCAGCCCCATTGTGCTTTAAGTATATCCTAACTCAAGAACAAAAGAATATATTGCGAAAATGGAGGTGCTTGTAGTTCAAATCAGGTGTTCAGCTTAGGGCGATAATGCTGTTCCTCAATAGATATGGTACTGTGAGTAAGCTTGGTCACAAAAAGGTCAGAAAGTGTTTTACTGGCAGGTTCAGTAAATTAAAATGGGGAATTTTTTTTTAATACAGTCACTGCATCTGAGAACTGGTCAGCTGCAATATTTTTTGTTCTTGAGTTAAGATACACATTAAAGTGGTTGTAAAGGCTGAAGATAAAAAAAAAAAAAAAAAAAAAACACCTATGCCAGAGGATCCCCTCCTCCCCTTACCTAGATCCAGCAGGGTTCACAAGAACAGCGTCTTCATTTTCACGGGACAGATTGATAGCAGCAGGAGCCAGTGGCTTCTACTGCTGTCAAAATACTGTGAGGAGGGAGTGGGGTATATAGACACAGATAAGGCGACTCAGGAGTGAGCCTGGAATGCCCCCATAGAAAGTTTCTTTGGGGGAACTCGCTGAAGAATGGGGCCAGGAGCACTAGTGGAGGACCTGAGTAGAGAAGGATCAGGGCTGCTCTGTGAAAGCACTGCACAGAGCATATAAGTGAATATGTTTATTATTTCAATAATAATAATACAAAATACAAATGCCTTAGTATCACTTTAACTTTGTTCAGAATTTTAATAATCTTTTCTGTGCAGATCCCGGCCAATCAACAAGATCAAAAATCAACCTTAATGAAAATGATCCTATTTTACAGATATATCATAAACTCAAAACCTTCCCTTAATAAATTCCATTACATAATCAACTGCAAAGAGGCCTTCTCCATCTGTAGATCTGAAGCTTTATGTCAGCTTTCAGGCACCTTAATATATTCCTTACACAAACAATTCACTTTCACAGAATGAATTCTGTAAGCTACGGTATATTAACAAGGGAGAGATTAGGTTGCCTATATGGACAGGCACTAACTTGAAAATAATTAACGTGGTATTACACATTCACATCTGATTCATTCTCATTAAAAAATTTTAAGCTGCATGCTGCATGTATTTCAATTTCCAAGACTTTTCTAAAAGAAGCATTCCATTATGTCACTCCCATGCGCCACGGACACAATTAACTAGCTGTATTGAAGAGATGGTTATTATTGCTATTAGCTGGAGAGCATGCAAAATTAAATATATACATACTGTGACAGTGTGTTTTTTTTTCCTCTCTTCATTTTTCTCACAGTTTTGCCATTTCCAAATCAGAGTTTGGAGCTCAGAGACTTCGAAGTGCTTTGGGAGGGAAGGAGTCCCAAATCCTGTGTCCAGGTCTTGCCAGAAACCAGTAGGTTTCACCCGAGTGTGCAGAAGGTCACATCCCCTATCAACCCCTATCATCTAGGACCTGACAACACAGTTCAGGGCTCCACTCAGGACAAGGAGGGTCTACATATGGGCCAGGAGGAACCCAATCCTCCTCCAAAGATCAAAGAGGTTGCACAGAGCAGCCAGGGCTTGTATGTCTGCACAGTACAGGTGTAGAGGGTGACAGAAGCAAGGAGCTTTAAAAGGAGCCAAGGTACAGAGTTTGTACGGGAGCGCAGAGGGGTTATGTTTTAGAACAAGGCATAAGGCCTGAGCAGAGATGCTGCTAGAGAGCTGTGAGGCAGAACCTCATTTATGCTCATGTTGATGGTGGTAACCCCTGTGTGGGAAATTTTCTGTCTGAACTTTACCATTTTACCAATAAAAGTGGACCAGCAGGCCCTTAAACAGAATTTCTGGAGTGGACTGTGAACTCATTGAGAAGTACTACCACTGAGCAAAACCCCAACAACATCATAATACTTCATGAGATGATCTTGTATAAAGAACCGTGTTCTACAGAAAAATCTAAATGTCTGCAGGAAAGCTAGTCTCATAAAAAGTCATTGAGCAATCAAAAGCAGCAAGAAGCAATTCAAGGTAAAAAAATAAATAAAAAAATAATAATAAATGAATTTAAAAACCTCACAAAATAATTGCCCAAAAACAAACAAAAAAAAAACACCCAATTCTACCTCCGTTCTGCTATAACACATCTAAAATCTAACTATGTGTGACACGTCACACCACTTTAACAAGCTATGTCATTTGTTGCACCTGAAATATGGTACTGTTCAATGAAAATGTAAACTCTGGGAACACTTTAGAGTTGCAAAAGACATTCTCCACAGCTTTTACTATGGAAAGCAGGCACTGGATCCAGGTAAGGTCTTCACCCCTGGGACCCCCCTAAGACCCCCTACTGTCCAGACTTTTAACAGCAACAATAGAGACCAGGTTCTCCACGTAGCAGAACAAAAAGGGGAATTGCAGCATGAAAACATGAAAGTTATCTTTCCAGATGTTTCAACTGAACTGCAAAAGCTGCAGTCTTCTTTTAAGGAAGTTAAAAAATTAAGCTTTTTGACCATCCAATATTATATCGCTTACCCAATGCCTCTTCGCATTTCTCTAAACCACATGAGGCACTGGACTGGCTACAACTCAGACATAAAGGGGTTGATTTACCAAAAGAAAAAACAGGCTGTTCACTTTCCAGGGGGAAGTTGCAGTTTGTAGGCGAATTTCCCCCAGAGCTTAGTGAAGGTGTTAAAATTTCACTATGCAAAGATTAACCAATCACATGCAAGAAAAACTGAAAATTTCAGCTTTGCTTGGACATGATTGAATGATGGCTGTCAGCAAAGCTTCTCCCCATTCACTAAGCTCTGGAGAAAATTCCATTGCAAATAGAAGAGTCTATTTGCACTTAGTAACCACTTAGTAACCCCAAAGCACCTAAATGAGTCAAAAAGTACTCCTATTACTTGCCCCCATCTGGACACTTTTTTTTACATGATTTCTACTTATGTTCACTTCCCTAATGGGTTTATGGTTTGTGTTTTACAGTTTGTACACTTTGTTGGCCTTTGAATCATTGGACCCTTTCTATTGTTTGGCTGTTGGTATGTATGCTGCTTAATTTGTTTGAACAAAAAAAATGAGTGACAGGAGGTTGTAACTATATAACAGAAGAGCCTGAACAGGAACTTTAAAGGATAAGTTCACCTTTCATTACGTTACATGTCACACCCATGTTCAGGGTGTAACATGCCGATCAGCCACCGCAGTTGTACTGCGGCAGCAAGGCTCAGCTGCGCAAATCTCCGTTATGCTACGACGGTAGCATAAACTGGCACTAGGGCACATGGAGAACTGGAGCTGTGTGTGTAAACACATTCACTCAGGTTGAACTGGATGGACTGGTGTCTTTATTCAACCTTACTATGTAACTGTGTAACATTAACCAGCAGAACTACAATGCATAATAGCATAAGAAAAGGGAAGAGAGGGAAATGGGACTTTGCATGAGGCATGTCAATGTGTAAAATACTAAGTGAATTATCTGTAAATTGATTAGCGTACCAGTCCTGAAGGGTAGTCCATGATTTGTAATAAACATATCAGTAATAATCATAACAATATAATGCAATCGTAAAAGAGTAATATATTGAATATAATAACTTATTACGAATACTGAATATGGACAGAACTGGTACAGTCAATACAGAATGAATAATTGATTCACGTAAAATACAAAGCATATAAATGGAATTCACATAATACATGTACAGGCAGTAGGTAATATAGAAAAAATAAGTTTTTTGGGCGAGCAGGTCTCAGCACCCTTGTTTCAAAACGCGTTTCATGGCGTTATAGCCAATCATCAGGAGTGAGATGCACAGTATATGATAGTCAAAGCCCATAGGCTATACTCAGCCTTTATGATGTAATTAGGCGGTGGCCTGGGATGAGCCGTCTCACGCAGGGTTGAGGCGGAAGACCCCCCATAAGAACAAAAAAATAAAAAACAAAAAATAAAAATAAAATAAAAAGACCAATAGGGGGAGCAGCCAAGAAGTAGGCCAGATCATCCACAGCATGATCACATGTGTTATGTGTGCAACTTGACATGTACCAGAACTGAGTGATATATGTATGATGTGATGAAGTCCTTCCTCGTGATTGTATCATGCACAATAGATGCTTTGTGGTGTGCTGCAGTCCAGGTGTTTAGGCAAGTGGGTTGAAATGCCATTCTGAATAAATGACACCACTATGCACATCTTATGTGTTAATGTGCTTTGCAGAAAAACGCACGTAAAGCAATGCATCAGTGCCAATGTGGCAACATGGTAGGAATGTATATAAAAGGAGAGATACATGGAGATGCATCCACCTGCACATATAGACTTACAAAAGATGAAGCCCTTAAAAAAAAAAAAAAATCAATTGCATGAGTGATCCACACAGAGTTAGGCCCCTTTCACACTAACGTCCCGTTCAGGCCCGCCTGTCAGTTTTTCAGGCGGACCTGAACGGGTGCTCCATAGAGCTCTATGGAGCGTCGGATGTCAGCGGTGACATGTCCGCTGACATCCGACCCGCTCCGATCCGAAAAAGTGTGACGGAGGAAAAAGCTATTTTTCCATCCGTCTGCGGATCGGATCGGATGACGACGGGCACTGCGGTCCGTCGTCATCCGATCTCCCATAGGGGAGAGCGGCGCTGTGACAGGTCCGTCCCTGCACAGTGTGCGGAGACAGACCTGTCATCTCCCTGCTCAGCGGGGATCGGCGGAGTGATCCCCGCTGAGCAAACGGACATCCACGGGGCGGATCAGAACTGATCCGCCCCGTGTGAAAGGACCCTTATTAATGTTTTTTTTAAATTCTAGATCAAAACAATGTCATTGGAAAAAAAAAAAAAAAAAAAAAGACCCTGAGAACTCAGTCAAGGCAAATATCAATGCCTTCATATACAAGACTCCATTTAGTTAAATGGAGAACTGTAAATATTGATTTTTCCTTGGTGCATCTCATTGATGCCTTCACTGCCTTTCCATAAACACAGAGTAAAGAACAAGGAAGAAAAATCAGCCCTTGATTTTCTTGTTACCTTGAGTCCCGAGGCTCTTAACGTATAATATATATAGAATCAATGAGCAAGAAACTTGGCTAATAAAAGATCAGTCTTCTTAAAAAAAAAAAAAAAAAAAAAAAAAAGTTTAGTAGGCTACTGTATAGACAGCGCAGCAGAGAAAACCTCCTTTGAAGTAGTTTGTTTTGTGGCACTATTAAAGCTATATATATATATATATATATATATATATATATATATATATATATATATATATATTACACACACATATACACACTTTTTATAATTTTTTTATTACCATTATCTATTGCAAACCCTCTCCCAGCCACCAGAGCCCACCGCTCGCTGAATACTTAAGTACAGCCTTGCATTTGGACACATCTAAATTCAACATGTAAATGTTTTTTTAATATAGTCCAGATCAAAATAAAATACAATTTCTTTCAGCCTTCTAAATTAATATTTTAGATCATCACAACCACCCAGCAGTTAGAGGATTCTTTTCAGGTTTTCTACATTTTAAATATCCTGTTGTGAAAAGCAGGTTGCTTGCAGTGCTCTGTATATAAAGTTTTTGTACAAAAAGTGTCACACGAGTTTCTCCCTTACTGGATGGCATCTAGACATTGATGGTTCTGCCTTAGGTTTCAATGAAAGATAAAGTAACTGAAATGAAACTACTTGCACTGGGCTGTACTGATCACGTATTTAATGTTAATTTTCAAAACAAAGACAGTGTATTTAAAAAAAAAAAAAAAAGTTAAAGTTTGAATAAATTATGAACTTAAAATGTATGTTTAGCCAAATGTTTTTTTTTTTTCCGGTTTTGTATCGAGTACGGAAGGGTTAAAGCCCAGAACAGGTTATTATTTTGCTGTCTGCTGGTGAGATATCCTTTCACCTCTTATTCTGGAGACACAGCAAGAACTGAGAGGACATCTCAAGTGAGAATTCCAATCCAAACAGTTGTCACCATCGGAAGAATTCCCCCTCCTGCTATCACAGCAACGCAAAAAAATAAAATGTCCCATTGTTTTCTATCTTGATGACAAAGGTAGACATCATGGCATGTAGAGGGGGGAAATGTCAAACAGGGATGACAAAAATCACAGAAAAATTGATGGCGTCTAACGCATCCCCCACTGTATCCACAGCTCGCTCCCAGCACAGAGACTGGGCTCTCACCAAGAGCGCAGGATCCCATACTAATGAACAGTAACTGGGAGGCCGGATTCCCAATGACCCGATTGATGTGATATACTCCAGTAGACTATTACATGGATCAGTCACTGTACAGCCACAGCCCGTGTTGTTTTCTCCTCTTGAATGGAGAAAAAGATGCATTGTGTCTTTTTCTCCTTTGCTAGAGGAGAAAAATGTATATCTATCTCACACACTAGATCAGGATTTGATCTAGGACAGGGTTAAGGCCAAAGGTCATGGTCAAAAGTCATGGTCAGAGTAATTTAGGTAGGATTTTAAAATTTGGTATAGTTTTAAGTAGAAAAAAAAAAGCAAAAATGTGTACAAAACAAACACATACACCAATAAGCCATAACATATTGAACACCCACCATAACCAGTCAAGGGCATGGACTCCACTAGCCCTCTGCAGGTATTCTGTGGTATCTATCAGGGGTAGAAGAAAACAAGGGGTGCAGGAAGTCCAGAATATATAGGTGCAGTATTACCTTTTTGCACAAAGCTCACAAATCTTTTGGGTTATGAATCAATGTTATTTCACTTTATCGGTCAGTGGTCATAATGTGATGGCTGATCAGTGTATGTTGTACTGTTGTTCTTTAGTGGTAGGTTATGGTAATAAGAAATAGACAGCTACATTTGAAACATTTTTATTTTTTTCCTATGGGGTCCCATCGGCAACTTTGGCTCCTTCTCTTCTCCATGTGCATCAATAGCAAGTCAATTGCTATAGTGCTCGCTCCTGCGCTGTGTGTCCAGAGTGGTGCTCGCTAGACTCACATTGTGCAGCTTGGCCCCGCCCCCACTTTCTCTTTACAGTATTTGATTGACAGTGTTTAAGCCAATAGCTTCTGCTGCTGTCAGAGTCCCTGTGTGAGGAGGAAGAGAGAAGGGATCCAGCCATGCACAGCACAGGATCGATTAAGGACTTGGGAAAATATTTAGGGAGGTAGGAAAGGATAGCAAGCTGTAAAAACATTTTTCTTTTTACCCTAATGCAGGGAATGCATCAAGTTAAAAAAACATTTTTCACATTAGAACTATTTTTTTTTTTCTTTTTTTTTTTAAGACACACATTGACAGCAGAAAACCACAAGCAATCTATGGTACTGTGGCCATTTTGTATCACAGATTGTAGCAGCTTTTTCTCTGGTGTAGTTTAACCACTTGCCGACTGCTGCATGTCAATATACATCGGCACAATGGCAGCGGTGGGCAAATGGGCGTACCTGTACGTCCCCTTTAATTGGTGGGGCTAGCGGGTGTGTGTGCCCACCACATACAGCGTGACAATGCCCGGGGGTCCTGCGGACTCGATGTTTAGTGGTGTTCCGCGATTGCATCACGGAGTCACAGAAAGGGGAGATGCCTATGTAAACAAGCCATTTCCCCGTTCTGCCTAGTGACATGACGGGATCTACCACTCCCTGTCATCAGGAGCAGTAGTCTATGTCATGTCAGTGGTAGCCCATCCCCCCCACCCACAGTTAGAAACACTCTAGAACACACTTAACCCCTTGATCTCCCCCTAGTGCTTAATCCCTTTCCTGCCAGTAGTCTTAGAAAACTGGCATGAGGAACCTTTGACATCAGATGCATCTTTAGGCGATCTGGGCTCAGGAAGATAAGGTAGGACTGCTTGGGTGCAGTATAAGATTACTGTGTCATTTACACAGTAATCAGTGCATTTTTATAGCACTGATTGCTGTATAAATGACAATGGTCCCAAAATAGTGTCAAAAGTGTCGGTGTCCGCCCTAACGTCGCATTCACGATAAAAATCGCAGATTGCCATCATTACTAATAAAAAAATAAAAATACCATAAAACTATCCCTTATTTTGAAGACGCTATAACTTTAGTGCAAACCAATCAATATATGCTTATTGCGATTTTTTATCAAAAATATGTAGAAGAATACATATCAGCCTAAACTGAGGGGGATATTTATTATTATAGCAAAAAGTAAAAAAAAAAAACAGTTTTTTCAAAATTCTTGCTTTTTGTTGTTTATAGCACAAAAAATAAAACACAGAGGATCAAATAACACCAAAAGAAAGCTCCATTTGTGGGGGGAAAAAGGGCATCAATTTTGATTCGGTGTGACGTCACACGGCCGCACAGTAGTCAGTTAAAGCGACGCAGTACCGAAACACAAAAAGTGCTCTGGTCAAGAAGGGGGTAAAATGTTCCAGGGCTGAAACAGTTAAAGTCGAGGGTGAAAATGTAGGTTGCTTTGACCAAATAAATGAATTCCAGTGAAAAAAACATTTACCGTGCTTTAAGTTATGGCATGCAATTATGAGTATTTGCTTGGTTTGTGTGTGAAAGCAGGATGAGAAATGGCTGGTGACAAGAAGGGTTTTTGTGGGTTCTGTTGTCATTTGAAAGTAGAAAATGTTCGTTGGTTTGTTAACAGATCATATTTTCTTAATTGCAACTTTTTTTATACTTCTTTATGCAGTAAAGCAAAATAATTTTTTTTGGCCCATAGGTACTGAGAAAGCATTCTCTAACACCAGCCAAAATAACAGATGTTCTCCTCCTCCCTCCCCCCCCCCCCCCCCCCCCAATACAGAATTTGATCACAAACAACAAAAATGCTACTTTAACACTATTATTTCCCAAAGCACTAGCAGAGCAGAATACAGCCCTTGTTATTATTATTTGAATCTCTTGAGCTGATGTCAGCCTCATTATTTCTTACATTCTTGTTGTAATACAAACACGCAGCACAAGGAAACTGTCACAACTGTGATTATTCAGGAAGCTTCATTTGCATATGCCAAGTTACTGCAGCACACCTTGTCCTCCTTAAATGCTCTGTGCCTTGGTTGTGTGATCTCAGGAATGGTAATCTCGCAAGAACAGCAGTCATTCTAGGGTACAAGATTAATCATTGACAAAAGTAAAGGCTAGAGAAAAAAAATAAAAATATTCAGCCTGCTTTTAAAGGTGTTACAAGAAAGGAATGTGATTTTCCTGCCAAGATTTGTATTAAAACTATGCTCAGTGCATTTAGTGGGAAGGAAAAACAGATCAGGGTTATTAGTATTTACAGTAAGTATTACTTGGAGTTATTGTTTTGTCAAACATGGTAGGCTAGAATATTAAATCCGAAGAGGCGATACAAATCTGGATCAATTATTCAGAATGACTGGGAGCTGGAGACTTCCAAATAAAAAAGGAACTTTCTATTACTAACAGCACAACACTTAGACCAGGGGTGTCCACATTTTTTTTTTTCAAAGAGGGCCAGATTCCATGACGTGAACATGCGTGCGGGCCGACCATTTTGCCTGACAATTTTTGAACCATTAAAATTAAATGCAAATTAAATATTTTATGGAAAGTTTATTGCAAACGGTATACTATTCATTTCATAACATTGTATATATACACATATATATTTTTTTTTATATATATATTTTTTTTTTCTCTCTCTCAAAAATAAAGAAAGGAACCGCGTTTTGGATTGATGTGGCCCCCCCCCCAAATATATCCATCTGTGGCCTCCAAAGCTTGAGCACGTTATTTTTTTTTTTTATGCTGTTACTATATCCATCTTCTTTAGGCTGACAAATCCCGAGCACCATGCTCATTCTTAGTATGAGCCGGGACGTATGGCTTGGCGTGTTCACAAGTCTATGCACCCCAGCCTGCAAGGAAGCCACCACCAATCCCAGGCACTGTGACATTTCCCTCATTTCTGCATCTGCAGATTCAGAGATCAGGAATAATCACAGTGCCTATGATTGGCTCTTCGTGCTGTCAGCTTCATAGTGGCTCGGGCACATAGACTTGTGAACATGGCCAGCCACATGCCCAGGCTCATACTAAGAATGAGCGCGTCACTCGGGATTTGTCAGGCTAAAGATAGATATATTAACAGCATAAAAAAAAAAAATAACACGCTCGAGCTTTGTATAAATCATAAAAATTGCATAAATAAATATATATATATATATATATATATATATATATATATATATATATATATATATATATATATATATATATATATGCAAATTCCAAGTGGGAGCCATATCAAACTGGAACGCAAGCCGCAAATGACCCACGGGCCGAACTTTGGACATGCTTGGCTTAAACTATATTAACAGAAACCTGTACTGGAAGTAAAGTCTTAGTCAGCTTTAGCCGACCACTTTCTAATTGGTAGTTCGTTACCTGGCCATCTATGACCTAATATTTTTAATTCACTGACAAATGGTATCGTTTTCTTTTAAAGTAGACACCCTCCATATTTTATTTTTACATTTGCTTTTAAAAAGCTAAGGGATAGACCCTCTGTTTTTACAATTCGAGTCACCATTGGGGATATTTTCCATCACTTTCTGGTTTGTCACCAAGAGAGGAAAGTAGGGGGTCGCTGAGAATAAAAAAAAAAAGGCTTGGCTGGGAGTTTCACTTTAGATATACAGCTGGGTCCATATAGATTTGGCCAAATTTTCAGACTTTTGGCTCTGTATGCCACCAGAAAAAAAGTAAAACGAAACAATCCAAATTAACTTGAAGTGCAGACATTCAGCTTTAATTCAAGGGGTTGTACATAAAATATCAAACTACAAATTTAAGGAACTGCAACAATTTTCATACACAGTCCCCCCCATTTTAAGGGGCTCAAATGTAATTGGACAAATATAATCATTAAAAATATTTTTAATATTTTGTTGAGAATCCTTTACTGGCAATGGCTGCCTGAAATCTGAAACCCATGGCCATTACCAAAGACTGGGTTTACTCCTTTCAGATGCTTTGCCAGGCTCTAACTGAAGCAGTCTTCAGTTCTTTGTGGGTCTTTCTGCCTTTAGTTTTTCCCTTTAAAACTACAGTGTCCCCTTAAAATCAAGTCTGGTATGGATTTTGAGGGGGAACCCGATGTAATTTAAAAAAAAAAAAAAAATTGGCGCAGGGTTCCCCTTAATATTGATACCAGACCTAAAGGGCCTGGTATGAAATTTGGGGGCACCCTCCCATGCAATTTTTTTTATATTTTGGTTTGGACTTCACCTTAATATTCATACCAGACCCAAAGGGCCTGGTATGGATTTTTTTTGGGGGGGGGGCCCCATGCTGTTTTTTTTATTTTTCTCGTTTATTGCCGAGACCTGACAATTCATTATAACCGCAAGTAGTTTTAAATTACTTTTTTTCCTTTATAAATGTCATTTTGTTCAGGGACTGTTCTACACACTGGAAAAATGTGCCACTTTACAGGCATACTATAGACATCCCCCAGGTATGAAATTTAAAGGAATATTTCACTTTTATTGTTTCACTTAATAAGTATTATTAAAATCACTGCTCCCGAAAAAAATTCAGTTTTTAAAACTTTTTTTTTGCATGGATATATATCCCCTGGGGCAGGACCCAGGTCTCCAAACACTTTATGAAAATACCTTGCATATTAACCCTTAAAATTAGCACTTTTTATTTCTCCCATAGACTTGACTTAAATTGTTTGCTATTCTGCAAACAGGCGAGGACCTGATGTTCGAGTTGAATTTACATTCGATTTGAACATTGGGCTCACCCCTAACACCAATGACCCAGTGCCACTGGAAGTATTTTTCATTAATTAATTTTTCATTAATTATGACTTTTCTAATACATATTTTTCACCTGTGGCTAGCAGTTGGTGCTATACTAGGTACTCCTTCATGGTAGCCCTCTGAAAAGTGATACATTTTGAGATGGAGTTTGATGGGATGTGAGGAGAGGGCTTTATGTTCCTTCCTTGCTGCCTGTATTAACCCCTTAATCATACATGCCCATGTCATCATACTGCCTCTAGCATGTTTTACAGATGACGTTGTGTGCTTTGGATCATGAGCTGTTCCAAGCCTTCTCCACACTTTTCTTCCCATCATTCTGGTACAGATGAATCTTAGTTTCATTTGTGGAAAGAATGCTTTTCCTGAATTGGTCTGGCTTTTTTTTTTAGATGTTTTTTGGCAAAGTCTAATCTGGATTTTCTATTTTTCAGGCTTATGAATGGTTTACATCTTCTGGTGAACCCTCTGTATTTGCTCTTGTGAAGTATTCTCTTGATTGTAGGCTGACAATGATACACCCACCTCCTGGAGAGTGTCCTTCACTTGTCTGGATGTTGTGAATGAGTTTCTTTATCAGAGAAGATCCTGTGATCATCCACCACAGATGTCTTCCGTGGACGTTCAGGCCTTTTTATGTTGCTGAGCTCACTAGTCTTTCCTCAGAATGTACCAAACTGTTGATTTGACCATGCCTAATGTTATTGCCATCTCTCTGATGGATTGGTTTCATTTGCAAAGCCGTACAAAGGCCTGTTTCACTTGCATGGACATCTCCTTTGAACAAATGATGTACCGTATATACTCGAGTATAGGCCGACCCGAATATAAGCCGAGGCCCCCAATTTACCCCCAAAAAAACTGGCAAACTTATTGACTCGTGTATAAGCCGAGGGTGAGACATGCCTGCCTGTCCATCCCTGTGTGTGTGTCCGTCCATCCCTGTGTGTCCGTCCATCCCTGTGTGTCCGTCCATCCATCCCTGTGTGTGTCCATCCATCCATCCATCCCTGTGTGTGTGTGTGTGTGTGTCTCCATCCATCCATCCATCCATCCATCCCTGTGTGTGTGTGTCTCCATCCATCCATCCATCCCTGTGTGTGTGTGTCTCCATCCATCCATCCATCCCTGTGTGTGTGTGTATCCATCCATCCCTGTGTGTGTGTGTGTCTCCATCCATCCATCCATCCCTGTGTGTGTGTGTGTGTGTGTGTGTGTGTGTGTGTGTGTGTGTGTGTGTGTGTGTGTGTGTGTGTGTGTGTGTCCAGCCTACCTGTGTCCCGAGCCTTTGTCCCGAGCCTCCGTCCCGTGTCGTGCCTTGCCTTCGTCCCGTCCCGTCCTGTCCCGTGCCGTGCCTTGCCTTGCCTCCGTCCCGTGCCCTCTTCGTCGGCGGCCATTGTAAAATTCAAAAGCCGCGCCTCCTCCTTCGCCTGTGATAGGCGGAACACTGAATTTCCCAGCAGCCTGTGTTCCGCCTATCACGGACGTCGTATCATCCTCGTCCGTAGTACGAGGATGAGAAGATGCCCGTGATAGGCGGAACACAGGCTGCTGGGAAATTCAGTGTTCCGCCTATCACAGGCGAAGGCGGAGCCGGAGGCGCGGCTTTTGAATCATAGAATGGCCGCTGTCTGTCTGCTCGACACGCTGATCGAGCGGGCAGACAGCGATGACTCGAGTATAAGCCGAGGGGGGCACTTTCAGCCTCAAAAAAGAGGCTGAAAATCTCGGCTTATACTCGAGTATATACGGTAGGTTCACAGCAATAAATTCCAAATGCAACTACCACACTTAGAATCAACTCCATACCTTTTACTGGCTTAATTGATGAAGAAATAATGAAGGAGTAGCCCACACCTGGTCATGAAAAAGCTTTTGATTCATTTGTCCAATTACTTATGGTTCCTTGCAAAGAGGGGTGGGGGGCAGTAAGGAACTACGATTCCTAAACCCTTCCTCCGATTTGGATGTACCTACCCTCAAACTAAACCTGGGAGTGTGGACTTTCAGCCCATATCCATTACATAACTATAGCTTGAATAGGTTTTGGTAAATACCTGAAAAAAATTGTGCCTGTGTCCAGATATATATGGACCCAAGTGTAGACTTCTGTCTAAACAAAAGGTTTTGCTCACTCCTAGATTGTGAGGTCCAACAAACAGGGCACTCCAATTTCTCCTGTATTAAAATGTATTGCAACTGAACTGTCTGCCCCCATATTGTAAAGCGCTGCTCAAACTGTTGGGGCTACGTAAATTTTGTAAAATAGTAATTCAGAGGAAATAACCAGCATACCTGGATCCAATTTTTACCCTGGTCTTCATTTTTGGTATATGGCTGCCCCACTATGCTGCCCAATTCTAGATTTCTTCTCTTTTGAATAGCCTGGAATATGAAACTACAACATTGCAAGCCAGAGGTGTCCTGGTCCCTCCACCTTTTGTTATTCTAGGGCTACAGAGCACTGAATGATGTAATCCTACTCAAAAGTGCTGTGAAAAGCTAGCAGAATCTGCCCATTGTTTAAAAATAAATAAAAAGTTACAGGTGTTATTAGCCAATTGCCTGTCAACCTCATGATCAGACACACAGCTGCAAAAAAAAAAAAAAAACAGGGCTCCTATGGGCTTCCCATGCAATGATGGCATCTCTTTCAAAGCCTGCTCCTAGTTTCCACACTTCCACTATTCAGAATAATAATTGAGGGGGAATAGCACAGATAGAGTGAGCTCACCATGGACTGCAACGCTGTATCTCTACAGCTGGCAAACGTAAACTGAAAAGTAAACTGACCAATAACAGCTACAATGTCTTGCTACTGCAGTAAACAAACCCCTGTCAGCTTCCTGGTTCTAGTGATACACAGCGCCCTCTACAGCCCTGTTAATTAATGGCAAAGAACTTTGTTATCTGGTGCTTGGCGCCTTGAACCTACATTTTGCCAACTGCTCCATCCCTCTACAGGACTCTATTTTGGACCCCCTGATGCCATGCCCTGGGAGCGCAAACAATGTGCACATAATGTTATGAATCAGTGACATCCTTGTAAAATCATACCTTGAATTATCACCCCAAGTAACAAATATGACCATGTTAATTACATGCCAATAAGCATGTAGACAGAAGTCTACAGTTATGTCCTGTTATAGCTTTAAATGATGAGGGGGCACTGATAAATATAATACATATACACACACACACACACATATATATATATATATATATATATATATATATGCGTTATAGCTCCAAGCCCTGAAATAAGTAAATAAGCATATCTATGGCCATTTTATATTTCACCTTTTTGACTGAGGCTACATATCAACAAAAGATGTTGTGGAATTAATTAAGGACACTGAGCACTATGTATATATGTATTTCTATAACAAGGACTACTTATTATAATACAAAATGGTTGTTGAGCTGATTGCTGCTCATTGCACATTTTGCCATCAGGCATAATGGCCTTAAGTTATATCAGAGCACAACTTAATAGCATTTAAAGCAATAATGAACACAAACGCTTAGAGCATTTAAAGTTGAACATGTTGTCTTCAGGTCTTGCACAGTTGTACAGACACTTCTACTGTACTGAAATTGCTTATACTGATTTTACTGCACGCTGTGAGCTTCTTGCTGTATGCATTAGAAGCCGCAGTAAATCAGACACAGCTCACCTTCGAGCTGGGGGACTTCCAGTATTATCTAGAGCTTTCCTCCCCAGCCTTACTGTCCCTGGTCCACTCCATTTATTCATTGGATATCTGTTATTTTAGTCATGGAGGATCAGCATCACGTGTGGGCATTACATAATGCACTGCATGAAAATACAGTCTGCTTAAGAATGCCTACTCTTTCAGATTGACATTTACCTATCAAAAGCATTTTCATATTTCCATAACTCCTCCCAAAAGCCAGCTCATCGCTTGCGCTGGGAGCCAAAAACTGTCTGTCTTGCCAAGAGAGGCATGGAGACCCAGTGATGACATCCTTATATAAAGGTAAGTAATGAAAACAGAATTTTTTAGTGCATCATTTTATTAGCATTTTTTATTGGGGAGGGGGGCAGGAAAGTCCGGGAAGGCAAAATATAAGAATGAACTTCAGCTATAATGATGCTGTCTATTCAATGATTTAACTTCATTGCGATCAGTATTTCTAAGAGCCATGTCTCTAACTGACAAAACAATGCTTTATCTTTTCCCTTCAACAACAAAAGAGAATGGAGCCCAGGCAAACTATATATGGCCTTTGGTGCATTGATTGAGTAATAATGCTTAGCAAGCAAATCCAAACCCATTTACTCAAACCGCACGCAATGCAATGTTCTCATAAAGACGTTAAACACCAGTGTACAACAGTTCCACGCAAATAAAGGTCTCTAAAGAATAAAAATGCCAAAGCTATTTTTTCTTAATATAATTGTTGCCTTTATCAATTATGCTACCCTACACAGATGTCAAAATTCACCTAAATATAGAGATATACACACATTCTATCTATACATCTCTCTCATATATCTATATACGTACACACATACACATATTAGAGAATATATATATATATATATATATATATATATATATATATATATATATATATATATATATATATATATATATATATATATATATATATATATATATATATATATATATCCCCCTCTTTGTTCCTTTATGAAATAATGTAAAAATCCTGCCACAAAACCATCTGTCAAGCAACAAGCTTTTGGGAATTCATTATTTGTTCTTCAGATTGTGATATCTTTGATGCTAATTTGTTCTAACAAATGGATTGACAAAAAGCCTTCTAGTAAGGGTGTTATGTTTCATTACAAGGAAATTCTATGAAATTACTACAGCCAATATGAAATCACTAATTCCATACCGGCTATGTTTCCAAATAATAAAAAATTTCTTCCCCCTCGTGCTGTCTCCAAAGCTTTTTATTTATTATGTCTGTAATTATGGCGCAGAGGTTCTACATTCACCATGGTAACCTTGTCTTAAGATAAGCACTAGTGTTCTTGTTAGTGTTTTACAAATGTATTCTTAAAGCGAACCTGGGAGTAGAGGAACATCATGGTTGCTGCCACTGCCAACTTGTTTTGAAAGATGCAAGGTCCAGGATTAGGTTATCTTGATATAGGCTTTACTTAGTGAAGCCCTGATCTGGCACAAGCATGTAGACAGTAAAAATCTAAAAATAATTAACGTCTGTCTTCAGTGTCTGGTTCAGGCGAGTAACTGTTATACTACAGCGTGTAATTTTGTGCACACTGGGGTAGATTTACTACAGCTGGTGAACTCAGAATCGGGTGTAGCTGTGCATGGTAGCCAATCTGCGTCTAACCCCAGTTTGTTCAATTAAACTTTGACAAAAAAAAAACTGGAAGCTGGTTTCTATGCAGAAGTGAGCAAGATTTTGAACTCTCCAGCTGTAGCAACAAAAAAAAAACAAAAAAAAAAAAAACACTGTTTTAGATGCCTAAAAAAACATCCAGCTCAATGTGTTTTGGTAACATTCAACTTGCAAATGGACGGCTCTCCTGACTGAGGGAAGAAGTGGCACCAGGAGAAGCCTTAAAGAGTAGGCAGCTGCTGAAATAAAAAATTACCAATAGCGATTTTTAAGTACTGATCCTTTAATCAATGATTTCATCACTAGCCTAACTCTTTATGTTGCATTCTTGATACCCATTGATAATAAAAATGCAACAAGGAGAACCATGCTTGGAATGGTGACCTCAAAAGGGCAGTCCTGGAAGCACACAAGAAAGGGTCTCTGCCTTGGAACAAAGAAAAAAAAAAAGACACTTGAGTTAAGCTGGCCATATACTGATCGGAATTAAATTCAGCAGAGACCTGAACTTTTCTGCTCAACAGAAGTCTAGGGCCAGCCTTACAAATACAACTTCTAGCCATCTAACCAAAACCATTATACATTTTGGTTGCACTTATTTTACTACAAAATAGATTTCAAAATCTTTACCTTGTAAAGATTAGTATCTGGCTCATGTACTTAATATTTTAAGAAAAACAGAATATGTCTAGTTGAACATAGTACACTTCATGTAAGCTGGAACAAAGAGATGCTAGAATATACACACACACACATATAGATATACAGCAACTGGGAGATGATGGGACATATACACTATCCCTTCCTACAGCCTTTTATTTTATTGGGATTCAAGGTCCAATGTATACAAGGCACAATGCATCTTTCAAATATTTGTGAGTTCTTTAAGAACTGAAGACACCACTTTAAATGAGAAGACCTTAATGGATTTCTGCAAAGAAAAACTGTGCCATTATAATTGACAGTCGGTCGACTTTCAGAATAAAACTACTGTTTTAACAACCTTAACCTAGAACATATTCTGCTCAATGCCTCTAAGGCTTTCAATAAAATAGTCAACCTGCAAAGCATATTTTCTAGGCTTAAATAACAATCCAAAGAATATAAATGTAGTCTGACTGGAATGACATATTTATAGGGCAATAAAGCCTACACTGCTGCTTTTATGCTACACTTAAAGGGTCATTGTAAAAAATAAAAAGAGAAAATGAATAGAATTTGCTTAAACTTATACCAGAAAAATAACAATTAGTCTAGGCCAAATTTATAAAGGTTTATTCCTTTGTAATCTGCTCCTCTAAAATGACATACAAAAGCAGACTTGTTTTGCAAATTGCATCTAAAAAAAACAAACAAAAAAAACCCAACATCCCTGGAGACAATAGCAACAACAAAAATGACAGTGCTAATAATGGCAACAAAAATAAATTGCAATCACCATCCTAAGATATATTCTTGCATACAAACATTTTTTTTTTTTACCAGGGTTTTTGCCTCTTCTCCTCCCCACCCCCCACCATTATTTATTTTATTTTTTATTTTTTACTATTTTGCATGTCTTGTGATCACAGATGCTACCTAGTTCTATATAAAACATGCATACACAGACATTTCTGGTAAGCAAACGCATTAATCAGGCTGACACACATTATGCTACTGTTACAGCTTCTGGTAAAAAGAAAAATAGCAGATTTAAGAGATTGCATTTCTGACACTAAACTAAAAACAAGCAGCTATATACATATATTGGAACAAAGGTATTACAAGTATTACTCTTGTAATCCAGGATCCCCAGACCATACCTAGTGATTGCAGCCAGCAAAACACCTACTATTAAGGCCCATACACACGATTAGACTTTTTGACAACAAACATGCAAATTAGCTGTTTTGGAGCAACATCCGACTGTGTGTACGCTCCATCGGACAAAACTTTTTTTGGTTTTCATCTGACTTTTGTTGGCTGTGCGAACGGACAAACTTTCTGGCAACAAAAGTCCGATGGAGCAAAGTCTGATCGTGTGTACAGAAAACCATAGGACTTTTGTACAAAGTACAAACAGGCATGCTCAGAACCAATGCAAAAGATCAGACAATACAGAAGTGGACCAAAGGTGGCGGTAAAGAGCAGAAAAACCACGTGATTTGGTGAAAGTTGGCTGAAAAAGTCCTGCTGTGTGTATGCAATACAAGTTCAGGGCCGACGCCCTTTGTACAAAAATCCATGGGAGAGTTTGTTCAAAGTCCTATCGTGTGTATGGGGCTTTATAAAGGATCTGCTGCACATCTGTATTGGGTGGAAGGTGGGTTCTGATCAATGTGGACAATAGTGTAAGGTAACTGGCATTAACCACTTCCCGACCGCCGCACGACGATGTACGTCGACAGAATGGCACGGGCAGGCATAAGGGCTTACATGTACGTCCTTGCCTGCCCGCGGGTCGGGGGCCCGATCGGGCCCCTGCCCGGTGCCTGCGGCGGTCGGTTTTCGTTCGGGAGCGATCCCGGACGAGGGGACGGCCATTCATTCATGGCCACCCCCTCGCGATCGCTCCCGACGAATGAAAATGCTCCGTGACATCACTTCCTCTCCTGTAATGTAAACACAGGAGAGGAAGTGATGTAATCTCTCCTCCGTGTCGGTATTTTTCGTTCCGACACCGAGGAGAGAGGATCGGTGAGTTGCACCAACACGACACTACACAGTAGAACATGCCAGGCACACTCACACCCCCCCGATCACCCCCCCAATTACCCCTGCCCCCCCAGTCACAGTGACATCAATGTCATTTTTTTTTTTTGCATTGGTGTCATTTGTGACTGTAATGGCAGTTAGGGTTAGCCCCCTTTAGTTCTAATGTACCCCCCTAACCCCCCCAATAAAGGTTTAACCCCGTGATCACCGGGAGGCATGCGATGCGGGAACCCGCCGCAGATTCGTGGCGTTCCCGCATCGCTCCAGTGTGAACCCAGCCTAATAAGCGATCGTTTTTCTGATCGCTGTATTAGTGTCACAGGTGATGCTAGTTAGGCAGGTAGGTATTTAGGTTCGCCGCAGCTTTTTATAGCGCCAGGGACCCCCATATACTACCGCATAAAGCCCCCTGATTGCCCCCTAGTTAACCCTTTCACCAGTGATCACCATATAACTGTTGTTACAGGTGACGCTGGTTGGTTAGTTATTTTTTTATAGTTTCAGGGCACCCGCCATTTATTACCTAGTCTCACTAGTGTACCCCTAAATTTAGGGGTGTCTACTTTCCAAAATGGGGTCATGGGGGGGGGGGGGGGGGTTTGTGCCATCTTGGCATTTTATGGCCTTCAAAACTGTAACGCCCTTAGAAAGCCTGAAGGCGGTGCTTGGTTTTCGGGGGCCCCGTACGCGGCTAGGCTCCCAAAAAGTCCCACATATGTGGTATCCCCGTACTCAGGAGAAGCAGCAGAATTTATTTTGGGGTGTCATTTCACATATGCCCATAGCATGTGTGAGCAATATATCATTTAGTGACAACTTTGTGAAAAAAAAAAAAAAAAAATTAAAGTTTGTAATTTTCCCGCAACTTGTGGCAAAATATAAAATATTCCATGGACTCAACATGCCTCTCAGCAAATAGCTTGGGGTGTCTACTTTCTAAAATGGGGTCATTTGTGGGGGTTTTGTGCCATCTTGGCATTTTATGGCCTTCAAAACTGTAATAGGTAGTGAGAAGTGAAATCAAAAATTTACGCCCTTAGAAAGCCTGAAGGCGGTGCTTGGTTTTCGGGGCCCCGTACACGGCTAGACTCCCAAAAAGTCCCACATATGTGGTATCCCCATACTCAGGAGAAGTAGCAGAATTTATTTTGGGGTGTCATTTCACATATACCCATAGCATGTGTGAGCAATATATCATTTAGTGACAACTTTGTGTAAAAAAAAAAAAAAAAAAAAATTATTTTTTGTCATTATTCAATCGCTTGAGGCAAAAAAAAAAAAATATTCAATGGGCTCAACATGCCACTTATCAATTTCCTTAGGGTGTCTACTTTCCAAAATGGGGTCATTTGGGGGGGTTTTGTACTGCCCTGCCATTTTAGCACCTGAAGAAATGAGATAGGCAGTCGTAAACTAAAAGCTGCGTAAATTCCAGAAAACGTACCTTAGTTTGTAGATGTGACAACTTTTGCGCAAACCAATAAATATACAATTATTGACTTTTTTTTTACCAAAGACATGTGGCTGAATACATTTTGGCCTAAATGTATGACTAAAATTGAGTTTATTGGATTTTTCTAATAACAAAAAGTAGAAAATATCATTTTTTTTCAAAATTTTCGGTCTTTTTACGTTTATATCGCAAAAAATAAAAAAATCGCAGAGGCAATCAAATACCATCAAAAGAAAGCTCTATTTGTGGGAAGAAAAGGACGCAAATTTTGTTTGGGTACAACATTGCATGACCGCGCAATTACCAGTTAAAGCAGCGCAGTGCCAAATTGTAAAAAGACCTCTGGTCATTTACCAGCAAAATGGTCCGGTCTGAAAGTGGTTAAAAAGTGTGCTGTCTAAATCAGCTGTAGAAGGTGGGTTGGTTCCACTTTCCGTACAAACAAAAGTTTATTGGGGAGAAGTAGATCTATCCCTCCCTGTGCTGGCGGATCACAATACCTTCTCTGGCATGTGAGATAACAATGTTGACCTCTTGTAGCCGATTTAGGTGGTACACCTTTTAAAACCACTTACCGTACACTATTGTCCACAATGATGCAGTGTGGTTGATTATAATCTTATAATGGTATTTACCCCCATTTCACAAGTGCCACATAGGTACAATAGACCCCATTGATCCTTATATTCACTCTTATGACTTAAGTGAACACCTTGAGACTAGGCTATCCTCTGACTAGAGAGATACATTCCACTAGCATTTATGTCCTCTGCAGCCATCATCCCTTGGGAGACTTTCAGACCTTCCAGTGCCAAGATGCATCATGAACTTCTAAATTCCTATTTGTTCTGATGAAGCAAACTAAGTCTGTGAAACACGTAACCCAACAGCCACTTTGCAACATGATCCTCGATATAGCCTGCCAAAATAAACCTATTTATGCCTGGATAGAGTACTGGTAAATGCCATTTTAATGGGAGTGATGTATGGTGATTTGATAATGGCACTTATTTGTAATTAATGTATTTTTATGACTTAATACTATTTGTAAAATACATTTTATTTTATTTTTTTGTAAAAAGACAGGTGTATGAATACAGCAAAGGAGGTAACATCTTGAAAGTCACAGTTTTATTTTTAACTTAATATGTTAGGCTAACAATTTATGAACTGGTTTTTAAAGTAAAATGGACACTTTCACTTGAGCTTTACAGTTTTGTTATGTTATACACTAAGTCACACTAATAAGATATAGTTTTTATCAGCAGACTTTGAGGATTATAATTGGTGGTAAATATATGGGGGTGTGAAAAAAAATAAACATAAACACTGTATTGAGAATAATTACAAAAAAAAAAAAAAGAATTTTTCTGACTTATTTTTAATAAGAACCAAGGATATAAAGTATATGTATTCAAATTTACTACCAAATGAAAGCCGGATGTGTTACAAAATAAAAGATGTACAATACAGGCTAGGGTAATCTACAAAAACCTAAAAAGTATAATGTGAGAAACATGTGCTCTGGGACACCATTGGATTTGGGGAAAAAAGGCCCAGGGACCCAGTGGTTAAGAAGATGGAAAAGCACAAAGATCCTACATATACATACCAATAAAGAAGTCTCAATAAACCACAGCAGAACTTCCATTTTAAAGTTTTGGTATGTGCCCTGCTTGCTATGTGTTTAAATTTTCTAATTTACAGTCAAAATTGTTATTTCCATACACTTCTCACACTTTCTCTAACAAATAGGAGTTGTTGACTGTAAATGCCAAAAAAAAAAAAAAAAAAAAAAAAAAAAACTTTCATACTGCTATAGTATACAGTGATATTAAAAGACATCTAACCAAGGAATTTCAAGTTAAAATCCAGGCAAAACACTTAAAAGATTTAATGTAGTTAAGCAAACATTCTATGATTAAATTTCCAAAAGTCAACTATAGTGTGAGATCACTGACAGGGAACCACCAAGACAAGACACTATCACAAAGAAGCTCTTGCTTAGAAGATAAGAATATATTCCAATATGACTTGACACTGCAGATACTATCCCTTTACATTTAATTTTATCCTATGCTATCACCAAGCAACATTTTGTTAGGAATCACAGTAACGTTTGAATAGAAGGATGTGGCTATTGCCAGTAAATACTTACCCAGTTCAGCTTTTTCTTTGAACACATCTTTGAAGTTAAGTCCACTATTTAATATGGATTGTCTGTACTTCAAGGTACATTCCTTCTGGCCATTTTTTCCCAGTTCCTTGAGCTTTATAGGTAATGCACGCAGGCCACATTTCCATTTGGAGAAATCCAAGTGTGCCCATTTTACTAAGTCTTCAAGCTTGACTATGACTTTTTCTGAAACCGCAATTACCTCATCCTGAAGAAAAATAAAAAATAATGGCAATTATGAGATTATCAAAAACAATTTATTCATCTATACTCAGAGTTAAAATTAGCTGTAATATTGTTTAGTGGCCACAGGCTTGCCATACAATAAAAAGACAGCTCAGGTTTAACATCATTTCTAACAGACATCAGAAAAATACTTGGTTATGGAATGGCACAGAAACAAACAGAAAATGCATTTTTCCTTCCTTATTTACACACTGAATTGTTGCAAAATAAAACACATAGGTCTTTCAAGATGAATTCTGACCATTAGAGACTTTGCAGTGCTAGATGGAAAATCTCTAGTGCATGGGATATTGTTCAGCAGTCTGCCTTTTACCTGAAGGGGTAGAGTTTAAAAATAAAATATTCTTTTTTTTGTGAACAAAGAAAACATACACAATTGTAGCAGACTCATTGTCACTCTGCTGACTTATTCGAGATAGATGGAAAATCCAGGCGATAAAAAAATTCAAAGGGGCATTATGGGAGGATATTTGTTGATGCAGTGATAAAAATTATGGCGAATAAAATATAGAATTTTAAGAAAGCCAAACAATATCCATACATAGAAATCCTTCCTAAAATAGGATAAGGATTACCACAAGCTCAGAAAACCATAGAGCTCCTAGCTAAAATGGAATTATACCATTCACTGGGGTGCTCTTCAAAGGAATAAAATATTAGTGTGAGTGTCAACACTACTGTTTAAATATGGGCATATCATCTCATGGATGTATATCTATATAGTCTTTATGGAGAATAGTTCAGGTAGGTCAAACTGGGATGAGCCTCAGAACAGATGCACTGAAATGTGGTCAAGCCAGGTAGCATCCTACCCCATGTCACAAAACAGCATGGCCCCTTTCACACCGGGGTGGTGCTTCCGTCATTTTAGCAGCATCTGCTTTCACTGGAGTGAAAGGGGCCGGTTTTTTCAGGCGCTACACAGGCGCTATTTTTAGTGCTGTAGCGCCTGAAAACCACCTTAGTGTAAAAAGGACCTAACTAGCAAAAAAATGATATGTATTTTTAGATATTTAATATCAACTCAGAAATCTGCTCTTGGCTCCCCCTCCTCTATGACCAAGCCCCCATGGGTTGGGTTGGGAGTGCAGCCTTCCCTATGTTTACAAACTCAGAAATCCAATTCTCTGATCCACTAAATTAAGTACATAGTCAAAACCTTTTTGTAGTTTTGGACAGAGATTGGATAGGTTTGCATCCCTGCTGTTCATTGCCGTGTCTGCTTGGGCAATTTCCTTTCACTTACTGTTCCAGAGATGCAACAGGGAGAGATTTAAACACCTGTCACTGGAATAGATGTCTCCATTGGAAAAATTACTCACCTAATGGTTTGGGGACAACTAATATTTTTAACTTTCCATCACTGTCTGAGAGCAGAACTCAGAAGCAAATCACAAATGTGTTACATAGTTAGTAAGGTTGAATAAAGACACCAGTCCATCCAGTTCAACCTGAGTGTCTACAATTGTCCCTATCCCTGTACATTGCACACTCACATTGGTCCCTACCCTCAACGAGCCCACAATCCAAGGTCCCCATTTATATACTAGGGCCAATTTTGGACAGAAGCCAATTAACCTACCAGCATGTTTTTGGAGTGTGGGAGGAAACCGGAGTACCCGGAAGAAACCCACGCAGGCACAGGGAGAACATACAAACTCCAGGCAGGTAGTGTGGCTGGGATTCGAACCAGCGACCCTTTTTACTGCTAGGCGAGAGTGCCAACCACTACACCACTGTGCTGCATTGATGTAAAAGCATGCCGCATATGTCTTTCTACAATGGGGGGGGGGGGGGGTCATCTGCTTCCCTAAACAACCCTAAGGACTTTACCTGAACTTAGATTCATACCATTTGCAAACAGGATCATTTCTGGTCATGGAGTGCTGGTAAGCCTCCGAAACATGTTTATACTTGGAAATATACTGCATACACAGTCACTCCTTCCCCCTTTAAGACTTTATCTACCAATTTTGGTAACATTCCCTGTCCCCCATTAAACTGCAAGCTGTAACAAGCAGTGTCCTGCCATACCTTTTGATTTTTGTTGGGCTGTGTATTGCTGTGCATTGTCAACAATGTGTGTACATAGTAAATAGCTATACATTTCATGAAAATATATGTATACACATTTACAGACAGATATGTACATATTTAGAGATGAAGAGCCAGAGTGACTACAGCAGAAATCTCTTTGAAGTAAAAAAAAAAAAAAAAAAAAACACATCAATGAAAAAATAGAACTCCACAGTGTAACAGTTCAGCTATTTCACATCACTGCCAAAAAAGGGCAGCATAGTAAATGAAGACTTTTAGGTCCATTTAGAAGCAAATGTAAATTGTCATGCTGTGATGAATAATGGTTTGCTGATCTTTACAGAAAGTAAGTTAATATAACATTCTTGAAACTTTGACAAAAGAACAGCCTTTTGTTTTGCATGTGTTTTCTCAAGCTTTGGATACAATATACGGATTCAATTTTTTTTTACTGAAAAAAAAGGCATTGGAATAATTTAATGGAAGCCATCAGCTGATACACATTTTTAAGTTTGAAAAACACAGCAGTGCAATGAAGCAAAGAGCAGCTTATTCTGCAATAGATGTCAAAATAGATATAAAAATATAGCAGCACATTTTCTATGCATGGCTCGCCAAATGGAAGATCCTACGTAAACTAAATAAATATTTTTGTCTTAAATAGGTGCATTTGTGGTGCTGTATTTTGGGACTTAACCACGTGCCTACTAAGCACTTAAACTCCCCCTCCTGTACTATAAATGAAAAGACCAAAACATTTTTTTGGGGGGGGGGGGGGGGAACGAATGTTCCTTTGTTTCTCTGATAAAGTTTTGCAAATTATTACATTTTTCTTCCTATCATTTCTTGCGACTTGAAAAAGCCAGGAAAGTAAAAATAGCCCCCAAATTACCCCTTTTTTTGAAAGTAGACATTCCAAGGTATTTAGCAAGATGCATGGTGAGGTTTTTGAGGTTGTCATAATTTTTTCCCGCAATTCTTTCCAAAATTAAGATTTTTTTTCCATAAAATTGTCATTGTAATAGGTTATTTCTCTCACATGGCATGTGTATACCACAAATGATGCTCCAAAATACATTCTGCTACTCCACCTGAGTATTATGATACCACATGTGTGGGACTTTCACAGTCTAGCCACATAGAGAGGCCAAACATGCAGGGAGCACCTTCATGTGTTCTAGGAGCATAAATGACACATCTAACTTGTTGACTACCTATTAGACTTTTGAAGGCCCTGGAGCACCAGGACAATGACACAGGACACTGATGTGGCACTGACAGATGGCACGTGACACTGATGACAGATGGTACAGGGGGCATGTGTGGGTTTGTGTTCACATAGTCACGGCCCATGCTGAACGTCGCTCTCACTCCTCACATGTGAGCTCTGTGTGACGAGGGAGAGGCGGCAATGAGAGATCATCTCATATGTAGATGATCTCATATGTTTACATACGAGATCATCTCTCATTGGACACTCCGATCGAGTGCTAAATGGCAGCTGTGATTGGCCATTTAGCACGATTTGTGATTTGCTGTGTCCAAGGGACATGGCCAACACATATTTCCACCGATGCGCGCCCGCAGGGGGATGTGTAAACAGGAAAACGTCCAGGGACGCCCTCATGGGAATTGAGCACTGCGCTGTAGCTGTCTTTCGCCTATAGCACGGGCGCCAGATGGTTAAAAGCTAAACCAGCAGCATGATGTAAACTGAAAAAAATTGAAACAGTAGTATATGCTATATGCATTTTGGAGTAAATCTTTAAAGTACACAACTAAGACCACATTTCCCTTTATTCTCTATTGCTGTAGAATCGTTGTATTCTAGTAGCCTCTAATGTAAAACCATATCAGGTGCTTGTATACTGCTAGAAATTATGAGAATGAACTACTTCACAATAAAAACAGCTAGAGAGAGGACAGAGGTGGCTTGTTTTAAAGCTCTTTTATTGCTTGTTAAGAATATGCAATTACTTAAAGTCTCAGCACAGGTGCACTTTAAAGCTGAAATCTAGCTAAAATTTAGTTAGTAAAAAGCATGTTTTAATAAGTTAGCTCTAGCAAGTATACTAGGCGTGTATGGCTGCTGGTTATTGTAAAAGTAAAACCTCAAAGCCAGATACTAGTAACAGCACTATACTTCCATGGGGATGACAAGCCATGGCTGGCTAAGACAGTAAAGGATCCTATGGTTGGCCCTCCAATTCCTCTCACCTAGTCTACATACAAATTGCCTTGGATTCTTTTCATGGAATGCAAGATATCCCTTAAATAGTCAAGGGTAGAGAAGGGGTGGATGAATGACTAGGTCTCCCCTAGTTTAGTCACAGAACACCTTGCATTTTATGAAGAGATGAACATCTGCTGCAACTCTGCAAAAAAAAAAAAAAAATCTATTCTCTGGCAGCAGAATATGCATATTTATATCTCTGGCTTTTTATAGTTTTTTTTTTTTTTATTGTTTCATTTTTTTTTGATCGCATAGTCGCTTAAATGTGATAACATTGCAAGTGCTCTTTGTTGACCTTAACGTCTAGCACCGCTCATTATTACTAAGTTAACCATTTATATTATATTTCCCAACATTTTTCTCAGTAAAGGCTTTCATTAACAATAAAAACACTGAGAACAAGCCATGTCAGGTTTGTTTTGTCATCTATGCGGGGAGATTCCTTTTCATTTCCTGCCCCAGACACATCAGGAAGTGAGGAAAAAGCTCAAAAAAGGTCGTTACCAGAATGTGTATCCATACTGGAAGATTTTCCTAATGTTTAGTCTTGTTGACAATGGTCATCAGTACATACATAGAGGGCAAATTTTGCCATTGGGTGCATGCAAAAATACAGACAAACTGCATACAAAAACAAAAAACAAAAGAAAAAACCCTACCTGTGCACATAGCCTTCAAAATAAACTATTAAAATAGAATGAATGCTGCCAGAACAAAGTGTTTAGCACTGTTAACATATAAAATAAACCAAAAAAATGTGCAGCACTACTTTCAGTAAACGGATTAAAAGAACCACATAAAGTTACTATCGTCAAAATACATAAATCCTAAGTTACCGAAATATGTCTTAAATATTCAGTCCAAATCATAAAATACACTGGTGCAGTCCAAAAGTCCAGAAAGTGCCCAGGTCAATCTGTCACCAATAAAAAAAAATATATGCTACATGCTCAAATCTTTTGGCTACCTTTTAATAAATACAAAGAGCACTATTTTTTGACATTTTGTTTATGTAATTGAGGAGCTACATGAAAATTTCTCCCGTTAACGCTTGATGTGCCGATATAATGTTGACTCCTGCATATGAATGATATTGCCAGGGACCTCAGTAATGCATGGTTATACATCCTAAATCATTAAGAGGTCTACAGAGGGGGTGAGTGTTTGGGCTGGCACTTGGTGGAGGATTTAGCACGTTTGCTTGAAGCACAAAGCATATATTTTTGATTGGAGACGCAGGTTCCCCTGGGCACATTCTGGACTGCACCAGTGTATTGTTAGGATTTGGACTTGGATTTATGTATTTTGACGATAGTAACTTTATGTGGATAATTCACTTAACCACTGAGCCTCTTTTTGACGCTTCTTGTTTACAAGTGAAAATTATTTTTTTTGTTAGAAATTTACTTTCCCAAGCCCCAAACATTATATATTTTTTTCACCCTAGGGAATAAAAGGGAGGTCATTGCAATACTTTATGTCATATCGTATTTGTGCAGCGGTCTTACAAGTGCAACTTTTTTGGAAAAAATATACTTTGAGTTGAAAAATAGGACAAAACGGCAAAGTTAGCCCAATTTTTTTCCCGATTGTGAAACATAATGTTACGCCGAGAAAATTGATACCCAACATGTCACGCTTCAAAATTGCGTCTGCTCGTGGAAAGGAGACAAACTTTGGCACTTAATCTGCATTGGCGACGTTTAAAAATTTCTACAGGTTACCAGTTTTGAGTTACAGGAAGAGGTCTAGAGATAAAATTATTGCTCTTGTTCTAACGATTTTGGCGATACCTCACATGGGTGGTTTGAACACAGTATTCAACTGTGCTTTAAAATAAAAGTTAAATAAATACATTATTATTTTTTTTTTACACTGTCCTTTTAAAAGAAAAATTGTGTCACTTTTATTCCTGTTACAAGGAAAGTAAACATCCCTTGTAATAGAAAAAAAGCATGCCAGGACCTCTTTAATGAGAGATCGGGGTAAAAAAAGACCTCAGATCTCAAATTTACACTAAAAAACAAACAAAAAAATTCCCCTTTAAGAGCATTGGGCCAAAATAAAGTTTGACATTGCTTCTGCCCTCCAATGCTATGGAGCTGAGCGGGGGCCATCTTTCCCTCACTCAGCAGCCAGGCAGTGAGGGGAGATGACGCGATCGTCTCCACCGCTGCCGACAAGCGGCGGAGACGGCCGAAGCACGGCAGGAGGGGGGCCCTCTCCCTCCACCGATAAAAGTGATCTTTCTGGGAATCCACCGCAGAGAGACCACTGTAATCAAAGAGAAACATAGGCCATTCCTGAAAATACCAGGGTTATGGTAGCTAGCTGCTGCCATTACAACGGTATTTAGCATCAAAGTACCGACGTACGAGAACAGCGATTTGCGTACAGTGGTTAGTTTGCACAAAAAGTAGCGCTGCACTTTTTTTGTTTTGTTTATTTTAAATGGTAAAGGGATAGAATAAATCTAAAGGAAACAAAAAAAATGCCTTTAGATATACTTCCAAATTGACAAAGAACTAAACTATACCGGTCTAGAACCTAAATCACAAATAAATATTAAGAACCAGTTGCCCAATTCTCAATTACCAAAACAATGAGCCAGTCCTATCAGAATTGGGCATAGTTTTGTCAACATATGGTCAACACAAGTGAAGACATGTATAGATGGGCTTGACGCCCTATAGATTCTTTAATGAGAATTTAACCAAATTATTACAGATTAACAATTTTCTTGTGAATGTAGCAGAAACGTGCCCTCCGTCATAAATTCCATGCTGTATAATATAGCTACATAAAACTGTTAACGCAATATCAACTTTATAATTAGTGCCAATATCCTGTAGCTTGAATAAAGGTTACTGGACCTGCAGAATGCAAATCCAAAATGAGTTTTAAGAAAAGGAGCAGTAAATGCTGGCATCTGGTATTAATCATCAGCACACAAAAATCTACCACATCAGTAGGTTTTGTTGAAATTTCTATAGTGAATCTTTGCAGATAACATCATAAATGTAAAAGGTCAGTTTCACCAAAAGAAAATATATGTGCTTTCAAAAGCTAATGTTTCTTTTAAAGCCAAAGTTCAAATCAGAATTATTCAACTGCAAGTAATAAAAAGTATGATATATTGCATACATAGAAAAAAGCCATAAACAGGAAATGTCTATAAACTTTCTCTCCTGCCACCTGTTGTAGTTAACACAGTACCCTTAAGCATACATAATGAATTATAATCCTGCTTTCTCACACTAGCAATTCACCTTTTTACTACGTCGCTCCCGCTCTGCCCATACCTTCAAAATGTCAACCTGCCACTGATCCCCAATTAACAATCAAGATGCACTGCACCATTTCAGCCAGCAAGAGAGCAATGTCCATAAGAAAAAAATGGCAGTTGCATTTCAGCGATCCTGGTAAGCATCAGAATTACCAGATTTAACATGGCCCTTTTTGTTCATAACAGGTAACTCCAAGGTGCCTACTGGTCACTTCACATTGCTTGCACCCCTAGAATGGGGGGTTCCAATGAACTTAAATTTTTTTTGGCTTTGACCCAGCCATTCCCTCTTCTTGCACCTTCTCAGTATCGGTAAGGCTGCTTATTACAGAGGTGGGCAAATAATGATGCATAGGAGGTAGAAGAGGCCAGAAGTGGTAGGCCAATAAAAGCAATTACAGAGACGGACTTTTGTTTTGTCTGGTTACAATTGGCTTGATTCATATTTTATACCTGTTTATCTATAAACTATAATCTTAATAAATAATGCCAATAAAGATATCTGCATTAGGGTTTATGTGGAGCCGGAGCTAAAATGCATAAAGATGGCAATAACCTAAAATAGGCTCAAATAAACTTGTACAGCTATGCAATATTCAAACAGCCTCCATCTCTGTATCTCTGATAACATCCTATTATACAAACGAAAAGCATTAAGATTGGGACACAGGAATCCATCTAGCATGTGCGTGGATGTGATCATCTTCTCAAAAAAAAAAAAAAAACTAAGGCATAGGAGGGGGGGGGGGGGGGTAACTTGAAATATAGACTATGACCTTCTAATCACTAGCAATCCAAGATTGGGACCTCTAATGCCTAGATTCGACCTTTAGATAGTACCTCAATACCCAAAAAACAGCGATTCTTCATAAAAGAAAACATGGCTTCTCCCTTGCTGTTTTTTCAATTTCCTAACTGCAGAGCATGAAAATCAGTTTTACTGGCCAATAAGCTGAAAAGCAGTCTGGGAACAGTTGGGGCATAGTGCAACCACAAGATTTGTTGTGCCAGTTATCTTTTTTAGGATGCCATTTAAATACAGTAAGTGTGGGTGGGCAGTGGAAATAGGGTATAGGCAGAAAGATCAACAGAATTACACTTCAAAAGAAAGCAATGCTTATTGTAGTGTAGCACAAGCTCTTTTTATAGCCCCTTAATAATGCTGCCCCAAGGGACAGCCTTAGTTATTTACATTTAATGAAGTGTTCATAAATTTCATCTGACTTTAATAATGTTCTGTGGCTTCTTGATTACTACCCTGAATACTCTTCTGTGTTTACTACTTTGATAAATCCATAAGAAATGTAATGCATGCACATTAGACTACTGGTCTGCATGACGTGCACTAAATACATACTGCTAATTCTGAACAATACAGCCGAACAAAGGCTACATACAGATGAGCCAGCTATAAATCGTTAGTCACATGAATAAAAGCAGATTTTCATTTGCATTTAGCAATTAAAGCATGTTAAAAAGTATTATATAGAACAGAGTTAAAAGAAGGACTGGGGCAATAAAAGAACAGTACCCTTTGCTCCACCAAGTCACTCCTCCTTCCCGATATCTTCTGCCTGGGCACTTCAAAATGAGTATTAAGACATATATGCAGTAAGGGAAAGCATTAAAAGACTAAACAATCTTTTTCAAGCTTGGGATTAAGTGGGGGAGGCTTAAAACCCCTATCGGGTTTTATTGCTTTTCGGACCTTTGTTAGAGAGTTTTCCCTTCACTTCCTGTTCTGGGGATGCCAGGTCAGACAGAAAGTGAGTGAAAATCTGAAACAGGGAAGAGACAATAAAAAGCTGACAGAGGTCTTAGCATCCCCTTCTTACCCTTTAACACAGGCAACACTGTTAATATTGGAAATTTTCCCTGTGTCACCAGAACAGGGAGTGAGGCAAAATCTTCCCTTTAAGTGAAGGCTGAATCCCCCATTGCCCAAAAAAATGTTTGCTCCCTTCAGTTCTCAGAAGCTTCCAGAAGACTGCCTTCCCAGAAGGAAGAAAAGGGACATTTCTTTACAAAGGAGGGAACAACCGATGTGGAACACCTGTGACTTCCAGCTACTTTGCTAGCAATCAGACTTTAAAGCAACTCTAAACTCTATAGCTGAATACTCAGATGAAAGACACACTGTGCATGGGAGCTGTATTACCTGCTAAAGGATTAGCATTTATTCCCATCCAGTGCTAAAATTTACACAGCTCTGTTGCACGGGATTGCCCTGTCTGGCCAGGCAAGACATGCATTTTTATTTTCAAAAAATGTATTGCAAAATGCACATGCATTTAAAAACTGCTGAGCCTAAAAGGTGCATTAGCCTCTGTTGTTGTTTTTGTTTGTTTTTTATTGTGCATAGGGTAGCCCAATAAAATGAATGGGCTGACCCTAGGCATAAAGTGTGACAACAGACCAAAAATGTGCAAACAGTATGCACAATGCCTGAAATCGAACATAGAGTGAATGGGAGCTAATGAGCTCCTCTATCACTTTGCACTCTTTTTCCTTGTTGGCACATGAGCAATGCAGTATGACTGGCTCTTAGATATCTGCCTGGAATTCAGGTTTAACTCGTCACTGACAGATGCCACTGATATTTTTCTTTAGGAGTTTTAAAAATTTTTTTTTTTTTTTTAACAGAAGAGCAAGTGTTATTTAATAGTGCTAAAAAGATATTAGCAATTCTCGTACCATTTACTGTAAAACACAAGAAAGCAGTTTGTTTCTATAGGGTTATAGAACCAGAAAAATTATGAAATTATTGTCTCCTAGTTGTAAGAAACATTTTTAATCCTCCAGTACCAGACGAGGACTAAAAATAACCATTAACCACTTTCAGACCAGACCATTTTGCTGGCATAAGACCAGACCCACTTTTTGTGATTCGCCACTGCGTCGCTTTAACTGACAACTGCGCGGTCATGCGACGTGGCTCCCAAACAAAATTGATGTCTTTTTTTTCCCCCACAAATAGAGCTTTCTTTTGGTCGTATTTGATTACCCCTGCGTTTTTAATTTTTTGCGTTAAACAAAAATAGAGCGACAATTTTGAAAAAAAACGCATTATTTTTTACTTTTTGTTAAAATATCCTCCAAAAATATATTAAAAACTTTTTTTCCCCCTCAGGTTTAGGCCGATACATATTCTTCTACATTTTTTTTTTTTCAAAAAATATCGCAATAAGCGCTTGATTGGTTTGTACAAAAGTTATAGCGTTTACAAAATAGGGATAGTTTTATGGCATTTTTATTAATAATTTTTTTTACTAGTAATGGTGGCGATCAGCGATTTTTATTGTGACTGCGACATTATGGAAGACACATCAGACATTTTTGACACATTTTTGGGACCATTGTCATTTATACAGCAGTCAATGCTATACAAAAGCAGTGTAAATGCCACTGGCAGTGAAGGGGTTAACTAGGGGGTGGCAGTGTAGGAGTTAAGTGTTCCTAGGGGCGTGTTACTAACTGTGGGGGGCTGGGCTTTGCGTTAGTGAACACTGATCTCTGCTCCAATCACATGGAGCAGAGATCAGTGTCACTTGTTGCTAGGCAGAACGGGGAAATGCTGTTTACAATGGCATCTCCCCATTCAGCCTCCCGTAAAATGATCTCCACAGCAATCGAGTTTGCGGGACCCACGACCGGACTCACGGGGGTCCGACCGGCGCGCACGCGATGGCAGAGCGGCATTTAAAAATGGACGTACCTGTACGCCAATATGCCTGCCCGTGCCATTCTGCCAACGTACATCAGCGTGCGCCGTTCGAGGGAACTGGTTATACACGATACTATTTTGTTTATACATTCAGTAGGAGAAAATGGTATATTCTCCAAGACACACGAACCAGAAAGGTTCAAAATGTACTGAAGCGCAAGTTATATCTAGTGACAAATATTTATGCCATCAAATATTGCCAAACACTTAGAACAAAAGAAATGTTCCACTGACGTTTATCAGATGTCATTCTTATGAAATATAAATATTTTAGTATAATAGCAGGCAAGCTTATACTTGATGAGTATCTTTTTAGAGAGGATATTTTAAATATCAATCCTAAAGATATTGCAACACCAAGGCAAACAACTAGAACTATGTCAGGATTATTGTTAATTTTTATTCAGTATGAGCGCTTGCTAAACAATTCCCACGCATAATATTCTTTCTAAATGTCCTAAATAATCTATGATGTAGTACAACAGAATAATAGGCTTGGCATGTACTGACCCTGTCAGAGTGGATGAAAATCAGTGGTGTAAATCGAACTTTTTAGAGGCAGCTCTCTGTCAAATGAAGCATCGCAAAAGTGTCCTTGAAGTGGGCTGTAGAGCAATAGAAGTTTAAGAGCACCAAAAAAAAAAAAACACTAACATAAATTCAGTAAGGCCCCTTTCACATTGGTGCACTTTTGCCATGGCTTTACAGGGCAACAAAAGTGCATGAAAACTATTCTCCAGCAAGCCCAGGTTCACACTGCTGTGGGATTGAAATCATGCGAGTTTCAGCTGAACTCGCACAATTTGATTCCCACATGTCAGTCCGACGATTTCAGAGACATCTGTGAGGTTTCCTGCACAGATGTCTATTGAAATCGCACCCAAAATCGCCAGAAGTAGTACAGAAACGGTTGAAGAATTCAGAAGATTCCATTGTGGACAATAGCATGAGATTTGACAAGTCGAATTGTATGTCAAATCGCATCAATGTGAACCAGGACTAAATCCTATGTAACTGTTCACACGGCGGGTGTACTATATTTAAAAAAAATAAATAAATGTCCTGCATACTGCATCTTTGGTTCGAAAGCACAAAAAAAAGGCACCCTCCATTATAAGTCAAAAGTAATTCCGTGTGAAAGGGCCTGAATAGTTTTGTCACGAAACAAAACCGGAAATCCATCATGTTTCAGGGGCTCAAAACTCCCTCCCTCCTCCTCTGTGCTGAGAAACAAGATAACACAACACAGAATACTGTACACTGGGTCATTACTCCATATGTAATTGTAGTGAACATTAGTAGCAGTAAACAAAAAAGGGCATAATGGTACAAACATAAAAAAAAAAAAAAAAAACATACACAGCTTGTATACACATAGGTTAAGGTTAGGTTTGGCTATTTTGTCATTTTATTGCGTGATCCTGTAGCTCACCTGAAAGCTTTCAAACTTCACAATATTTTTTATTTATTTTTATTATTTTCAGTTACTTATATAGTGCCATCAATTTACACAACGCTGTACATTCACATTTAGACAGGATCCAATTAACCTACTGGCATGTCTTTGGAGTGTGGGAGGAAACCTACGCAGGCACAGGGAGAACATGCAAACTCCAGGCAGGTAGTGTTGTGGTTGGGATTCGAGCCAGCGACCCTTCTTACTGCAATGCGAAAGTGCTATCCACTACACCTCTGTGCTGGCCACATTATATTTATAAATGTGATGATAATACTAAGAGGCAAAGATTACAGCACTAGATGCCTTGAATTTGACGTTACGCCTAAATTTCAGTTCCACCTTTTGCATAAATTTGATTTCAGAAGGGAAATCCTTAAAGGGCCCTTTCACATGGGCTGTCCCGATCAGGTCTGCCTGTAAATTTTCCAAGCGGATTTGATCGGACCCTCCAGTCTCCCCTATGGCGCAGTGGATGTCAGCGGACACATTTCCACTGTCACCCCCTGCCGTCCGATCTGGCCCGCGAAAAAAAAAAAAAAACCCATATGGATGGTGGTCCTATTTTCCATCCGTCCAGCAGAAGTACAACAGATAGGCAATCTGTTTCCATGCAATTTCCCCATAGAGAGCGGTAATGTCTGCTCTGCACAGCGGAGCGCATACAGACCTATCATCCTCATCCTCCTCCTCCTCCGTGGGGATCAGTGGAGCAATCCCTCGCTGAGCAAGTGGAATCCGCTACACGGAGGCACATGTGTGAAAGGGGCATAAAAAGGTCAATATGTACCATCTATATTGTCCCATTATGCTTGTACAAAGCTTTTTCAGTATCCAGTTGTACATTTTGGCATATGTTTAACTTGGGAGGAGAATGTAAAAGAGCTGTGCCCGCAAAAAAATAAAATCAGCATAGCAAGAGGAAAACATGTAAATTTCTAAACTGACATATGGGAACGCTATACATTCTACTCAAAGAGTCTAAAAGTGTATTTTATAGCCTCCCCTTCAGTATAAACAATATTAATATTTACCTTCATAATGCTTTTCCCTTTGTATATATACACACCGAATCCTTGAGTACCCACTGAGCCCTATGGCGAGGCCCACATTGTGCCTGCTGCCACAAAGGCATGCAACAATATCTACAGAACGTTACTATAATGAACCTGAACATTCAGTACAGATATAGTATCGATAGAAGATATTTGTATTCAGTAGACTCTGCTGCACACAAAAAGTATCTTATGCAAAGTTGCAATATAAAATTATCTTACAGTTTTGTGAACCGCCTGTAGGCATAAAGCAGCAACACGGGTATTGAATACCATTTACAAAGTAATTTCACTCCCATAACTTACAATATTAAAACTATAAAATAAAAAAGGAAAAAAAGGATTGTATATCAGGCTACAATTTTGATTCAAATTTGCTTTTTTTGTCTCGGTCATTACTATACAGTATAATTACCATGTTTGTGTTTTGTGAGATGTCTTCCAAGACCAAAAAAAAAAAAAAAAAAAGAGCCAACAAGCTGGAGATTCAAATTGAGCATAAGAGTTAGCAAACTAAAGATGACATAAAATATTTACATTTTCTTTAATAATTTACTCTTGCAGGTGTTTTCAGAAAATTATAATCTCAGTGGTGGAGAACATATACAGATGATTCAACACATGCTAAATTATTTACAACCCCCATATCTAGGAGCAGGAGAAAAAAAAAACATTTTGTGCCTGTGGAATTTGCAAATAAGTGAATTATGCTAATGTTTAAAAAAAAAAAATAAAAAAAAAAAAAACAACCTTTATTGAACATCAAAATAATTACACTTAGGAAGTTCCAAACTCAGTAATATACAGAGCAAAAATCTTTAAAAATGTACAAAACACTCTTGAAAAAATAAAATAATAATAAAAATAATAAAAATAATAATAATAATAATAATAATAATAACTGAAGTTTCTGGTTTAGATGCTGCCAAATCTAGATTCAAAGGAAAATTGCTGTCATTATAAAATATATAGTTCCTAAAACCTGAAAAATGGAAATAGTATGGGAACTTTTTTTTTTGGTAATTTTTTTGTCATTTTTAAAAGTCTTTATCATCAGGTATACAGTGATCAGTCTTGGCATGTTGCGAATCCCAATTACTGACACATTTTATAACATTTTTCAATCGGACATCTTACTTTACAAATGTGAGAAATGCTTTAGATGGTTGACATTTATTTATGTAATCAAGTGTAGTGCCATAGTTGCTAGAGCAACTACAAGAATGTGCCTTTGGCAACCTACACCAACTGTACTATTTGTAGAAGTTTATAAATTCATCTCAAATCTCGACGGTACAAATAATGTTCAATTTTAGGATTTTCTAACATGGTTATGAAGGCCAGAATTAACAATTTTACTTGTGATCTGACAAAACAAGGTGTGTGTAATATGATACAATGAGTGCGTGTCAAATTTACATGAGTTAGACCCCTTTCACACTGGGGCGTTTTACAGGCACTTTAGCGTTAAAAAAAGCGCCTGTAAAGCGCTCGAAAGAAGCCTCATCTGCAATCCCAATGTGAAAGCCCAAGTGCTTTAAGAGCCCTTTCACAATGTCAGCACCCAAAAAATGCTCGTAAAGCGCCGCTTAAACTAGCGCGCTTTACCAGTGATTTTCAAGTGCTATTGGGGCAGTTTTAACCCCTGCTAGTGGCCAAATAAAGGGTTAAAAGGCGCCCACAAAGCGCTGCTGCCAAATGCGATTTTCAGCCACTTTTCATGCGCTTCTCATTGATTTCATAGGGAAGGGGCGCTTTAGGAGCGGTGTATTCACCGCTCCAAAAGCGCTGCAAGGAAGCTGCTTGCAGGACTTTTTTTGATGCCCTGCCAGCGCAGCGCCTCAGTGTGAAAGAACTCAGGCTTTCACATTGGGATTGCAGTTGAGGCTTCTTTCAGGCACATTACAGGTGCTTATTTTAACGCTAAAACGCCTGAAAAACTCCCCAGTGTGAAAGGGGTCTCAGTGTGAAAGCACTCGGGCTTTCACATTGGGATTGCAGAGGAGGCTTCTTTCAGGCGTTTTACATGTACTTTTTTTTTTTTTTTTTTTTTTTTTTTTTAACGCTAAAACCCCTTGAAAGGCGCCCCAGTGTGAAAGGGGTCTTAGGGTAAAAACAGAAAAATCACTGTATTTACTTCTGTAGGCTGCACTGTACCACTTAAATCAGTGGTCATCAACCCTGTCCTCGGGCCCACTAACAGACCAGGTTTGCAAGATAACTGAAATACATCACAAGTGATATCATTTTCTGCTCAGTGATTGCAGTATTCTAGTCTGCATCTCCCCACGGTAATACATAAAACCTGGCATGTTAGTGGGCCCGAGGACAGGCTTGATGACCACTGCCTTAAAGGAATCAAACAGAAAAAGCAAAACAAAGCAACCCTAGAATAGAGGAGGATATAGTCTTTAGTGACAAACCCCCTGAACTGGTGACCTGGAAAAAGTTTATCGATGACATCTTGTTTATCTGGGATGGTGACGGTTCTCAGCAGAACTCTCTGTCCCATTTAAACAACAACAACCGTGGGATAGTTCTCAGCCATGTTTCAAGCCCCACTAATATCCAATTTTTGGATTTGAACATTTCCATCAGGGATAATAACATAATCACCACAACGTTTTTTAAGAAAACTGATAGGAATAGCTATATTCCACTTGATTCCTGCCATCATAAGTCATGGCTCTCAGCGGTCCCTAAGGGCCAGTTTCTTCGCTTGAAACGCAATTGCACTTTCAATGAGGATTTTCTCAAGGAAGCATTAATCTTAAAAAAGAGATTCTTAGCTAAGGGTTACAACAGTGAATCTCTTGATTCCACCATAATGGAGGTCAATAGTAGGGATCGTCAAACATTGCTAGCTGAGAGACCACCTAGGACTGACAACATGGACAACCATGGGGTTTCCTTAATCACGACTTTTTCAAGTCAGCATTGGGCTGTGAAAAGAATTTTACAGAAACACTGGTCGGTTATTAAAAATGACCGAATCTTGGGCCCCGAGCTTCCCGATAGACCAAATGTGATTTTCAGGGGTGCAACTAGCTTGCGAAACATGATTGCTCCAAATGTCCCTGACCCCCCGACTAGACCCACATTTTTTGGTGATTTGAAGGGCTTCTTCCCCTGTGGGAAATGTAGAGCTTGTAAGCTAAATGCTCTACGGGGTAGGAGATTCACTGAGTTCACCTCGGTTAGCAATGGACTCACCTACCCCATACGAACATTTATTACTTGCACCACCAAGTGCGTTGTGTACTTACTTAGATGTCCATGTGGTTTGGAGTATGTGGGACGCACAGTACGCATGCTACATGTGCGCCTGGGGGAGCATATTACTAACATTTGCAAAGGATTTGACAAACACAACGTTAGTAAACATTACGATCTAAAACACAATCGTGACCCAAGAGGTACCACCTTTTTGGCTTTAGAAAAATATACCCCTCACTGGCGCGGCAGTAATGCCAAGCGCACTATCTCCAGGGCAGAAACAAATTGGATCCATAAATTAGGGACACATATTCCTGGGGGACTTAACATCGAATGGGACATCAATTGTTTTATCAACAACGGTTGATTCAACACCCCTTTTTTCCCCCCTTTTATTGTATTGATTTTGTATTTAGTTTGGGTTTTATATACTGTAATGATTAATTTTATCACCATTGTCTATATTTCTGCAGCAATTTTTGCTATGTAACTTATACAAATTTTCTTGTTATGTAACCTATATATATTTTATGAGAATAGAATGAATGTAATGTTCCTTCTAAACCCGCTATATATGCTTCACCCATGAAGTTTTTGTGACTGGACTATGGGTAATGGTGGGTAGTCAATGCTGTATAGGCCCCCATCATAATATCACGGTCATTTCTTTTCCTGTGGATGGTAACCTACACGTATGTATTATATATATATTTTTTGAACCAAGCCACCCATTTTTGGGACATACATGCAGTCAGACAGCCATCATCAACGCATGTGGCCATTTGTCAGATAAAAGGGGGGATTTATCACAGGATTTAATGTTTGTATTTTTTATCAGTTATTTTTACATAGGAGTTTCATCATTATGTTATGATGGAACTCCAATTTTATTCTAACAAACTGGTCGTTGACCGTTTTTGTCCTTCTTCATCCTTTCTATTATGTGGTAACCAATCCAAAGGGACTGGTCATTTGTGGGTTAAACTGATTATGTACGGACGTTTTGGTCTGCACCTATGGCAGGGCTCCCTACCTCACCCATAGGCTATTTAAAGCTTTAGCACGAGGGTGTGGGTGTACCCCTGATTACGTCAATTTGTGACGAAACGATCGTCGGGTAGATACGTCTACACCTCGTGCTATTTTTATCTGCTCGATTTTATTTATTTTTATACTTTTGCTAGCATTTTTCTTCGTTCAATTTTATGCGACTCGATCGAGTCATTTGTAGCTTCCAACGTCTATCTGGTTGAAAAATAAAGTTCACGTGTTTTAGACTTTATCACACAATTGGGCGTTTTTTCCTTTTTCATCCATTCGGTGACACGCCAACTTGAAATTTTCGAACTGACCGGAACGGACGACGTTCAAGGAACATCCGAAGGTGTGGGTCAGTTTTCACCTTCCCGCCCCCAAAGGTGATCCGAATCATCCATTCATACGAGGAGCGTCGGAGGAACGATCTTGTCCGATCCTAATCGTTTGGGAGTTCGTATCTGCGCACACTAATGGTTGCTCTGGTAAGCCTTTACTACTTACTTAAGTTGTACAGTGAAAGAATTTACGTGGTCAAGCACCTACACCAGTGATACCTGGGATCAACTTTAACGTTTTATTCACTTACGCTTCACTTAATGAACCTTTATCTTCACATATATGGGACCTTATAAATCACTTCACTCATCCAAGGCATGGGACTTGTTTTGATTTGTTTTTTATTCTTGTTGTTTATTTTTTTCACTTAATTACAAGTTTGTGCCTCATAGCAATAAGCTGTAGTTTAAACAACTATTTGCTTTTTAAAATTTTTTTGGTTTAATAACCAATTTCAATTTACTATTTTTTTTGTTCATTGCACAGTATGCACATCTATATTTTTTACCATTGATGTTCAATTTTTTGGAAACACTAGTTTTGAAGTTTTTTCCTGATCTATTGCTTTATTGTATTTAGTCACATGTTACATCTATATATATCAAGCGCTGCACTGTTTTTCACAACCCTAGAATAGTGATTGCTTCCCAGACATCAATAGCTGGTCTTCCTGCTTTTCTCCTGTGGTTTTCTGTATCATTGCCAACAGCATAGCTGACACCATATAATCTTATAGTAACAGTTAAGTACATTTGGGCCCCGATCACACTGGAGCGATTTTATGATCGATTCATTCCAATTGTCCCTATTCACATCTAATCGTTTTTTCGCCAGAGAGAAAATCCCAACGTCAGCATTTTACTAGCGGTTTCTGTTCAACTAGCAGCTCTTTACTCCCAATCTCCTCTCCTTCCCTTAGTGTTATCTACTGACTAAAAAAAACGCCTGAAGCTGTAAAATGTTTGTAATACGCTTCTAAAATGCTTAAAAAGTTTGTAAAAAGCTGCAAAAAAAAAATAAAAATAAAAAAAAACCCTTTAGAAAAAATGCCAGTAAATCAATACGCTCAGATGTGAATGGAGCCTTAAGCTTAGAGACCGCTCCCTATAAAAATAAAACTTTTTAAATATCCCAAGAAAAAAACCTTTACCAATTCTCCAGTTATACAGTTATTGTAAAGAAACATAATTCCTCCTGATGCTGCGATTTATTTCAGAGCGCTTTCTGACCCAGCCTATGTTAGACAAGAACAATGTCAATGAACTGAATCAAGAAGCCCATCATTCTGGCATCATTATGTTGTTAGATAAAGAAACCAACAGATAATAGCTGCAGCTCTGAAAATGATTAGCTGACCAATAACCCTGCCACCTACAGATGTAGTCTTAATTGCTTTAGCATTTAATACAATACGCACACCAATTTAATATGAGTCATGTTTTCGAGAGAGTCGCAATGAAGTTTGAACCAGTGAAAAGGTGTGAAACAAAAGGTTCTGAAAAGGGAGGACAAAACATGGATTACTAAGATTTAAAAAGATAATTTTTTTATTCCCTTCCAATCTGAACATTAAAGAGAAAACCAATTGATAGTTAAGATAATTGTAAATTTAAAAAAATACACCAAGATAGATAATTTTTCACTGCAAACTTCTCAGCAGTGACAGCAAGAATGTGAAAAGCAAGCACTACTTGCCCTAGAACACAGTAATTATACCGCATCACCTTGCTTACAGAAAGCAGAGGTTAGCAGTGTTTGTTTTGTGTTTTATTTATTTTTTAGAACCTCAAGGATGACATTAGAGCTACTTTGAATGAGTGCTTCTCTACACTAGACTGCAGCAAAGCAAAGGATGACATTCGGCAACATGACCAATAAACTATATTAACTATAGAATTTTGTTCATACTTTGTTGGTCATGGTCATCCCCAGAACTTTGTCAGGAGAGGGCTTCATTTTAAGGTCACCTATGCTCTGCCCCTTTGTGACAATTGAATCAAGGGTGAAGGAACTTTTTTTTTGGGGGGGGGGGGGGGAGGAGGAAGAGAATGTACCTGGATTTGCTATGGCAACCTGAGCCACATACAAGACTATGACAAATATGCTGCAACCACAGCAAGTGGAGGTATAACCAATTAGGCAATCGATCAACTACAAAAAAAAAAAAAAAACACACACACACACACACACACACACACACACACTACACCTGCATGGTGCAGCATTGGCTTAAGCCAGTGGAGATCTTACAGTCTATATGGGCACAATAACATCTTTATGCCATGTTTCTGTGCTTACTCACTTGCCTACTAGGCACTTTCATCCCCAACCTGCCAAGGCCAATTTTCAGCTTTCAGCACCGTCGCACTTTGAACTGCGCGGTATTTAATCAACACTGGAATTTTTATTTTTTTAAAACAAAAAAGACTGGCGATTTAAAAAAAAAAAAAAAAGTTTTGCTTAGCTTCTATTAAATTTTGAAAATAAGCCGTTTTTCTCCTTCACTGATGGTGACTTATAGGCAGCACTGATTGTCACTGATGGGGGGCATTAATAGGTGGCACTAATTGGCAGCACTGATAGAACTGGTTAAACAGCATGTTGCTTTTAGTGGGTGGTGCTGTGAGAATAAATAATGTAGTTCAATGTGGCCACCATATGGCAATTATTGGGTTAATTCAGGTGGCG